>NC_134576.1:85735010-86053343 GCF_050947875.1 Dermacentor variabilis
AAACAAACGATGGGGATAACGTTAACAGACAGGAAGACAACGGTACAGATGCGAGAGCAAACGGGGTCTTCACAATCCAGCTTGGACGAGCATGAATCTTTTTTTCATCTCTCTTAAGAGGAAAAAAATGGAGCTGGGCAGGACATGTAATGCGTATGGCAGATGACCGGTGCACAATTAGAGTTACAGAATGGGTACCAAAGGAATGGAGCCGCAATCCAGGACTACAGAAAATTAAGTGGGGTGATGAGATTAGGAAATTTGGAGGCCCAAGTTAGAATAAGCTAGCGCAAAGCAGGGGTAATTGGAAGTCTCTGTTAGAGGCCTTCGTCCTGCAGTGGGCATAGTAATACAGGTAGGCAAATGATGATGTCTTGCGAAAAGATGAATACATGATAAAACAAAGACGTTTATAGACATTTCTCCACGGATGTAGAAGCGAGAAGAGCAATGAGCTAACATCTCGATATCGATCAAACGGCTTTTTCCTTTGCGCCACCCAATTCCTGCAATACATCTTGGGAGGTGTTCCAATTGTGGTCAGAAATGACTTCACCTCTAGAGGGCAACTTGTATTACGTGACAAGCCCTAAAAGAGAGTGGAAGTTGATTCCTTGGTTTTATTTCTGAGGTTTAATTAGCTAAAATCTAGTGCGTGTGAGCCACAAGAGACTACATGCCCTGCTGGTACAAACAGTAACACTAACACCATGTGTGGTCATTTGGTTATTGCATCTTTCAATCTCGCATCCTTGGGGGACGACGACGAAGTTTCGTGCTCAGTTGGTGGTTTATTCTGGTACTGAAGCTTTTGTCTGTGTTTTTCGTGCATCAGTAACAGGCAACAATGTTTGCGCTGAACCCTGAAGGCTCCTACTCTGCTGGGACACCCTCCCTGCAAAGATTACCAGGGAAGATATGTTCTTGGACTCGTCTGACGGCCAGCACAGACTGCCCGTGGCTTGAACGCGGCTTTGTTCTTCATTAGAATCAGGCGCTGCTGATTCAGAGCTTTTTGAAGCAAGATAGGAAGATTCGGATGCCTTCACATCGGCCAAGCACCACCGTTCAAGACAGACGTCTCCGGCATCGTCCTCAAGCGAAGCGGCTATCATATTCAGCAGCATCGTGATTACGACAGTAGCTTTCATGCCCGTCAACGCGACGGTAGCCTGGTTGTTATCTACCCACAGAAACGTAATAATTTCATCTTCAAACTTGCCCCTGGACTAATTAGCGTCAAACCTTGGAAAAGTTTCATTGCCGTTGACACAACAGATGATAAGATGGTGCAAACGCTACTTGGTTTGTCTGAAATCTGTGGTTTCCACACGCAGCCATATACAGTATACCCCAGGGCGCGAATATAGCAGCTCGTGTCACATCGGATGTCGACTTGCAACTAAAGGACGATGTTTTTAAGAGCGTGATCGTTTGCAAGCCATCATGTAAAATAATTAGCGCTCGAAGGCAGGGCTCGCCAAAGCGCATGAAGATACTGTTTGCCTATGGAAAGCTGCCTAGACATATAAAGGTTGGACTTGTGCGCTATCCTGCTCGGCCTTGCGTACTAAGGCCCTTACAATGTCATAAATGTCTTTAGATTGGTCATGTTCAGGGCTTTTGCACCAGAGATCTAGTCTGTGTCAAATGTGGTGGGAATCATCAGCATGTAGATTCCTGTGAAAGTCAGCTATCTCTGTGCCGTAACTGTAATGGCAAATATTTGGCAACGAATAACGCATGTCCCTCATTGAAGGACGAACTAAACACACTAAAAGAGACAGCAAAAAGAAAAGAAGGCAGAAAGCTCGCGTTGCCGCAGTGCTGGTCCAGCGATAGGAAATGCCTCCACTAAGCAAAAAAGCGCCTTCAAAGAATGACAGACATAACGCAACGAGAAAGAGGGGGGGGGGGGGCTTCTACCACTCTGAGTCATCGTGACCAACAATGCCATCGATCATCGGACTACTCTCTAAAAAGACTCCGACCACAGTGAAGAACATTCCAAACACAGTACCTAAGCCGGTCTCAGCCAACGATGACGTGCAATTTGTCAATATTCTGAAGATGCTGTCAACATCAGATCCCTCATCGCCGGTCACCAGACAGCAGCAGCGCCAGCAGCAGAGAAACTTTTGGAGACCCTCGCTCAAGTCCTTGACGTCACTCACTAGACGTATTACTGGGAATAATAACAGTTGTCAGCAACTTCGACTTCTTTTGTTGCAATAGAATGTCAGGTCGCTGCGACAGCGGCACGCTGACCTAGTTCGCCGATTCAGCGCTATCAAGACTCCAGCAAATGTTGTAACGCTTTAGAAAACTAACGTCGTAAGGAAGGTCGAATATCGACTGCCAGGCTTTGTGAGTATCCACAGTAACACTCGATGCGTGGAACCTGCCTGTGGCTCTTTCCATTGTGTGGAAGTGGTGCATACGCGAAATACTTCAAAAGCATCTGCATACGTACGTGCTGATTTGGATGTCGCGTTTCTTAACACAAGAGACATCTGTGATGATGAGTTTGAGCGCACAGGTGTTACTGTGAGCCACAGGTGTGTGACTACAACGGTGGCAAGCATATACAACCGGCCTAGTCATACTTCGGATGCCTCACTATTTGAGTGCATACTCTCACATTGTGGTACATCGTTTGTGTTTGTGGAGGTCTTAATGCCCACCATCCACGATGGCATCGCCGTCTCCAAGACAGTCGTGAGACAGAGATTATTCACTCTGTTACCAAGATCTGCAAATATTGAATAATGGTTCGCCTACATTTATAGGTGGAGGAAAGGAACATTCCACTATAAACCTTGCGATATCAACGAGATATGTGTGCTTAGTCTGCTTGTGCGAAGCTGACCTGTGGTGCTCAGGTCGCCTACCTATTTAGTTAGCACCAATATATATTGTGGGCCGCCAGACTGCCGTCTATTCAGTGACAAACTGGGACAAGTATCGTCAGCTGCACCATCTGAGACAGTCTTTTAAAATTGATGAGTGTTTACGACAAGCTACAGTAAAACGACAACGATGTATACCGGTAAACCAAACCCCGATCTTAAGCTTTTGCGACTCCGTAAATGGCGACGTCGCGCTTATGGACGAGCACAGCGCTCTAAGTGACGCGCCGACTGGACTCTCTATATAACAGCATTTAAGCAGCCATACGGCGGCATACAAAACAGCTTCGTCACAAGAGCTGGGGAGCCTTATGTAGTTTTCTGCATGCCGCAATTGGTTTTGTTAGTCTATGGTACACAGTGAAGGCTCTCCGGACTCCCAATCTTCAATAATAATATGGTTGCATTGAGCATAGCGACTGGCCAGTTACCAAGAGTTCTAGCGGAGGCATTTGCAGACCGCTTCGTCCCTCCTAAGTCCAGTGACACCACAAATGGCGACACACACTTCTTGACAAGTCAGAGTACTATGACCGCTTCCTATGGTCCAGCCTGCAAGATGGATGAGGCAGACTTCACACTTCAGGAGCTGCGACAGGCGCTCAGCCTCTCCAAACGCCGCACTGCTCCAGGTGCAGAAGCATTGCGGAATATTGATCAATGTTTTCATGACCCTTTATTGGAGGATTATAGTGAAGTATGGAGAACCTGTGTAATCCCTGCTTAGCGGAAATCGTCCATGGTAATGTCCATATTAAAGCCGGGGTGCTTTGCAAGACAGCTCATATCCTACCGGCCAATATCCCTAGCTTCAAATGTCATCAAGTTAATGCAACGCATGGTCCTGTTTCGCCAAGATGTCAGGCTAGAAAAGCTGATTTTTTTCCCCTCGTGTTATGAATGTTTTTTGCCGCCGCCGTTCGGCTCTGGACAGGATTTCAGACCTTGTCTCCGCGCTTGAATTTGCTAGAGGCAACAAGCACTTTGCCTACATGCTCTTCCAAGACATAGAGCGAGCTTTCGATTGGGTTCCGCATAAAGCGATTATCATCACGAATGCAATCGCGGGAATTTCAGGTAGTCTGCGTCGCATTGCGCAGAATTTTCTGTTGGAGCGCCGGATGAAAGTGCATGTCGGAGGAGTAACTAGTGAATACCGAAATGTGAAGTGCGGTGTCCCACAAGGACGCCGCAATGTTTAACATGCTGGCCGCGCTTTCAAGCCGCTTGTCTCGGGAGAGTGACTTCCCTGTGGACACGTCTATCTATGCAGATTACATTGTGTCGATAAGCGGCCCTCCGCACCTTAATCTGCGGCTTCGTGCAAGCTTCCATGGAGCTCTAAACGCCACTTCAGGGCACTTAAGTGAAGTTGGCCTGCAGATATCACCTGCTAAGTCGCCTGCAATAGCATGTCATCCTAAAAAGCTTGCTAGTCGAACGATGAGCCGACTGTATACCTTGACGAGACGCCGATATGCTGGTTGCGACAACACCCTTATTTGTGCTTAATTGGGAATGATCGCATCTCTTGGCGTCCTGCCGTTAAATTTGTACGACGCAAATCGCAATCCATCCCTAATTATGTGGCAGCCTTCAGTGCTTGAGGGGCCGGCTGCGACCAAACAACGGCTCTGAACGTGTACCAGTCATCTGTACTGTCAGGCATGACGTATACGTTACCAGTCCTAAACGTGCCTTTTAGTTTGAAAGCCCAACTTGATTTAGGTGATCGAGTTGCCCTCCGACTAATGCTTGGATGACCTCGTGAGGTGCGGTCTGTTGCATTACTCACTGAAGCGCATCAGTTACCCCTCAGGCTGCAAGGAGACCAGAGAGCTCTGTATCATATTGAGCGCCTGCACCGCTCATCGAATGGTCAATCGCTCTTTCATAGTCTGATTCACCGCCCGTTATGTCGCATGGGAAAAATGGCGGTATTATTTATGAATTGGTGGCATTTCTGAACATGCCGATTCAGTTACACCTACGCCTTCGAAAGACATCACCAAGTACGCATTCCCCATTTATCTCACAATCCCTGACATACACAAAAAGTCTGATATGCCTATTTCTGGAATTTCCCAATTGGCTGAGCCACACACTTGCGAAATATTTCTATATTATCTTGAAGTATTCACAGATGCATCTGTACACAGCGATGGTCAAGGCCTGTAATGTGTTTTTTTTTTGCCCTTCGACTCAAGTACGACGTATAATTCATAAACACCATCCAGCTTCGTCAAGAACTGTGGAGCGGGACGCTCCACAGTTTTTGCAGATTTTTGCAGTTCTTACAGTTCTTGCAGATAAAATGTAATCTTAGCAGATTACAACGCATTCAGATCTATTGTCCAGTTGTGTGCAGCGTCACTGTCTGTGCTAACAAAATTGCATCATGTGGGGTATCTCTCGGTGCCCGATGTGCGTTTTTAAACATAGGGATCGCCGGAAATGAAAAGGCTGAGCGGCTGGCTTCAACCTGGGCTGGTAACGATTGTGTCTGCCCTAAAATATTGTGAAAGCTTATGTATGCCCGTCTGATTACTCGCCGCGACCTAGTAGCAGCATCCAGACCAGCCTGTCGCAAAATGGAACGTTCCCGCTCCGTGTTCGCGGTCGAGGCTTGCCTCGTCCCGCTAGAGCACAACGACTCAAGCTAAGGGTTGGCGGTGTGAACGTGTCCGAACGTTTATACCGAGAAGGACGTGTGGCCAACCCATCGTGTACGTCTTGCGGTTGCGGCGAGACACTTCAGCACCTAATATTGGAGCGTCCCGCTTTCATTGTGCGACGCACGTCGCTAGTGAAAGACGATGATCTCTTTGACCTGTGGTTTAAGATATTGGAAGAATGTCTATGCCCCGGTTACTGTGACAAGACGTCAGGCACATTTTTTCAATGTCAACTTTCTTTAGTAGCGTGACCTGCAGTGACCGGCCCTCTGTGTGTCACCGGCACCGTGTGTGTATTCTTTCTTTCCTCTTTCCTCCTCTTCTTCCTATCTTCCATTTCTATGCTTCTGTCTCCTCCCTTTTGCAAAGTAAGCAGGCGTGGTGCCCCTTCGGGTGGCAGTTGCCAGCCTTCTCCTCGCTTTCTCTTTCCTGTCAAGTACATATATATTTTTAAATGAAATAATAATTATGATATCACTTCCATGAAAGCTGTATCCCGAGTAAACAATCCATATTGATGCCTTCGAAACGTTTCATTTCGAAGGTTAGGGCTTTTTTTTTATTTTCGAGGAAAGAATCTATGAACTCTGCCAAGGCGTCAAGGAGATAAATTTCGACCCAGGAAAAAAAAGTTTTTTGAATGTATTCAGCACCTTTGCCCATGAGGCATGATGATTACCATTTGTTACAGGTAATTACAATACTACGCAGCAAAATTTTGGTTGCTTCATTATAAAAAGAACATTCGCCACATTATGAGCACACCCGGTGGCAAAGGTTTCGAACGAATTCCCTTTCTTACGTGCAGGTCACATGGTTCTGTTTAACGCTTTTTATAGTGATTTCCTTCAGCGATTTTTTTGCTACTAGCACAGTATCCTAAAGAAAGCGGGTCCTTGTATATCGTTAGGCCGAGTAGCAAACCAGAGCTTGAAGCGTCGCCGCCAACGTCTCACTTTTCTTGTCAAAAGTTTATATTTTTTTCCTACGTCATCTGCTTACGCCGTGCGTTGCTTACGCCACTGAAGTAAGCCGTCTGCACCATGTATACGGTTAGGTGAATAATTATTATTGTTATAGGGTAGCGCAACATGACATACTGCAGTCACAAGAGTACATCGCAATCTTGCACGAGCCGCTTACAAACTAAATGAGGGAAGTTGGAAAGGTCGTTACAATGTACATACGGTATTTGCATAATTCATCGCCTGTAGTTCTAATGGGATATTCGCGCCTCACAGAAAAGAGGCTGCGAAAAATAAAAGGAAAACACCGAAAGGAGAAACTGAGGATTGATTGAGTGAGTGAGGGACAGACAGTCTGTGGACAGGTGCAAGGAAATGTACTCTGCGTTTCAGCATTTCTTCACCTTTTCTTTTTTTCCGTGCCGCTTGCGAGCACAAACGCGCGAACGATTTCCTTGCGCAATTACGGAGCCGAGCCTTCGTGGCGCGTGAAAGGGTAGGTGCTGCCTTGAGGCGAACCCGTATATAACGGTGGCAGTTCCGGCAACGAGGCACCGACACCGACCGCATCACGCAGCCTCTTTTTTCGAGCAGCAGCCCTCGGAGCACCACACACCCAGCCACTATGATCAAGGTTCTGGTGGGTATCCGCATTAGTCTGTCGTCTCGCTCGTCTGTATCTTCCTGTCAGTGACAATGTTTGTTTCTGTTCGTTACATTGTGCCACATCTACCTACTGGTATGAGTAAGTCGAGAACCACGAGTATAAGTAAGCCGAAGAATTAAGGCTTCTTAGTCGAGAAGTGACGATGTTGGCGAGTGTCAGTGCGCTTGCGAACTTTCTCGTATTGAACCCCTGATGCTGGTAGTCGATGCGCTCAAGTGTCGCGAATATCAGGCAATCTTCACTTCCCATTCATAGGCGAAGTAAGAGAGGGATCGCAACAAAACCAATGTTTTCTTTCCTGCTGTAAATGGAGGCTGCAGAAAATATTAGATACAAGGTGATTACGACGCTTACCTAGGAGTGAAGAGCGTTGACCCAGTGTATTTCACTTTCACCACAAATACCTATGAGAGATCAGTTCAGCTATTTCCTTGAGAACTCCTGTCTGTAGGCCCTTTACAACGTCTTATCAAAGTATGTGTTTGTGTGTGTTGTCGATGCCCTAAACACTGTAAGCAAGTCAAGCTTCTTGCAGTATCTTAAGGCATGATATTGCGGAGTTGACCCTTTGCTGCGTTGGAGGTACATCGATATATACCTTGCGCAATATCGCTACCAAGTTGAGATTTCGACATAAATCGGTTAATCCAACGTGGTTGAAGTCCTGCCACTTAAACCTATATTTGTGACTTTTGTCGGAGCCCGAGGCAGGATTTGATGTGATAAAAATGCCTATGATTAAGGCCTTCGAGGACAGTTGCAGGCTAAAGGACGAAATGTTCTTTCTCAGAAAACGACGCACGCTTCACATAGGTTTCTGAGGTCGCAGAAATGTGCTATTTCACTTTTTCGACAAGGGTTCCTTTTTTTCGCAGGTCCTCCTCGCCATCCTGGCCTTGTTCGCTGTCTCCTACACTGTGGCAGCGCCACAGTACTACGTCGCAGACAGCCTGTACTACGGCTACCCGTACGCGGGTTACTATGGCGCCTACTACCCTCACTACTACTACGGGCGCTAAGCTCGATCCACAACGACAGTTCACGGTGAGCGTCGCACAGAACCGCTGTGCCAGATGTAGGCTCATAGCATTTACAATAATTACAATTGTTATTATTGTAAGTAGTCTTATCAATTGCTGTCAGAGGGGCAAGCTGTTTTCACTGAACTGTCTCTAAGGCACCTTATTTGCCCAACAAGAAAGAGGTGTCTCTGACCAAGGAATATGCATTCTGTGGAAATAAGCATTGTCTGAAAAGCGCTCGCAGCTGGCGTCACAGCCTAATCGATGAACTTCCTCGCACCCATTTAGCATAATTCTTGAATTTGTACATGCTCCGGATAAACCAGAAACTTCCAACACAATGATGTAGGCAGTCATAACTGCAGCATCGTTGGTCGTTGCACGCTGAGCGTCCGAGACGGTAATGTGTGTGGAAACCCAAACGCAAATTCATGGTTCCGTGTTAAATTATGCAAAACCGTGAGTGTACGACGTACACGCGTTCCCATTTATTGTGAGTAAATATGAAGGGAAACTATTCCTAACTGTAGAGATATTTTTGTGTGAAAAAAAAAAGTAATTCCTGAAACTATCGGGAGTCGTGTGCTGTTCCTCATGATTGCTGTCATTTTTCAGGTAACCCTTTCTTCGAAAGCAACCTCACCTCGCTAACGCATTCCACTGTCCACTGCCAATGGCACCTGTGAAGTACTGCCTCGTCATCCCGGCATGTTGAACTTGGAGCCGCACTTGCTCACTGAGCTGTCGTTCTGCATTCCCCTAGAACTCAGTGATGTACCCTGTCCTAACATCGGGCTTTCTTCCATCTGGTAACTTGGTTATGAAATAAAACAACATTATAACCAGAGTTCCAGACTTCTGACTCACTCATATAAAAAGTGAAGGACTAAGAACGCGAAGTTGTTGCGGCCAGTTGCTACGTCTTAATGAATAGGACACAACGAGTACGAAAGACCACTTGGCCTTGTAGTTTTGGCTGTCTTCATAGCATGTATTTATTAATCTTCGTTTCGTTCTATTCATCAATGAGGGCAGGCGCTTTGTTGCACTGCCATGCCTCCGCGAAGAATTCAGTACCACATGCTATACGCACGACCAAGTTACCTTGAAGCTCTTCCATTGAGAGTTATTGCGCGCGCCCGCGCGCGCACACACACACACACGCACGCGCGAAAACGTTAAACGCAGAATTTCCTGTGGGATTCATGTAACTGATGCGCAAGCATTTCGTACTAATCATCCGCTGTTTCGTCGTCAAATGCTGCTGTGTTTTCCATAATTGCAAACATCGCAATTATAAACAGAAACAGAACAGAAAAGCGTGGTTGAAACACTTGAATGTTAACTGAGAGGACGAAAAGGTGAGTAGTAGCAATGTCCACTCATGTTATAGATAACTCCGGGAGGATATGGACGTGGGATGAAATGACGAGAGATATTCTGTGAATGAAGCAAATATATGCAGCATTTATTATGTAGAGTGTCTCTTTTTTTTGACATGAAAACTGTTTACAGCGCAAACACATGCAACCACAAAGTATAAGGGACAGGACACAAGCGCTTGTGTCCTGTCCCTTATACTTTGTGATTGCATGTGTTTGCGCTGTAAACAGTTTTCATGTCAAGTATGCACCAACTCGCCCAGAAAGAAGTTTTAATGAAGAGTGTCTCTTGATTGGCTCTTCTTGTTGCGTTTGTTCTTTATCTTCGAATTGGATGATGGGGCGTTTGGATATTGGCGCTGTTTTGTGGAAGATGAACACAGATGAGTACGTGACGTAATTGAACCGTGTCACATTTGGTAGACTTCGCACGTAGACGTGGTCAATCACGCTGCCTGCTCACGATGCGAACCATCATCGACCATAATCAACAGTGGCTGCAGCGTATTGCGTGTCCACGGGGACCTTATCTTGCAAGCGATTTGCGATGGGGACAGAGTGCCCCGAGTGCTGATAGCTTCGTGCATGCCGTGTTCTCGCCGCGTAGTTCGCGTTGAATCGAGAGAGGCAGCGCGACGGTCAATTCGCTCGCCGCTGCGGGCCCTATATGGTTCTACGCATCTGGTTGTATTGGAAAATCGGACTTTCTTCCCGCCGAATTGCATCGACAAACGTGTCGGTGCCGCACGGGTTAGAAGTCACGACAACTTGCCGTTATAGCAAAATAAATTCAGTTTTTGCGATCAAAATATCTCTGACACATTTGGGGTGACTGCCTGTCATGCGGTCCCATCTTCTGAATCCCCTCCCTAGTCCGTACATCGGAAAATGAGAAACACAGGAAGGGCTCAATCTAGGCTTCTTCAACATCTTAATAAAAAAATGTATTTAATGGTTGGTACTTTGATAAGGGAAATTTCGCTTCGGCGTGTTTATGCAATATAGATATACTTCAAGTTAGGGTGAGACTCTTTTTTTTTTTTAGCGCCCAAGCATGACGCAAGTTCCAAACAACAAAACGCACCAAATTTGCAAACAGTAGCTCAAAGGCGTGCGCTTGTAGTAGCTGCATCCGTGTTAAGCGATAGATTAACACAATGCACGCTGTGATAAGAACGAGCCGTTCCCTCTAATGAAATTCACCATTTCCGATATCTGCAATTCTTCCGAAAGTATTTTGATTCAAGTAAAGCAAAGTGCAACGTAATAATACTCCGTTGTGTGTGTCATGCATAAAGTTACATTATTCCGTCACATAGATGATGAACATACCAGCCAAATGCATTAAGAGACTATGCAAGGCAATGTTTTCGTTCACTTCTTTTGGAATTTTAACGAGCACAATTTTATTTAACACACTCTCTGACAGCCTGTTATGGATTCTGGATACTTCTGGATTGCGCAGGGCCATCCCGGCCCTGCGAAAGCGGATGTCAATCGAAATTCTTGAAATGCACCACTACAACTGTTGGTTGGAAGGGGGGGGGAGAGGGGGCACGCAATTCTTTATATGCTGTAAAGTAATGGTAATTTAGAGTAATGGGAGAAATAGGAATAGCGGTAATTTTGATGGCACGCCGCCGCTGGCCCTATTGTCGTTTCCTTTTCCCTTTGCCACTCCTCGTGTTCACGCTGCTCCTCGGGAGTCCTAACTACGCGTTGCCTGCCCATAGCGGTGCTGCAACAACAATGAAATCGGTTGCTAGGCTGCTTATTTTATATATGAAAGGCAAGTGACGTCAATCTGCACGTCACAAGCTGCCGTCGTCGCGGCAGCTTGCGCAGCAGTATTTACCGGGAAACATGTGCGGGGAGCATTTATGGTTATCAGGAGCGCCTTACCATTAATTATGTGGTTTGAATGCTTGTTTTGTGCTTGTTCTTTAATGAAACGAATACTGCTCTGTATGTTGTATGCGTTATTCCAAAGAATGTATGCACTTTTCGCTTCACTCTTATGTGTGCTTGAAGGGTGCTTCACCTCCGCTGTTGGTCGGCCCGGTATTTCACAACTTCTGGGATCGCACAACATTTTTGCACACGGGCATCGACACGTAAATTTTCAAGCAACGAGAGGCTAAGGCATTCACTGTGAAATATGGCGCGCGTTTTAAATCACCGTGACTCGTGCAAGGTGCAACCATTCGCAAAGTCGATTTTTACGTTCATCTTCTCGTCGTAAGCATGCTCTCGCATAACGAAATCGTTCCGCGCGACTTAAAATTGCTATCTTTAAATGCACTCAAATCTTGTGGCGCCGCAACGTTTCCGGGGCTCCAGAAGCATAGGATGCGAGAATACCGTGCTGTCGTCTCCTGTTCGTAGATATTGAAACAGCCCTCATAGAGCAAAATGTGAGAAATACATATAATAAATTAGCCAAATCTTGTCTATTCAAACTGGCCATCTTACTGGTTTTATAGTCTCTCCTAAAAACAGCACTTACTGCTCCTGGGCTACGGGCCTATTCTATTCCAACTCCATTGAGGAATCTTGGGCTCGCATTCTGTTGCCCGTTCCATCTGCCCTACTGGCGCTGTCATTGCATTCCCATTGGCCTTTTTAACGTGGAAATATACCCGAATGATTCCAGCTCCAACATCGCCACTCCGGAACTCTTCCATTGTGTACACCTAAAGTCACACCTTGAGATGACCTGAACAACATATTTGTACAAACAACGAGGGGAAGCCAACCTTCCTCGGCACTCTCCGTCGAATGTCTCGAATAGACGCGATACCATATTTAAGGCCGTCACGGTCCCACTGTTAGCAGAACCACTCCAGACACTACCCTGTACACTTTATATAAATGCGCTGTTTTGTTTTCATTATCACGATGCCTGCCTTCTTCGTCGTCTCCTGATTCCTGCGGTCAAGGCCCATCTAGCCCGGTCGTCGTCATAGCGTGCACCATTTAGTCTGTCACCTGAGCACTTGGGCTGCGCTTGACACCTGTTTGCTCTTAGACATGGCCCCAGCTACACGCAGTAATACAGGGCATGTTAAACCTGAGGCGGGTCTCAATGCAACACGCGCTAAAAAACTCCTCCGCAGTGCCTAGGCAGTGTCATATATTCAAGGAGCGAAAGTCCCCACATTTCCTCTCTCACAGCTGCTCTTACTCGCGCATGCACGCAAACGTCCGGCGCCTCCGCAAGGGCCACTCCCCGCTTTACCTACTAGCAATTGTAAATACGCATCCGGGCCGCGTTCCTCGCTCGCGCACGTGATATTGAACCGCGTTCGCCGGCTCACCCTCACACGCTTTCACTCATACGAAAACTCACGGCGACGGCGACAGCAGAAATCTGCCTGGAGTGTCCTTATAATTGCTATCGCAAGAGAAAACGGTGGCCATACCATTAAGAGATAGGAAGACATTGTTGCAGATTTGAAAGCACACATTTTGGAATTTCAGCCAGCGGATTCTTGGAGAGCCGAAAATATGATACATTGTGGGGAAACTACAATAAATAACCGTCTACATCACTCTGGCGGTTTCCGCAGCTTATAAGTTAATATTTCACGAACATTTGTCCCTTGGAGAATGCTGAAAGAAAAACAACGAAGCATTTGCTTGCCTGAAATTTCCTTTTGTATCAATGTTTGTGGATCTTGATCACCGAATAAATAAATACACAAGCAGAAACAACAACATTTACCTGTCGGGCGTAGTACCGGATGCTCCGACTGGCTTCTTGAATTGGTCAGGTGTTCCGGTGATCTCAGTTTATTGCAAGAACAGTTCCAGTTTCGCGCTGTAGCACTGCATGCTATTCGGTACTGCGCACGCCCGAATGCAACACAAGGGCAATGAGTCAAGCGCAGGCTTCAGGATTATTCAAAAGCACACTGGTTCTTTTAGAGAGAAATAAATGGAGTTGGGCAGGACATTTATTGCACAGCGCAGATTAGCTCTAGTCTGTCGGCCATGGCAGCCACGTTTCGATTGGGGTGAAATGGGAGAAAACAACCGTGCACTTACATTGAGGTGCACGTTAAATAGCTCCTGGTGGTCTAAATTATTCAGGAGTCTCCCACTACGGCGGGCCTCAAAATCAAATTATTGCTTTGGCACGTAAAACTAAGTAATTCTAGAGCGCAGCTCTGAATGGCCCGTTCTTGCGGCGAGGCACTCTCGCCGCACTTCGCTCCGTTTCTAATCTCCCGCACGAGGGAGATCGTCCGCGCCAGCCAATATATCGCCACATGAAAACCCGTGTAGAGCTGTGCTCAAATTTCTCATTAGGGAGTACGGTAATTTTCGGACGATTTTTAAAACTGTTCTTATTATGTTTCTTTTCTGCTATTAGGCTTTGTTATCACTTTCTATTTACATTGTTTGTTTTTACTTATTCTCTTGTGTTGTTTTTGTTTATTGTTTTTAATGTACGCCGGCGCCAGCACTAAGACCTTACAGTTATCAGTGAACACGTTAACTCAATTATTATTATTATTAATTTTAATATACGAATTATTATTTCCCATATATTACTATCATTATTTATTAATAACAGGAAGCACGCCAAATGCCGGTGTCCTTCCTGTTCTGTCGTCTTTTCTTCTCCTAGTATTTTTCCCTAAGCGCTCGGAATACATCGAATGTCATCAAAATTTCAACTAGCCCACCTCTCTGCCATTAATTCTAGTACCGTGATTCCGAAGAATGTGAGCCTCGTGCCGAGTTGAAGCACGGTGTTTTAGAAGCAAGAAGTCATCAAACGCAGTTCGAGCGAGAAAAAAAATGAATTGCTCTAAGTTGTCCGGCAGCACACAGCGACCACTGCTGAAAGCTGGGCTTTCTAAGGGCAACTTCTCAAGCGTTTCTGAGGCAGCTGGTTATCAAGCGTCACCCGCCGCGGTGGCCCAATGGCTATGACGTTGCGCTGCTGAGCTCTCACTCGCGGGTTTGGTCCCCAACACAGCGGCCACATTCTCATGGGGACGAAATGCGGAAAACGCCCGTGTACCGTGCATTGGATGCACGTTAAGGAACCCCAGCTGGTCAACATTCCCCGCGTCGTCGTTACCGCCGTCCCTTGGTGAGGTCGGAGTATGGGCAGGTGTCCATATCAATTGAACGTGTTTGTTTTTGCAGCGAAGCTGTGTACCGCTACCCCCCCCCCCCAATTACAGTGTATATCACAGTAATACAAAAGACGTTTGCCAAAGTTCACTGTTTGACTAGTGCCCATATCGTAGGTGGTGGTCCCCCCACAGCTTCGCTCTCCAGCCACCTTCACAGGGTGGAATGGGTCCTGATTCTTTAGTTTTCTTTTGGGGGGGGGGGGGCTACTTTCAATAATATGTGCAGTGGCTCCGGGGAGATTCGGCCATTTGCATAGTTGCGAAGTGCTGCCTGTTTGCGTCAGTTTGTGTTATTGCTAGTGCTATCGCTGTTTCTTTGGTGTCTCTGTATATTTTGTCCTCATTGTTGCGCTTGTTACAAATTCTTTTTTGTGATTGACTACGACTGCAGTGAATCCTATGCAGCGTTTGAGTCTAGCTGCGTCTACAAACTCTGTTACTTTATCTCGTCCAAATATTTTCCGTATCTCCTCGGCCCAGCTTTGTCTTTGTCCTTCATGTTGTGTGGTATGCACGTTCTTCGGCAGGGGAGGGGACCATTATCGTATTTCTTATCTCTCTTGGCATTTCCTTCTTTTCTCCGTGTTCTACGTGGTAGTTAATACCCAATCTTTCTAATTGACTTATTCCTGTATTTGTCTCTGAGAGTCTTTCATACTGTGATACGCGTTGAGCTTCTATGAGTTCATCCGATGTGTTATGTAGTCCTAGTACTTGTACTCTTCCTGTACTAGTGCTTACTTTAAGTCCTAATGCCTGCTTGCATTCTTTCATTATTCGGAATTCTAGTTTCTTTTCAGCGGAATACCATTTGAGGTATGGTGCCACGTATACTATTCTATACTATAGTACATACTATACTTATTCTCTCTTTTTCTCTCATTCCGCTGTGTTTGTTAGTTATGCTTTTGATTAATTTTATCATTTGAGGGGTCGTTCTTTCTAAATTCCTGACTGTTACCCCGTTGTTGCCTTTGCCTCTATTATTAGCCCTAGGATTCTGGTTTTATGCCCTTTAGGTATGAGTGTTCTATTCGCAGTTCTTAGTTGTATTTCTGCTTCTTTTGGCTCATTCCCCTTTGTGTTATTATTTGGTTTGCGTCCTCTACATATTGGCCTGAACAGCAATAATTCTGACTTTATTGCCGAGCAGGCAAAACCGGTCACTTCTAAGTATAGTTCTACTGTCTCTATCGCGCTCTGGAGTGTTTGTTCTATTTGCCCATCACTGTCACTAATCGCCAAATGAATATCTCGTCAGCCTATAGGGTATAATTTAGGATTTCTATTTCGTTTAGTTTGGTTGACAGTCCGATAAGTGCTAAGTTAAAGAGCGTTGGTGATATCCCCGATCCTTGCGACGTGCCTGCCTACACTTATTTTTTCTGATTCCAAATCTCCTATATTGATTTTTGCTATTCCGCCAGTTGGTAAGTCTCGAACATATTTGTATGTTCTTTCTCCCAAGTCTAGCTCGTCCAGTCTGTTGAGTATTGTTGTGTGCGCCGCGTTGTGAAATGCCTTTTTTAAATCAAGGCCACAAATCTATGATTTGGTGCTTAAGCTGGATAGTTGCGTCTTGAGTAGACAGGTTACTCCTGAATCCCAGCCTTGTGGTTGGGAGTAGATCCGTCTTCCATGTAATTAGCAAGTCTCGTTAAGACTATCTTTCGTTAGCTTAACTACAAGATGTGAGGAATATAGGTCTTAGGTTTCCCAATTGAAGGCGTTTGCCTGGCTTCGGTATTAATATGACAAGCGCTATCTTCCATTGTTTTGGAGTTTGGCCCGCTTTCCAGCATTCATTAACATAATCTGTTAGTACTGTTAGTTTGGGGGAAAGAAGCCTGCGAGCAAAGAAGAAGTATCGAATATTGAACCGAACAGCTTAAGAAAGACGTAGCCAAGGCAACACAGATAGCCCAGCCTAAAGCACAACTGGAAGGGACAGACAGCAGGCTCCTCCATATGTAGGAAGCGAAAGGGGGCTACAAAGGAGATTGAAAAAGCAGAGACATAACCGAACACTCAGAAAGGAAATTGCAGAGATAAATAGAGAGATCGAAGAACCTACACAACAGTTCTGTAGACAAACATGGGAAGAAACATGTAATGGCATGGACAATCATTTAAAATTAGCATAAAACATGTAATTTACTCAAATACCTGCTCAGCTCGGAAGAAACCAAAACAGCATACAGGCAAAATATTAGGAAAAAAATCCATGCCTATAGAGAAACGGAACAGGACCTACTAAAGGAAGTCTCGGAAAAGTACATTTCGCAAGCGAAGCCGGTTGCACATCGAAATTACATCGGAAGAACCAACAAAGATCTAGGCGAAGTGTTTAGTGAATCAGAGTTAGGAGCAGGACTGCATAACCTCAACACCAAATGGGCGCCCGGACCAGACGGCATAAAAACTAAACGTTAAGAAACCTAGGCATCGATGTTATAATAGTAATGGTTAGGCCAAACATAAAAAATAAGGCAAATCAAAGGGACAGTTGAATATATAGCGCTATTGAATTAAGAGGTACTTTTGGTTTAAGGATGCCTATTGGTCGGCGACACATGTAGCAATTTCATGTCGTGATTTAATGTTTCATTGCGCAGATCATAATTACCTTGAACGATGCTACATAATGATTTCGCTGATACTATCTCGTTCACAGCATACAAAAAAACTCAAGAATTGAACACACTAATGCTTCACATTAGATATTTCGACTCTTTGTTCGTGTTTACGAGCTCATCAAGCATTGATCGGCATTTTAGTGTACTGCTGTCACTACACAGCGCTGCTTCAGAATCTTGTGGCCGAAACCGTCGACTTTCAGACATCAGCTTCACTGTTAAGCTCGTCAAGTGCGAACACCTCAATGCGTCGTCTTCCCTCCGTGCAACATTTCCATGGCAGGGAGTCCATTCTCGACCGAGGTATTTCTGATCAGCACTGGTAAAAGAAAGCTCAAGCCTAAGTTATCGCACCAGCAGTTCTTATTTTGTTCAATCTTCCGTATGGTCCACTTTAATCTACGTAGTAGCTATGCGTCACTGATTACAACTAAGAAGTACCCTGATGGTCTGGAAACTACGCTTGCGTCTGTAAACTGTACCTTAGTGCACGGATGTTTGTCTTGTACATCTGATCAGCCGCTTTTGTCCTTCAAGGTTGAAGAAAGTTTACAGTTATCTTACCTTATTTGTCTGTCAGGCGTGCCCTCGAAAAATGAACCAAGCTGTACGTGCGTTTTGAGCTTACGTTTCGGAGGACAGTTCCAGCCATGGTCGTGCCACCAAGCCCAGTGCGAGATGAACAACTGTCCCGAAAGGGATGAATCTGGACTTATTCGGAATCTGAGTTCTTTGACGGGATCGAGAACAGCCTAGCAGGAATCAAGAAGGATTGGTGAGCGCTTGTAACAACGCCAAGGTGGTACTTGCTTGCTTTCGGGTGTGCCCTTCGCGATGCTGGTGAGCCGTCGGCTCCAAACTGAGGATAAGGAATCGCACAACACGATGCACTTGGGAAAAAAATTATAGAAACAAAAACAAATAGTAGCTGTGCCTCAAGTGTCAAAAACAAGCTCCTCGTAAAAGTGTATGAACGCTTTCTGAGAGCATATCCTGCGTCATCGCACTCGTGGCTGCATGTAAATGAGGCGGTAGTACCGGACGCATAGCTATGCGCCCTGCTCCGGTATCCTCTACATGGAGAGAAATGACCCGTAACTTGTTTATCCCGAGCACTTTCTGTTGGCATGCATTTATTTTAGGATTTAGTTCGAAAGGCGCCAAGAAAACTACATGTTTCTATCCTCGAATTCTTGTGCTAAAGTGATGATACTAATGTTATAAAGTAAAGTAATTAATCGCTGATGAGTCGGACTGCGTTTCTAGTGGGCTGGGAAGGATGACAATCGCATGTTATAAAATGGAGGCCTCAGGTGTTTTCATGTTGACCACGTGGTATGAGCTCGTTTAAGCTTTCGTCGCATGTAGGGCTCTTATGCTGCCATAACCTTTAATCATCACTCCTCTCTGGCTCTCAAAATTCAGAGGGATACCTTGCAAAGGGTCACGGACAGTACAGGAAACTCAACACGTGGCGAAACTTCCAGACCACTCGGATAGGGCATATGGGGCTAAATCAAAATGTTATAAGCCATTTCTTTTCTACCCTTCTTTCTGTTAACGTTCTACCCGGAGCTTTCGCTCCCATTTCACCTATGTAGCAGTATGTAGATGAACATGCATAGACAAACTACTCTGTTTTTTTTTTCAGGAAGGAGTTTTCTGTCTCTCCCGAGACGAAAAGCCGCGCTGGGTAGTTTGACACCGGACTCTGGGTGACGAATGATGATGTGGCAGGTTAGGATCGTCGCAGCTCTGAGTACGCAAATACGGTACCTCCATAATTCTCCACTTGCGGTACTAGCTGGCGAGACGTTCGCGCCTCCACTGGAAGGCGAGGCGGCGCAACATGAAACGTGTGATGAAGAAAAGAGTAAGCGCGCCGAGGAATACGAAAGCGGGGAAACTCGGCGCGTGAGTGAGTGACTGACTGACTGATTGGTCGAGTCCGCTCTGCGCGAGGGAATCCTCTTTTCTGCGTCCTTGCGGGTTTTCTTTTTTTTCGTGTCGCATGTAAGTGCACAGCGCGCGAGCGAGAGTCCCTTGCGCAACCCCGGGGGCCGGGCCCGCGTGGAGCGTAAACGAGGAGTGACTGCTCGCCTTGAAGAGACCCGTATATAACGGCGTCCCCACCGGCGACCAGGCACACGCACCGATCCTCGTACGGAGCTTCTCATCTTGGGCAGCCGCAGTCGGAGCACCGCCAAACCAGTCACCATGATCAAGCTTCTGGTCAGTACATGCGGAGGTCCTTCCTTGTGCTTTACGTTCTTCCTACGCGTTCCTATCTTTAGTTATATGGAGGGGAGATTGGATCCTTATTCTGGCAACTGTGAGTTGTTGTATAGACCCTTTGAAATTTCGAGTGCGGGAAAAAGACTGGGAACTTGTTATAGCACTCCTTCCTTTAGGGGGCATAAGCCCTTTCGCAGGAGGTAAACTGTGCGCACGAAACTGAGGTTATCGTTTGCAGCCTTGGGAGTTTCCAATAGTGCCGCCATGGAGTCCAGTGCGAGCATACGCAAGAGTGATTTTCGGGTAGTTCCGAGTGCTCTCTAGCTTGCCTAACATATGGACGAGTAGTGAAGTTTCGTATTTGTGTGCAAGCGCGGAGCTTCAGAAAGACCTTGGTACGTCTCTCTGTCCACCTTACCTCTGAGCAGTCCTTAGTGTTCACGTTCGCACTTTGCGAAGCGCTCTGATACATCAGAGAAGGTGCAGTTACATGCTACTACTGCAGCCGCACACCTTGCTGAAATTTTTGACGGATAGCCGTGCTAATTGCACCTTGGTGCCAGCGACAGCAAATAAGGCAGCTCACTATTGTGTTCACAAGATCTCGAAACCCCTCTGGTGGTCAGTTGACTAGTTGACAGCCCTAGTTGACTATCACTCCAACTTCGGGAGCTCTCATGTGGTCACGGCACACTTACTGCCGACTGTATTACGTACCTATGCATAAAGAAAGAAAAGGAGTGAAAGAAAGCCTATAAATGCTGTGCACGTATACATGTTGGCCGCGTAGCGCGTTTCAGTGACTAGACAAACCTTTTGTTTCTTCTCGCAGATCCTCCTCGCCGTACTGGCCCTCTTCGCCGTCTCGTACACTACTGCAGCACCGCAGTACCTTCTCTCGTACGGCTACCCGTACCACTACGGCTACTACGGTGCCTACTACCCGCACGCCTACTACTACGGGCGCTGAGCCATAACTGTAGCGAGGGCAGCGACAGTCCGCGGTGAGCGAAGATCGAATCTTTCACTAGACTGTTTTCTATGTGGATCTTGGCATATCAGGCACTAGATAATAGAAGTGCCAAAGCAGACATGAGTCATTGTAATGAATGAAAGTGTAAGGAAATTACAGTGATGATAATTTTTTATGGAGTTAGGAGTGTAAGGTTGGGCTCATATTTCTGAGAAAAGCTTTTATTATCTGGTAGCGAGCCAAGATAACCCATGTTATTTCTCTGTGTGTCGAGGTCAAGTGGGTGTTTCACTTAGCCGTAGAGTTATATTTAGCATGTGATTGATCCCTCATCCCATTGACCTGTCTCACTGAGCTTAGGCAATTGTTTATCTTTCGGCGATAATACTGAAGGAGCTATAAAGTGCGAACATCGAGCTCAGATAATCTTTCTGCTAGGCGAAGGAGCTTTCGATTTGTTATCGCTACATTAGAGAAGATCAGGGCAAACAATGATGAATAACATGGCATCTCAGTATAAGTATCGCAAGAAGTGCAACAGCTTCTCTGACAAGAGTATGCAAATAGCTATATCTAAGTGACCGTTGAGTGATACTCTACTGAGATGCGATGTCGCTAGTCTCTAAAAAAGAACTCTGAAGGGCTCTTGAAACCATTTTTAACCGTGTTCTTTCTTGCCTTTAAAACTTTGCAGGCGATTTCTGCAAAAAGGAACCAAAATTGCTAACGCACTCATCCACTGCCATTGGTCTGACTTCTCGAGAACTGCGTTGTCACATATCAGCAAAGGAAACCTGGAGCCGCACTTAGTCACCTGGGCTGCCCTGCGCAATCCAACGATGCCCACTGTTCTGACATCTGGTCTTCTTCATTCTGCGATCTTGGTTCTGAATTAAAATTGTTCTAACCAGATTCCCAGTATTCATGATTGTTCATTACGGAATCAACTAAACCAACCACCGCGGCTAAGTGGCCACGGCCTTCAGCTGCTGTTAGAGGTATTGGGTTCGATTCCTATAGCCCCACCGGCAGCATTCTGATGCCGGCATAACGTATAAATGCTTGTCTACTTAGTTTAGGTGCATGCGAAAGAATTAAAGGTGTTCAAACTTCATCTGCACATCTACACTACGGCGTTTGTCTTAGACTTTTTGTTGCTTTGAGACGTTAAACTCCATCAATAAATCAACACACTACACACGTGAAAGGCTGTTTCACTGGCACTTTTATTTTTCTTATGATCAGCATGACAAACAGATGATTCGTTGAAATCTTGCAAGTTGAATGCGTTGCTAGGCTTTTTCTCATCAACGGCCTTATATACAGACACTGCTTATCATAAAGCGTACGAGCTAACACGTTGTCTTTTGCGTTCCCCATTGAAGCCCTTGCCCTAAAGAGAGTTTATTAACCAAAAACTCACGTCGGGGAAGCCAATTTCCAGAAATGTGAGAATGCACTTTCGCTGGGGTCTTTTACTAACAGGTTGCCCATATCATAGGGGACCAACTATTTGGATCTGGGCAAAGAAACTGAATAATATGCTCAAGGTGTGCTTTATAAAAGAGTTTTGGGAAACTGTCTCCAGGGTGGTGCTTCATTCGTGGTGCTTGTATCTTGCCATGTAGTAGGTCCTGAGATTTTTACTCGTCTTTTTGTGAGTAATAATAGCATTTCTCAAGTGGTTCGGCTTTCTTCAAGCACAATTGATATAATATAGTGTTTTTGTATATGATGCACTCTTGAAAGTCAAAGTGCGGAGTTCACATTTTTGGCTAAACAAAGATCACACGAAAAATTTAAATGTTTAATACGCTCTGCAACCGGATGTTTATATGACGTGCAGGATGCAAGAAAACTGACTAAATTTTCAGTTGACAGAATGAATTGACGAAAGAAGAGGATGATGCAGGATTCCGTGCGGCCCACTTTATAGAGCTTGACGAGGAGGGAAAATTTAGGCTAGCGATTAGACAGCCTATGACGGGGTAGATTCCTCACAGAAGAGCTGTCCATTTGACGTGTTGGTAAGTCACAACGGCCTTCTAAATCTTCTCATGATTTTTTTACACTTCTCCGGCTTTCTTGATAGCCCTGAAACGAGAACTATGACTACAAACAACCTCACTAAAACAACTGCGTAGGGTATCCACGAAACCCTTTAGAGCTTTCTCAAGTGCAACTTAATATGGTTTTAGCGAGTACTCAAAATTGTTAGATAACGAATCGAATACTGACCTTTGTGGCTCTGTACTTGAATACAATAGCCACGCTTCGCAGGTTGCAAAAGCTTTCGAGTTGGTTTCGAAGACTTCACACAATCAACTGTACAGAATAAAGCACGAAACTCAAGCGAGAGATGCGATAATTTTCTTCGCGGCCACATGCCGTATAAAACAATAAACATTTCGAAGTGCACGTCCTTGATCAAGAATCGAGACTTAGATAAACCTCTAGACCATTAGCACTGTAATTTCGCTCAGACCTAGCATCCGGCAATGGACTTTGTTTTTCCCTGTGTTTAGCGGTACGGCACGTGTCTGCATGAATCGGAAATACACATAATCTGAATGTTACTTAAGATAATAGTGGCAACGATCCTTATCAATCCAACCAAGGCGACATGTGCATTTGGCGACCGACTATCGTCGCAAAGTTCGCGTATTTTCGATTTTGTGTCGATGATACACAGCACTTTAATCTGAGTCGAGAGTTTGACGCCATCTCTTGTGATCTGTAACACTCCTGACGATTCTCTACAGACTGCGGATCAGTCATCATTTTGAACAAAGCCTTTGTGTGGGAGTCGAATGTGTGTCTGTGTTTGTCATGTCTTGTCAATAAAAATCCAAGGACTCCAAAGCACTTCTTATGTGTCGGAAATGCGAAAGCAAGGAGTGCTATAACAAGTTCCCAGTCTTTTTCCCGCACTCGAAATTTCAAAGGGTCCATACAACAACTCACAGTTGCCAGAATAAGGATCCAATCTCCCCTCCATATAACTAACGATAGGAACGCGTAGGAAGAACGTAAAGCACTATACACTATACACTATACTGATGGGCGACTTCAACACATTTCTGGAAATTGGCTTCCCCGACGTGAGTTTTTGGTTACTAAACTCTCTTCAGGGCAAGGGCTTCAATGGGGAAGCCTAGCAACGCATTCAACTTGCAAGATTTCAACGAATCATCTGTTTGTCATGCTGATCATGAGAAAAATAAAAGTGCCAGTGAAACAGCCTTTCACGTGTGTAGTGTGTTGATTTATTGATGGAGTTTAACGTCTCAAAGCAACAAAAAAGTCTAAGATAAACGCCGTAGTGTAGATGTGCAGATGAAGTTTGAACACCTTTAATTCTTTCGCATGCACCTAAGCTAAGTAGACAAGCGTTTATACGTTATGCCGGCATCAGAATGCTGTCGGTGGGGCTATAGGAATCGAACCCAATCGCTAGCCTAAATTTTCCCGCCTCGTCAAGCTCTATAAAGTGGGCCGCGCGGAATTCAACGCCACTGAGTAGTCCTTCGACTTGACTCTTCACGGGCGAGTGCGTTGAGAGGCTTGGCAATCGCCTCCTAGATAGCACAGGGCCGGTGCGCTTCGAGCTGTAGCATCATTCTACTTTGTCCGACTGCCATAGAATCTAATGGGGACGCTTCCGAGTAAGCCGCGGCGATTTTGACGTAACTGCTTTCGTCACGCCGGGCTTGGCAATGTAAATTTCGGTTCAAGTAGGACGATCTCATGAGTGCGCAGGTTTGCAGTCTAGGAGGCGCGGGCTTAACCCAGTAGTTAAAACACTCTGCTTCTGAGCGTGGGGATCGTAGGTTCGAAACCCATTACCGCAAACGTTTTTCCTTTCGGATATATTGTTTTTTTTATAGATTAATTTCTTTATAGCGATTACCGAGGCGGAGTTAGAACGCAGACGAGACCTTGCGCGGACAAGGAACGTGCGGATAGCGCAAGCTTCCGAAAGCGAGGATGACGTGGCGTCGCGGAGGTGCCCTCTCCCCTCACGCAACACCTGGCGCGCTGGCGCGGTGGCAGCTGTTCCCTTTCGCCCGCTCTGCTCCGTCGAGGCGCGCACGTGATGCGGCGCAGCAGCCAATGGAAATTTAGGTGCCTTTTCGCTGCTACAGGCGCCAGCTTTTTCACTGAATGGGCCATTTCGATGATTTTGCACGAAAAAATTTAGTTTAGCTGAAGCGTAGGTGCTCCGGCAACAACTGCGTATTTCGCGACCCGGCGCAAGTGGAACTCACAATCGCGGCCAAATCTCGCGCGCGATAAGAAGGAGAGCGGGAAGGCAGTGCGGGAGGTGGGGGGGGGGCGACTTTGACTCTGCGAACCACTGTGTACTTTGCGAGGCCGCACGCAGTTTTGAAAGGAATCTGCAGAAGGCTCGTACCGTAGTGCGCGCTGTGTTCTCGCCGCTCTCGCGTTGAAACGAGAAAGCACGAAGGTCACTTCGCTCGCTGCTGCTCCCGCGCTTGCTCACCTCAGCGTTTTGAAAGCGAGTGTCCACGCTCATCTAGTGTAACGTGTTCATGTTTGCTTGTGCGCACTGGCACCACGCTTGATAATTCGGATAGTAAGCGAATGTTTCAAAGTTTATACGGCCGATAAGACTACTAGCCTTACTTCTTAGAGCTGTCTACTAATTTGCTATCGCAATCGATGCTTCTCTTTCGGGCGAAACTGCCTCTTTTTCTTTCTTTCTTTCTTCCTTCCTTTATTTATTTATTTATTTATTCATTCAAGTTATTTATTCAGTTATTTATTATGCAAGAGGAGTGGGAGTGTGAACAACAAAAGAAAAGTGAAGCTGGAGAGCCCGGTACACTTCACTGCATAACTTCTTCAGTTGCAGACTTGAATGATATAGGTGCTGCGAGGGAGACGATGGAGGTAGGCAGGTGATTACAGTCGACGCTGGTCTTTGGGACAAAGGATTCGTGATAACGTTTAGTACGGTAATTTGGCACGCCAACGTTGAGATGATGGTGAACGGACGATGATAGGTAATGAGGGATGGAGAAAAGAGATTGTTTCAAGTTTTCATTCAGGTGTACGCATTTCACAAAATGCGTACAGTCGGACTAGGCGCCATCGAGCAGATAGTTCAGGAAGATCTACAGTTAATTTTTTTTGCATTTGCGGAACGCTGGATTGGCGCGAATAATTAGACAGAATGAAGCAGGCAGAACGACTCTGAAGCGATTCAAGGGACGGGGTTATGGATTTAGTTCGGGGTTTCCAGATAGACGAGACATATTCTATTTTGGACCGGACTAAGGTGTTGTATAGGAACAGTTTCAATGTTACTGGGGCTTTAGAAAAGTTGCGCCGAAGGAAGCCAAGCTTGCGACTGACATTGTTGATATTGCATTCAACATGCAAATTCCAGGAATAATCATTAGTGATGTGAACGCCTGAGGGCTTGTGCGAAGCCACCGAAGTTAGAAAGGAACCATTAATACTGTAAGAACTCTTAGAGCAGGCGCCGCCGTATTCTCAAAAACAACTTCATAGCGACGCGCCCATTGTCCTCGTCAGCCTATATTATTCCCTGTTGTTACCCCAGAAATGCATGCACGAAATTCACCGCTCTCAGAGTGGCGTGCAAGATCCCGCAAGAATAACCGAGCGAACGAATCTGTGTGACAGCGCCTCTTTGGCCAGCTCCCTCCACATGCCACATGCAATATACATGTGGTATGTGAAGGAAACCGGCCAAAGTCATTCTCTGCATGCCACATACAATATGTGGAATGCTGAGAAAGACGAAAATGTCACGCGGATTGAAGAGAAGTCTACGCCGAATCATTGCAGTTTTACCTATAATTAACGTGGCCTGCCCTGTTTTCAAAGCTTCTGCTCTTCGTGCATCTTGACACTATGACGAAGATTAAGCTGACAGCTAGGAGGCGACCTGACAGCAACGACGACCCAATAAACTACATTGCCTTCGCTATCACGATAACGGTCGTCGTCATGACGGAAATGAAAAGACTGACACAGCAAGCCCAGTCTCGAGCATTTAACTGTTGTCGTACTCAAAACGATAACTCTCAGAAGGCGGTACAGTGGTCATGAGCTACGTCATTCTAAAATCGAAAAAAGAACTAGAAAAAGAAAGCTTTTATGCGGATAATTATTTTGCATGACAATGTTTGGCAGACTATACTTAATGCGAAGCATTGCGCGATTTTCGTAGCACGAGACACCGGTACGCGTCGAGCTGGTGGGGCCCTAGCTCCTGAGACGCGCGTTGTCGTTTTCCTATTGCCTAGTGTTTTTTTTAAGACGTTGAAAGAAAACGAGCGAACGAGCGAAAGAACGAACAAGTGAACACTCAAGCTAGAGAAGAAATGAAAGAGCCAACGATTTTCGTGGCCGAACAGCTCCACTACCGCATCCGAACTTTAGACATATCAAAGCTTACGCCCAATAGCAGGCGACGCCGGAATACAGTGCCCTCAAAGCGAAACTGAGCGTCGACACCGCTCCCAATCAACACGCTTGGCTGGTTCTTGGCCATCAACCCGCGAGTGGCTGCGAACCGAAGCGTCAGCTACTTCCTATTCTCGACGCCAGATGACGATAGTTGTCTGCTCGTTGAAAAGGCTAAGCCATATCGACATCAACATCATGAACATCGGCACGCAAAAAAGACGAGATATAAAAAACTGACTTGACTCCGGAAAAAAAAATGCTTCGCATTAGAAATCAAGCAGTGCAACAGGATGTTGGAACCTAGCTACATAATCAGGGTACAACAGAAACTCGAGAGCAGCACCCACGAGAAAGCCAGGTTGCCGCCTTTGTAGAAGAAATGTGGACATAACCATTCATTATAATGAAAAACTGAGATGTTGACTTGAACCGTTGCGTTCTAGACAGCTGCACAGCATAGGTGTAAGGGGATATGAAAGAAAAAGAAATAGGGAGAATGACAATGATAGACGTAGTTAATCAAAAGACGTGGAAGTGCGGTGTGTAATTCTGGGTCAAATTTGAAGGACCTTGCGAGATTTGTCCGGGGGCAAAGTTTCAGAAGGCGATTATATATAGGGGACAGGACAAAAGAGGGCGAGATACTGCATTCTTGATATTCGAGAATGCGCGTTTCCAGTGTAATCGTGTTTCTAGCATGCAGACCGTTTCCGTTCGTCGAGCGATTATAGACTTTAGAGATCCTCGACGACGTATACACTTTTAATTCATTCTTATGTTACAACAGTGTTTATTTACTAGTGCATGTTTTTCATAGTACTCGTTCAAGGTTCTCTTTCATTAGGTAGACATTGTAAAGGACGGTCCGTTAAATTTTTGTACGTTCGAATTAGGAGCGCCAAAATGGGGAAAATATGCATATGTGTAAATTGCGGCAAGCTGCTCCCGCGGTAGAGGCAAAGAAGTTACGGGAGAGTTCAGAGAAACGCGTGGTGTGTATATATATATATATATATATATATATATAATCCGGATCATGTATAGGAATCGCAGGATGAAGACATATGTAAAGCATAAAGCATCGGGAAAATTAACTGTGGCTGAAACTGAAATGTAAAAAATAATGAAGAAAAAGAAAATGAAAGTGGACAATAGGACAATACGACTACTTGCTGCTTTTGGGAGCCGAACTGACAACCTCCACATTTCGCGTGCGTTGCACTACCCCTCGTGCTACAGTGACGGCTATCTATCCGTCCGCTAACTTGGATATTTATGTTTACTAAATGTAGCCCTGGCAGCGTTAGCCAGCTCACCTCAGAGCCATATGGTCGGCGGATGTGGAACATCCATTTTTGCCTTATGGTGTCACGTAACACATGAATTTAGAAGAGCAGGCATGTGGATAAAAAAGCAAAAAAAAAAGACATTGACATCGAATCCACGCTGTGAAGGTGGTTGGCAAGCGAAGCTGTGGTATCATCTGATCCGATAGACCAATATGTGACGTAGCCTTGAACGATTAAGCAAAGCACTACATGAAATGATTGACAACAAGATAATTAAATGCTCTGTATACCTAAAGTATATTTCTTTGAAGTGATATTGATTATTGTCGCCGCTGATTGCGTTCACGGTGCTCTTCGGGAGTCCTAACTACGGGTGGCCTTCCCATAGCGCTATCACGACACAAATGAAAGCAGTTGCTAGGCGGGTTCTTCTTTTATGAAAGTGTAGTGACGTCACTCCCAGCTCCGTATGCTACAGTGGCCGCTTCCTGGCCGCTACAGCTTATGCAACCGTAATCTTTATCGGGAAACACATGCGATGGACGCTATAGCGAACGGGGCGAACGCGGCGGATCTCCTTTCTGCCCTTTCATTACCTAGGCTGACGTTACGAATATACGTATTTGCGGCGCTACGCAGATAGTTTTCGGCGTGCAAACAACCCAAGCATGGTTTTAAAGCGCACGCTTTACTGGCCGTGAACTTGCGATTTCGCCGTGGCGGTGCTGCGAGGAGGCACATGACGTCACAACGCGCGTCTCGCCGCGGATATGTCTCTCTCGCTCGCTCCCTAGTCACTACTGCGCATGCGCCACTAGTAGCACCGAGCCACAGGTGTGCCGCCTCTGCGCAGCGCCGCGCAACCGGCGCCGCCGTTTGGTATGACGTCACACGCGTGCCTCGTCGTTGCGCTCGCCTCCGCTCGCTTCGCTAGCTGTGTCGCATGCCTGATAACATGTCGGAGGATTGAAAATGAGAGCTCGCGTGCGCCGCAACCATAGTTGAGGCGGCAGTATGGACGGCGACAATTCTGATACGCAGGAGGAGGCCTGGAATCGACATCGGAGCTAGGTGAAGAGGAAACGAGTCGCCCAGGAAACAGACGAACAGCGCGCCGAACGACTGGCTAAACGCCGCAACCATGCTGTTAGATTAGCCTAACCTATTCTAACACCATGGCCGCAACATAGCTAGACAACCAGACTAACCTGGATTTGCAATCAAGATTAACCAAGGCTAACCATGCTATGCATTAGCTTTCGCTACGTATATCCTGGCATAACCGAGCTAAGCCACTGCCAATTTCGATTTCCTCTGTTATTTCACAAGGTGATTAGGGTCTTAAATATCGCAGATGATCATATATAAGGCCAACAGGCAACGAAACAAGGGAAGGGATCGCTGAAATTATCTTTGGTTAAAATTGAAATGCAGAAGATAATGAAGAAAAGGGAAATGAAACTGCACGAGGTTATATAGCTTATCGCCGACAGCTTGCAACACACGCGCTACGCGGAGGATCTGGGTTCGGCTCCCGCCCGCGGCACTTATCTTTACGTCCACATTCATTTCCCTTTCCTTCATTATTTTTTACATTTGCATCTCACCTACGGCTAATTTCTTTCATGCTTTCCTTGGTTTCATTGTCTGTTGGCTTTATAGTGCTACATGGATATTGCGTCTTCAGATCGGGCGACTCTCTCCCCGGACGCAGAGACGCTCCTATCACGCACAATGAACTTACTAAATTCTTTTACTTAGAGAGAAGGGTTTTCCGCCGCCTCCCTCCAAGCTAAGCAGGCCGCAGGCGGTCACGCTCAGACTTTTGCAAACGAACTCCTACCAAAATCCGCCGTCCCTTAAAAGCATATCGAGATTTATCCGAGTTCTTGCGTGGCCTGGTGGTGTGGTTGCTACTTTGCCTCATATGCTCTGGGTCGCTGGGCCCGAAGTTCACCAAGGAAGAGCGGGACGCGCTCCTGAGAAGTCCCGTCTTTGAGGACCAAATCATGGCTGTCCAGCGCGCCCGCGATCGGGCCGGCAGACTAGATCTGTCAGTCCCGTCGTGGGATTAGCCGGGTGCGTGTTTTATCGCGTTTCGCTGGACACAATAAAAGTTTATCCACTCACTCACTCACTCACTCACTCACTCACTCACTCACTCACTCACTCACTCACTCACTCACTCACTCACTCACTCACTCACTCACTCACTCACTCACTCACTCGGTGTCTTCAGTTTTCAGTGTTCAATCCATCATTCGCGTAACAATACGGTCACGTTTAACAACAAATCGGATCGCTCGGTTTCCCTTCTTCTCTCGTGTATATATATATATATATATATATATATATATATATATATATATATATATATATATATATATATATATATTCATTGTGGACAAACGTCGGCTGATCTCGCACCATAAAAACTGTGAGGAGAATCAACTTGAGGTATGTCCGGGCTGCTGCATAGCCGAGCAGACACGGATCACCTCGTTCGTCACTTCATGAAACTCGATTTTGATAAGATTATCAAATTTTCTGGCATAGAATGGGCTCGAATGGCGCGTAGGAGGGTCAGCATGAGGTGAGTAAGGAAACCTTAGCCTTGCACTTGAAAAGGCTGAAAAAGAGGCCAAGAGGGTGATAACGACAAAAAAAAAATTAAACAAGGTTGGATTCACGGGAACGTTTCGCCGGAAGCAACCGATGCTCATATTCTGCCGAAATCTGCCCCTGAGAGCGTAGACATTAGTTCACACAAAGTATCGGTGCCCATCAAGATGAGAAACCTTCTCAGAGAACTATCAGACAGCAAAAAAAAAGAAAAAGCCAGATCTGAAATGAGCCATTGTGTTAACAATTCGAAATATGTCGTGGCTGTTATAATGTTTAGGGTGGTCAAGAAAGCTCATGTGTTGTTCCCGCGAAGCGATCAATCCAATTGTAACATTCAGAGAATCTCTGAATGTTACAATTTCAGAAACAAATGTCCAGCAAATACGGTTACAAAAATATGAGGATTCGATAGCGGCGATGCGCCTATACGGCGCCCTTGCACGCAGCCCCTGTGGCCTGTCTGATCGTCCTTCCTCTCCCTCAATGCTATTTAAGTCTTAATCAACCCGCGTGGTCGCTTAGTGGCTATAGTGTTCTTCTGATGAGAACGAGGCCGCGGGTTCGATTCCTGGCTGTGGAGACGACATTTTAATAGAGGTGGAGTACGAAAGCGTTCGCGTGCCGTGCGTAAGGTGCACCATCACGAACCCCGTGTAGTCAAAGTAATCTTAAGCCCTCCAATGCGGCGTCCGTCATAACCCACTTTACGCGTTCGGGACATTAATTGACCCCTCTGCCCCCCCCCCCCCGCCCACCCTCCCTAATTTTAAAGCAGTAGCCTTCTTTGCATTATTCGCCCATTGTGGACAGACGTCGGCTGATCTCGCACCATAAGAATCGCGAGAAGGGTCAACTTGAGACGCTAGGTTTGTCTTGGCTGCTGTGTTGCCCAGCAGATAACACGTATCACCTGGTATGTGTCCATAGAACAGACAACTTGCTGCTGGCTGCCGTCTGGTCTAGTACACAGCTGGATCCACTGGGTCACTTAGACTCGAACAGACAACTTCTGCACCGCGTATGCGACCAGGTTTAGTTAATTCCCCAGATCGGGTTTTCCCAGGATGTTCAAAGGTAACGCAATTAAGGAGTATGCAGGCTTAAATAGGTCTCGTGGTTCTAGGATGGCGTGGGATGTAAGCTATTGCTGACTGTGACAATCATCGTCGACGGTTCCTTCCACAATTCTTTTTTTAATTCTTCATTATTACACCCTTTTCTAGTTCCAGAAGTCACACTGAGGCCCGCAGGAGCCGCGTGCGTGGTGCGCGCCTCGTCACGTGACTTGAGGCGAGTTTGAAGGTAAACTAAGATGTCAGCAGCTGTATCTTTCTCAAACCTTTCTGTAGTTCACATTATTCCCAGAGCTAGCGCTACCTTTCCTCCTCAAGGTCTTTGTAGCATATAGGTCAATGGGCGGAAGCAAAACACTTTTTGAATTAGCAGCTTGTCATCCCTCGCATGACAAGCTACGCGATTCGCAGTTTTGCACCTGAATTTCAAAGGCGATGGGCGTGAGGGGCTGGATGCGTGGATGCGGGGGAGGGGCGGAGACTTGTGTCAGCGTGAGTGGGGTGTATTTGCATTTTTCTCCGCTTCTAGTGCTAGCGATACATTCGCCACTTATGCGGGAAAGCCAGGCTAGCCAAGTCCGCTCGCAAGCGAATCCTATTTTCTGCGTCCTTGCGGTTTCTTTTTCGTGTCACGTGCAAGCGCTGAGCGTAAGAGTGAGGCTCTTGCACAAGCGCGATTCTAGGGCCGGCCCAGTGTGGAGCGCGAACGAGGAGGGGACTTTGCCTTGACGGGTACACGTATATAACGGCGTCTGTGCCGAAGACCAGGCACACACACGCACTAATCCTTGCGCCCAGCAGCAGCAGCAGCAGTCGGAGCGTCAGCGTCCCAGCAATCATGATCAAGCTCCTGGTCAGTATTCGGAAACACTTCCTCAGCCTTGTCTTTGTTGGTGTTAGCTTCACTTTCTGAAAGCGGCAAATTTTCGACCCCGTGAACCATATTGTCAGAACCGATCTATACCTGAGCTCCATTGGTCTTTCCTATTGGCACTAATATACCAAACTCGAGTCCTACTCGTCCAGGCGACTTGCCACGCCGTGGGCAAGTGGCTATGTCACTCTGTGCTGCTGGACTGGAGGTCATGATTCTGATTCCCAGCAGCGGCTGCCGCGTTCTGACAGATGTGGGATGCACTAAATTACCTTGATGTCAGAAAGGAGCACTCTGTGCTCAACGTGTCCCATTGCAGTTCGCCTGCAGCTGTGTATGACTTATGCATCCGATTCCTTGCCATGCTATGGAAAATCACATTAACTTAGTACTTGCGAAACAATTGCTCAAGATAAGTCCAAAGCATGACCTTCTCGCTGTTTGGCACAAAACTATGTTTATTGCTCGATCACTGGAAAACACCATTAGGCACCAAAACTAAGACGGAATAGCTGACTGCTTCTCAAGCTACACACCATGTTTTCGGTTCAGAGGCTAGCCGAGGTGATAGCACGTCGATGGCCTCGTGTAGCGAAAACGATCGCATGCTGTCTTGTTTTCGCAGGAGTATGACGATATTCTCGCTCCACAATACAATCAGTGCGCTTTAGTACGGCGTTGATGTGCACCCGCATGTGACCACGGCGCTAAGTGGTGCCTGTAATACGACTTTCGTTAACGGAAAGGTTTTGAAAGAACGCAATCGGTGGTATGCCGCTTGCACTTATGCGGCATAATGCTACTCGGTGATTCGGCAAACCCTCTCTCATTCTCCTTGCAGATCCTCCTCGCCGTACTGGCCCTCTTCGCCGTCTCCTACACTACTGCAGCGCCGCAGTACCTTCTCCCGTACGCCTACCCGTACCACTATGGCTACTACGGAGCCTACTACCCGCACGCCTACTACTACGGGCGCTGAGCCAGCATCGAAGCGAGGGTAGCGACAGCTCGCGGTGAGCGAATGTCGGACCTTATTATCAAACTACTCCAGGAGACGAATAAGCGCATATTAAACTCAAGCGCCAGAGCAGCCGGCAATGGCGATGGAATATGATAGTATAAGGGGATCGTAGGTATCTTCTAGTAGTCGAGGTCAGCAGTGCTATCCTTCGTCATAGTTGCGACAATGGCTTCCGGTAACAGGTAACAGATGAAGGTTGCATGCGGCGTTCGTCAGTGACTAGAAGCGAAATTTATTCGAATGAAAGACCACCGTTAGAAGCTTTCTACAACTCAGTGTAAGCATGTATCGCTGCATGATTCTATATGCACAAAGCTTTGCAGTAAGTTTAGGTCGTACTTCATATTTCAGCTTGAAGCCTCCTCGTAACTGAGCATATTTGAAATAACACTTTGAAACGCAGGAGTGCATATTTGTACTTCATCAGACGTGTTTACGATAGGATAGCACGTATAAAGCTTGTACTACGTTCTATACTTAGCGCCTTAACATGAGTGTGGCTTCGTGTGGTTCTTTCTTACGCAAGGCTTCATTGTATTGAGAAAATGAAGTATCAGAGTAAACACGAAGTTCGAAGAATCTTCGCGGTGACCGAAATAGTCAATGACTAACTATCCCGAATCCATGTATGTGACGCACCACATGCTGGTTTACGGTGTTGTGAACCAATGTTTGCTTTCGTAGTTAAAGAAGACATGGTAATGGCAAATAACACGGTATCCCAGCGAAAGGACCGAAGAGAACAGGCATTGAAAATGGTATCAAGCTTGATGTAAGCCATCTATCGAGGCATCTATGTGTACCATGTATGACACTCCGAATAATACAAGGCGGAAGTCTTCGGAGACGTACTGTACAGGAGACTTTTGATACCTTGCATTGACCAGTGCTGTGTTGCTGTTTTCAAATGCTGCAGGCGACTTCTTCGAAAGCAATTGAGGCTTCTTAACGCACTCCTTCACTGCTATGGGCACTTCTCATGATCACCACCGAGCCGCACTAAGTCACTTCTGCTGTCCTGCGAACTCCAATGAAGCCCACTGTTTTAACATCGACTCTTCTTCAATCTTGGATCTTGGTTTGGAATTAAAACATTTCTAACCAGACTGAACAGACTCCTGCTCCAATTATCGCGTTTTTAAAGGAAAATACCGGTGGCACGCTAAATTACACTTCTTTCTGGCAAATACAAAAGCAGTCAGGACCTCAGGCGATGCACTTAGAAAGGAGAGGGTTGCGCTGCGGGATATTTTTTTCTCGTCGCACAGCTTCCATACACATGTAAGACGCATTGGTGGCCTGGCATTAAACCATTTCCATACTTGCAAATAATTCATTTCCTTTCCGTAATTTGTGTACAGCGTAGAACCAGCACAAGCACTTTTGACAGCTGTTTGTTGGCAGCCAGCGTAAAGCTCATCCTCTCGTAACCTCTAAAACCCTTGAGTAATAAGGGAGTTCTAGCTGGAAGTTGTTGCCTGTATAAGTTGGATTGCTGCGCTCAGTCATGGGTCGAGAACTCCGGGAATCGGTGCTTTCTTGCGCCCTTTATTTCTGGTATTTCAGCCTTTTCTTGTTTTAAGAATTTTTAGACTATCCCAAGACTACATTATCTTTCATTGAGTTCTTAAGCGCAATATGCCAGTTCATGTTGAAATTTCAATCTATCTGAGTTACGGTAAAGCGTAATGGAATGTCCTTTCCGCTGTTACATTACCTAGGCTGACATTCCGAATATACGTATTTGTAGCGTTAAACAGATAATTTTCGGCGTGCAAAAAACCTAGGCACGGTGTGTCTTTATCTGGTATTTCACAGGATTATTAGGGCCTTGAATATAGCAGGCCTCTCTGTTAAACGCAGGCCTTACTGCTAAAGCAGGGAAGTTAAGCTTCACTGCTTAAACTATCTTTTCCATTCACCTTCATGCTTGAACCGCCGCTGTTGTTACTACAGCAGAACGGTGCTCAATACAGCAGTAAAGAAAGAACACAAGTATGAAAAATTCATGGTTACTTGCTTACGTTGCGGCCGTGGCTCAGCATTCGTCAAAATGGCATGGCTTTCGTCTTCGCTCATCATAGCCGAAACATAAGCAAGTAAACACGCCTTTTTTGTATGTGTACTCCAGCTTTCTGAACTTCGTGCATACTGGACCTACAGAGCATTCTGTTTGAAATTATAGATGTATGTGTTGTAGTAAAGAGGGGGGATGGGGGAATGCTCGGCGCTGCATCCACATTGCCAGTTCACCGGGGAAAAGCGACCTTGAAATTGCCTGGGCTGCTCTGACTGAAATGCTGCCGACGCTGCCTGCTGCTCTCGTGTCCGGTTCCTTGCTTGATTTAGATTTTCATAGAGGTTGCTGCGGTTTTAGACCACTCTGGAATTACGCAGCTGGACTCTGCCATCCGTCATGCCTAACGACGCCATCCAGACATCCGCACCGGTTTAGCCAGCCATCGTATGTGCTGGCGCCAAGCGTCAGCGAGATCCTGACCTCTTCAGTGGCCCCTTTGAGAAAGACGTTGAAGATTGGCTGGGATCTTATGAAAGAGTGAACAACGCCGATAAATGGGACGGTCCATTGAAGCTGAACAACCCGATCTTCTATTTACTAGGGGTCGCCAGCTGTAGTTTAAAAACCACAAAGCCGATCTCTGCACGTGGGCTAGCTTCAAAACCAGCATCGCAGAAGTTTTCGGTCACCCGGGCGTGCGCAAGCTTCGTGCAGAACGACGCCTACGGCGCCGATCCCAGCAAACTAATGAAACGTTCACCAGCTACATAGAGGACGTCATAGACCTCCGCTGGCGTGTCAACCCAACAATGGCGGAGGAGGACAAGGTGTTGAAGGGAATTTCCGACGATGCCTTTCATGTGTTGCGGTCGAAAAACAGTGGCACTGTTTCTCAAGTAATTTCTCAAGACCCTGATCCATATGCTTCACCGTGACCGTCGTCTTCTGCATCTCGTAACACCGGCCAGGTGTCTTCATACTCCGACCACCGCCCTCTTGTTGACCGCCGTTCGCCATCGCCTCGACACCGCTCGCTTTCGCCGATGCGTCGTCGTCTCTCTGCGCCGGAACAGGAAAACTAATCACCACAGCTCGAGAGGCAAGAACTGCGCCACCCACGAAAAGACCAATGTCTCTCCGTTCGACTAATGTTATTGACGTTTATATGGATGCCGTTGCTGCATTCGCCCTCGTCGACACTGGCGCAGCAGTTTCAGTTTTTATTGCCAAGATTTGCCTTTTTCTCAGAAAACTTACTACGCCACTGCCAAACGTATCCCTTCGTACTGGCAGCGCAGACCACATCACGCCTGTGGCTATGTGCAGTGCTCGCGTTGTGATTACCCGCCTCGTCTACGCCGTCGAATTTTCGGTGCAGTATGGTATGGTCATGCTCACATCGGCTCCTGATTTTTCAAAGTTTTTGGCCGGACATTTCCCTCCAACACCCGCGATTGGTGACTCAGAAGACGTCTAAAGCGAAGAGGACCACGCCGGTACCATTTTTCACCGGTCGGTGGACTTTTCATCGATTTACCGCCAATTTACACTTCGACCATGCCGGAGAGGGCTCGGCCTACTCACCCTAGGCCTAACCCCAACGTGGGGCCCGCCGCTTGCGGAACCTGTTTCACGCACGGGCGACGCTGGTCGAAGCTGCTAGAAATGGAAGTCACTGTGGAGGGGGAGGACATTCTCCGCGAGCTCGTTTCCAAAGATTTAGGATGGCAGAAAGCGGTTTCTAAACGCTCTGCAAAGCGCGGTGAAACTGCCCTGGCTAGCATTAAAGGAACTCTTGGCGCTCAGCCTACCATGGACGTGGCCCGGCATGGTGGAGCCCGCGCAGTGCAGCTCTAGGGAAAGCTACTCAGGGCAGAGCGAATGCCCCGTTTACCTAAAGAAGGGGCCAACGTCATCGTAAGACCGAGAGGAGGGCTCAACATCTCCAAGATGGGAGCCCCGGTGATCGCCAGTGCCCTAGTACGTGCTGCTGAGATCGCATAGAGTGAAGCAGAAGAGGACACCATATGTCCCAATTGGCAACAGAACATCGTCGTGGTCAGCACACCCAAGAGGGAGAACGCTACCCTGTACGTGAGAACGAAGGGTGAGAACTGGAACCTGGAGAACTGGAGCCGAAGGACATCCGCCATTCCGCGGACGCTCCAGATCCAGGGGGCGCTCCAGATCCAGGGGGAGCTCCAGGCCCAGGGGGTGCTCCAGGTCCCGGGGCAGATCTCGCGGCAGATCCCTGCCGAGAGGGCGCTCCCAATCCAGGGGGTGCTCGAGTTCAGGACACAGAGGCAGCGGGACGAGCCGTGTGCGGTTTCTTGAGGACCACCAACCAGGAGGCAGGCCGACGACTACCGGCACAGCATGGGCCGACCGCTCGAAGGCAACCGGCCCAAACAAAGTAACCGGGGGCGCGACAACGGGGCATGCGAGCAATGACAGGCTGGCTAAGCTAGAAACCTAAAACGCGCATATGCGATCCGTGATTCACAACCTCATGAGAGAAGTAGAGGAACTTAGGAGCGGCAATACGGCTAGGATGAAGGTCGAGCCTGCATCCCAGCCACGACCGATTAATAACGACGCAGATGATGCAATCAATAGCGAGAGGCCCACCAAACGCAGGGCTCTCAATGGCGAACAAGAATCGACGGCGGCCGGGCGCGCTCGCTCCGAGATCCGCGAGATACTCAGTGCGCTCAGTAACAGGTCAAGCAGCTAACGGAATCGGTAGCCGCTATGCAATCCAATATCGCTCGTCTGGAAACAAATGTAACCAACCTACACACTAACATGAACAGTCTCCAAACCAACACGGCGGCTATGGAAGAAAGAAACAACCAACGCTGCATAAAGATTGAGGTGTTCCTAGACAATGTGGTGGCCCCTGTACTAGGAACCCGAGCGACCAGCTTCTCCGGGACGGCAACCAGTGAATCAATGGACCGAGTAATGCCAGGCAGTCACGCCAGCATGCATATAACTCCTCATGATGGCAGAACCCACTAGCGACTTCATAGTATGGCTGTGGAACTGTCGAGGACTGGGAGGCAAGGTACAAACGCTACAGCAGTACCTCAGGACACACGAAATGAAACCTAGCGTGATCCTGCTACAGGAGACGCTCACCGAGCACATGAAAATCCAGGGCTATCGTACCCTGGCCAAGCATGCCGATGGTAGGAGGGTCGCCATTCTGCTACGGAACAAGCTCACTTTCTTAGAGCACGACATCCACATGCTGTCTAACATCAAATATCTGATGGTAGAGATAGCAGGCAAGGGGAAACGTAGCAAGCCAACGTTCATCCTCAACGCATACAGCAGCCCAAAACAGCACAGGCAGAGGTTTCCGGCTTTCCTAACCAAGCCCATGCACCTGGCAGGCAGTAGTCCCCTGCTCATGGCGGGAGGCTTTAATGCCCCGCATCCGACGTGGGGATATGTGCAGAGTACACCTAAGGGAAAAGACCTATGGGAAAAGAGCATCGAGGCAGGCTTCGAGCTCATAACCCACCCGATACAACCAACGAGACGGGGAACTTCTACCAGCAGGGACACTGCGCCCGACCTCGCCTTCACCAAGAACACTACTCGAGCGTCGTGGTCTAACACAGGGGTGGATCTAGGCAGCGACGACTACATCACAGCGATGACGTTAGGCCCGCACAGGACCGAGGAAAAGGAATTCAAGCTAGTGGACTGGGACAAGTTCAGAGAGCTGAGGACCGGTAGGTCCGTGCAGGAAGCGAACGCATCCATACACGGGTGGATGACGCAACTCCAGACGGATCTCGAGGCAGCAATGCGAACGGTCACCACCGACCTGGGGTGCGATCGGAGATGGTTGTTCGGCGCGTTCGTTCGGTTACCGGCGCGCGCGATTGGCCTACTCCGCGCCGACGTTGCCAGCCGCGCGGCGCGGCCACGTTTTTGGTGACGTCAAAATGACGACACGCTCCTGTCAATCATCCTCCCACTGAGCATATCGTCTGCTAGGCGCCGCACCCGACGGGAGCTGGGAAGTTTTGAGCGATCGTACGGCTTCACATGGCGCGTCTGGTGGATTGGATTGGATCCAACAGGCGGCCTTTTCGGCTGCGGAATGGCACGTTTGAATCCAATCCATAGTTTAATTCGAGAAAATGGCGCTTCCGTTGGGAACTTAGGTTGTTGCGCTGGCGCTTCTAGAGGAAGGAGGAGAGCGGGTGGCGGTGCGAAACGCGTTTGAAGAAATGGCAGAAAGTGAATTCCGGCGTCGTTTTTGTTTCTCGAAACAAATAATTCGTTGGTTGTACAGAGTAATCGACAACATCATCGGTGCCAGCGAGCCACTGGAATGTTGTCGCTGCCTCTTGAAAAGTGCGCCACTCGTCCCGTCGTTTTTTTTTCTTTTTTCTTCTCGCTGCGCGCGACACCACTAAGGGACGACGCAAAGAACCTAATAGTTATAAATTGCAGTAGTCACACGAACTACTATTTGAAAACGTGTTTGGGCTTGAGAAGAAAAAATGCATTTTTTTAGATAAAGATTTAGTTCATTTGGAAGACGAGAAACATTTGGTTTTGTAGTATACTGTTTGCAAGCAGGCGACAAAGGACGGAAGTAAGCTTCCGGGGGGGTCACCGCTTCCTGATTGGCAGCTGCTCTCCCCCCCCCCTCCGCTGTCACAAATTTTGCATACTGCAACTTTGTGACGTTGCAGCAACTGAACAGAACGCGTATCGAACAAAATATCTCCGATCGCGCCCCTGGAAATTGAGAAGGTGGACAGTAGACTAGCCCACATGCTAGAAGCCAAGCAATCGTTACTGCAAAGAAAGAAAGGGCAACGCCTGAACCGTCGGCTGCGCAAGGAAATTTCGGAGCTAAATCGGAGCATCGAACAGCACTGCTCCACACTAGCTAGGCAGGAATGGGACAAGACCTGCAACATTACTGACCGGTAGCTACGCAGAGGCGGCTCTTGGAAACTTCTGAAACACCTCTTGGACGGCGCGAACACCAAGACCTCGCGGAGGGACGCGATGAGCAAGCTGCTATACGAGGCATGCAAAACCAAAACACCGGACGAGCTCGTAGTAAGACTGACGGCCAAGTATCTCCCCGTGGCGGATGCGGCAGCTACCGAGGACGCGACCTCCCAATACTCGGGTCGATCTAACGCGCAGATTGATGCCGACTTTACCACGGAAGAGATCATGCAAGCGCTTAGAGGTCTCAACAGCCGATCCGCACAGGGGCCGGATAACATCACCAACAAGGCCCTCCACAATCTGGATGAGAGCGGCTCGGAGCAGCTCACTACGATAGTTAACGAGACGTGGCGTTCAGGCAAAGTTCCCATAAAATGAAAGACGGCCAAAACGGTCTTAATACTAAAAGCCGGCAAACCTCTCAGAATGGACAATCTGCGCCCAATTTTACTTACGTCGTGCGTGGGTAAGAGTACGGAGCGGGCGGTGCTTAACCGTATGAAGCTTTACCTGGAAGAGAACTAGATATATCCTCACAACATCATTGACTTCCACCAGAGGCTGGCGACAGAAGACGCCATAAAGCTGGTCAAAAGCCAGATACTAGACAGCACAACAAGAGGCGTCAAGGCCATCCTAGGCCTAGACCTAGAAAGGGCCTTTGATAACATATGGCACTCCTTCATTCTACAACAAATCTCAACACTGGGACTTGGTCAACGTCTCCCTGACTACATCCGTGACTTCCTGAGGGGAAGGCAGGCCTCGCTACGAGTCGGGCTCTTGCAGTCTATTCCAGTCGTACTGGGCGACAGCGGTACCCCACAGGGCTCGGTGACATCCTCTACCCTCTTCAACCTGGCCATGATAGGACTGTCCAGGCAACTGACTCGAATCGAGAACCTCCAACATACTATCTATGCAGATGACGTGACCATGTGGGTGGCAAAGGGAGCGAGGGACAAATTGAGCACACTTTACAAAATTCGATCCGAACTACTGTGGAGCATCTCAAACCAATAGGCGTGCGGTGCTCGCCGTGCAAGTCTGAGCTGCTGCTATATAGAACCAAGAGACGAGGGCCCAAACCGAAGGGATGGGACACAGGTGCCGACCCATGCGTCCGCCTGTACAACGCTGAAGGCAACACGATTCCCGTGGCCGGTCACATCAAGAAGTTGGGCATGAAAATAGAGGCGAACGGTTCGAACACCATTACAGTCGCTAAGCTCACCACGAAGGCCGAGAACGCCACACGCCTACTGAGACGAGTGGCCAGCTGGCATCATGGGCTCAAGGAGCAAAACCTGCTTAGACTGGCACAGGCCTTCGTAATCAGTCACTTCGTGTACATCGCGGCCATGAACAATTGGTCCCAAGTGGGGAGACACAAGCTTGAAACGCTCCTGCGTAAGGTCGCCAAGAAAGCCATGGGTCTACCCATGCACACTAGCACGGACGCACTGGACGTATTAGGCATGCACAACACGCTGAGCGAGCACAGGAACGGGCACAGATCACCAGGCTGTCCGGCACACCTGCGGGAAGGTGGATCCTGCGAGAAAGCGGCGTCGCGCTTCGGGAGATCGAGTGCAACAGCCACGTGTTAACAGCCGACCAGAGGAAAACGATCAGGGCAGCCCCTCTGCCCACGAATATGAACCCATAGCACAACATGGACAGAAGGTATGCTCGAGCCAAGGCACTCCTGCGACAGGCAGCCGCCTCGGAGACATCATGCTGCTTTATGGACGCAGCCAAATATCGCAGCCAAAGATCACACGGTCATCAACGTGTGCACGGTCCGCACTGATAGTCCTGATGGGGCCGAGCAGGTGTCCATCAGTCTTGCACTCCTAGAAGACGATAAAAGCTTCGTATACTGCGACTCCAGGAGGGCAATTCTGTCCTTCTGAATAGGGGGCATATCCCCGACCGTCGGCAGAATACTTGGTACTCATCACCTCACCCCACACTACTTCAATTGGTTCTTGGCACACATGGGACCATTGGAAGGGCCGCTCCCTAACCTCAGCGAGACGGCACACGAGGCCGCACGAGACCTAACTCACCGTGCGAGCCCGGACTCCCTGTGGGCAGGATGGGACAGCGAGCGCGACCCCCTCATCACTTGCAATGATCTCACCCAGCAAGTTAGTCAAGAGAACCATGCCGCTACTGCACAAAGCATTCAATAAAGCACAAGACGTCACGTACAGGGGGCTTCAGACGGGCACCTACCCATGCCCGGCCTTCCTGCACAAAATCTTTCCGGACGCGCACCCTCACAATGCGTGTCGCTACTGTAAGGGTATAGCTAGCTTTGCTCACATGCTCTGGTGTTGACCCTGGTACCGGGGGCCAGGACCATCAAGGAATAGTGGGACCGAGCTCTACGCAGCTCGGACCTTGAAGCACAACTCTGGGCTGTTCATCAGGCCCGCGACGCGGCGGAGGGGCATGGCCTCTCTGTCCCGACGTGGGAGCGGCCTGCTTTACAACGCACCGCTTCTTGACGCTGGCGCAGCTGAAGATAAATTTTTCCGAAGACGTTGCAATTCCACCGCGCTCTTCTGCCCTTGCCACGGTGTTATGCAACATTGTTGCTGACGCAAGCGCCATTTTTAGGTCGCCTGCCATTTTCGTTCGTCGCAAATGTTCCCCGCTGCCTTTCGCTCTTCCAGAAGTTTACGTCGGCGTCAGCAGGCTGCTCGTCTCCAAACAGTTGTCATGACCACTCACTTTCTTTCATGAGGAGGGCGCTGGCCGCTTCCATTGTGTCGACCCTGCTGCCATCACTGACATGCCAACTGGTTCCATCATCACTCATGAGGTAGCCAGGCAGCCTGTAACCTCGCTCAAGAGCCGACTTGGCCTGGCGTTCTAAATAGCTTCATCGCCGACACGTTGACTGTGTCCCGACCCGCCCACCTTCTTTCTGTGTCTTCTCGACAAGTTCCATCTTTCTTTCGACTGCCAACATGCTCCCTCCGGCTCCTCGCCAACGGTTCGTCATCGCATCGACACTGGGCACCGGTGCACCACTATGACAATGACCATATTGTGTATCCGTGACAGAGCGCCGTGTTATCGACCACCAAGTAGCTAACATGCTCAAGCGCGGCGTCATCTAGCCTTTGGAAAGCCCTTTGTCATCTTCAGTTGTTCTTGTTAAGAAGAAGGATGGATCGATTCGATTCTGTGTCAATCACGGTCGTCTTCACAACATAACTCGTAAAGATGCTTACCCTATACCGAGAATTCACGATGGCCTTGACTGCCTCCAAGGCGCGGAGTTATTCTCCTCTATCGACTTACGCAGCGGCTATTGGCAAGTCCCCATGACACCAGACGACCAACCTAAAGCGGCCTTTGTAACGCCAGATGGTCTGTATGAATATCGTGTCATGCCTTTCGGGCTTTGCAACGACCCCCTCCCCCTCCGCCCAACATTTGATCGTATGATGGACAAACTTTTACGTGGTCTCAAGTGGAAAACGCGCTTTTGCTACTTTGATGATGTGGTTACCTTCTCGTCCGATTCTTGCACCAATCTCTGTAGGCTAGGAGAACCGTCAGAGTGCTTAACTGACGCCGGCCATCAGCTCTACCTGAAGAAATGCCACTTTGGCGGCAAGTCAGTTCATCATATTTAGCCATATAGTATCTAAAGACGGTATTCTTCCTGACGTTGCCATGATCCAAGTAGTTGCTGATTTTCTCAAATCTACCTCTATAAAAGAACTGCGCAGATTCGTTGGCTTCTGTTATTACTTTCGCCGCTTCATTCAGAAATTTGCGTCCATCATGCCGCTCCCTTCAATCAGCTTCTACGGAGCGACTCGAACAATTACGCCTGGTAGCCCACTTGTGATGACGCATTTCAAGAGTAACGTTGTCTACTATCCTTGCCGCCGATACAGCGCCACTTCGGCCATACAGCTTCGACCGAAGTACGCACCGACGCCAGCGGTGTTGTACTCAGCGCTGTGCTCGCGCAGTTTAAATATGGACTCGACGAGTGCAAGCCGCACCCTCACCAAAGCCGAGGCGAAGTATTCAGTTACAGAGAAGGAATGCTTGACCATAATATGGGCACTTTGTAAATTTCGACCCTACCTCCATGGCTATCCCTTCGAAAATGGCATCTTCGACGTGCCGGGAACACTCCTGACGCCACCGTAGTATGTGCGGGCAGGCTTTGCCGTGAACAGTAGGCTCTTCATCGATTCAGGAACCCATCGGAATGGAGAACAGCCGATGATAAGCCTATTTGTTTCCGCTACATCTGAGCTGAACACATTGCTCGCTATTGCCGCAGCCAGTGACGTTCTCAGTCCTCTTGACCATTTTCCTCTTACTCTGGTCCTTCCGTACTGCAAGCCAGTGCCGCCCTGCACCAAATCCTCTCCACCCAGTGTCCCTGAGGAAAGTGCCCACTATATACGCTCAGTCACCTCTGCCGCATCACCGTCCATCTTTTTCACCGACTTGCCGCCGCTCTCCTTCGCCGTTCTTTAGCTGTCGCTTTTCGCCAGAAAGCTAGACTGCGCAGCTTATGGGCGGGAAGCTGCACTGTCGACCTTGACCCGAAATCCCCTGTTGCCCTTAAGTGCCTACAAGAACACTCATGTCCACATCGACGGCGACCCTCTCGGAGCTTTGGTTGATACTGGGGTTGGTTGCACTGTCATCAAGTGCCATTTTCATCGTGGTACGAAGACTATTATACCTCCTACAACCCCAGTTGCATATGTAGATGACTGTGCGTCGGTCGCTGTTGCTGGGATGTGCATAGTTTGGGTTACCGTTATTGGTCACCACGTGGCTGTTCTTTTTACGGTCCTTGAGTGGTACCCTCACCACCTGTTACTTGGACTTGATTTTTTTTCAGCCTATTCTGCTCTTATTGATTGCTCCACCGGTGTCCTCCACCTTGAGCTGCCTCGCCTCTGTGAACCCAGTGACCAACCACCTCCGTTTCGCTTCCATTGCAGATATATTGTTTGCCTACCTTCTAAAACGGCGACGTCTGTCGAATTGTCATGTTACCCGCCGTAGTTGCTCAGTGGCTATGGTGTTGGCCTGCTGAGCACGAGGTCGTGGGATCGAATCCCAGTCACGGCGGCCGCATTTCGATGGGGGCGAAATGCGAAAACACCCGTGTGCTTAGATTTAGGTGCACGTTAAAGAACCCCAGGTGGTCAAAATTTCCGGAGTCTTCCACTACGGCGTGCCTCATAATCAGAAAGTGGTTTTGGCACGTAAAACACCAAATAAAAAAAAGAATTGTCATGTTCGCCAGCTGCTCCAGATGGCGACTACTACGTGATGCCTCTTATTGACGTCTTGCTCACTCACGGTATCGCTGCATCCTACATGGTCCTGGGCAGTATGGCTAACAGTACTTGCCATCCACTTGTGAATTTTGGCTGCATCAAGCAAGCACTTCCACAGGGGCTTTCCGTAGCTCACCTTTTGCCCTTGCAAGACTTTCAGCTTGAAGCTTTTGCACTGGATGCTACATTCAGAAAGGCACTCCGACTTCGACAACTTCTGTCAGCCGCGAAATTCGCAGCATGATCGCCAATGACCATCCGCCTGAGCACACTGAAGCCCTCAGACGTATTCTTGAGTCGTACCGAGATGTTTGCGACTTCGGTAATCGGTTTTGGGCCAGACGTCTGCTGTAGCGCATCGCATACACACAGGCAAGGCCATATTGATGCCATAGCGATGCCCTTATCGAATGTCTGCGTCTGAGCGAAGCATCATCCCGCAGGAAGTCAACAAGATTCTTGCGAAGGAGATTAACGAGCCATCAATCAATCCCTGGCTTCTCCTGTTGTTTTAGTTAAAAGGAAGAATGGATCTTGGCACTTTTATGTGGACTGAAAGCCATCTCAACATTACGAAGAAAGGCACTTGACCGTTACCGCGAATTGATGATACCATCGATGGTATCTGTAGTGCCGCTTCACTACTATCTACCTTCGATCAGGATATTGACATATTGTTGTGGACCCAATAGACCGAAAAAAAACGGCTTTTGTAACTACTGATGGGCTTGATCAGTTCAAGGTCATGCCTTTCGGTCTGTGTAATGCCCCAGCCACATTCGAACGAATTATGGACTGTCTGCTTCATGGATTTAAGTGGTATACATGCTTCTGGCATTTCAACAACGCAATTGTGTTTTCGCCTACGTGTGATACACACACCTTGAACGCCTCTAGCGGCTCTTGACGCTCTCCGCCGTGCGGACTTCAGCTGAATTCATCGAAGTGGCGTTTTGGTCGTCGCCGCATTACAATTTCTTGGCCATATTGCAGACGCTGCCAGCGTGCAAACTGACCCATAGAAAATTAGAGCCGTGAAAGGCTTCTTTGTGCCCCAGTCTGCCAAAGAAGTTCGCAGCTTTGTGAGGCTCGGCTCCTATTTTCGCTGGTTCGGGAAGAATTTCGCAGTGATTGCGAAACCGCTCACAGATGTTCTTAAACAACACGTCTCTTTTACCTGGGGTCCTACTCAAGCCGCGGCTTTCTCCGAGTTAACCACTCTACTGACAACGCCTCCCATTTTCGCCCACTTCGACGCATCAGCCCGAACTGAAATCTACACTGACACGAGTAGTTACGGAATAGGCGCTGTTTGTGACGCAACACCCACGTGGAGCGAACTGCTTCGTAGCTTATGCCAGCAGCCTGCTGTCCGCATTGGAGCGCAATTAATTACGGAACGTGAATGCCTCGCTCTTGTATGGCCAGTTGCAAAATTTCGCCCTTATCTATTCTGGCGACCGTTGACAGTAGTTCCTGACCACCAAGCCCTATGTTGGCTCGCCTCTTGAAAGATCCTACAGGCAGACTCGCACAATGAGCGCTGTGCCTACAAGAGTGCACCTACACGGTATGACAGACTTTCTCCGCCAGGACGTAGTCTTCGCACACGGTGCCCCACGTCAACTGCTGAGTGCCCGAGGCCACACGTTCTTATTGTCTAAGGTCATCGAAAATATCTTGCGCTACAGCTACACGTGGCACAAGATCACCAGGCCCTATATCATACCCAGACGAGCGGTCTCACCGAGCGCTTGAATCGGACCTTATCAGACATGCTTTTAAAGTACATGTCGGCTGACCACCGTGATACGGACCTTGCACTGCCATACGTGACGTTCGCATTCCTCCCACCGCGACACTGCTGCATACTCTCCTTTTTGCCTTTTGTTCTGACGGGAACCAATTTTACTGTTGGACACAATTATTCCTTCCCCTGCCACTTTGACTAGTGAATATGCACGCGATACCATTGCACGGGCCGATTAGGCGCGGCAGATAAGCCATAGTATATTTACTGCTTCACAAGACAATCAGGAGCACGTTTGCGACCAGAGACACCGCGACGGTTTTTCTCCAGGTGCTTCGGGCTACTGTGGACCCCCTCCCGACGTGTGGTCCTTTCTGGAAAGCTCCTTCCTAGCTGCACGGGCCAATACCGCGTCCTTCGAAAAGTGACTGACGTGACGTACGAGATTGACTCCGCCAGTCCCGCTTCATCTTCTGTTCCGTTGTCCAGCGACGTCGTCTACGTTTTGAGACTCAAGCGTTACTACCCTTCCTCTGCTGTGCGTCCCTAGTGGCGCCGAGCTGGCGCTTCTGTCGCCGGGTGTCATGCTACGTGCTACTCTAAGAAGAGGAAGTCGACATTTGGATTTAGTAGGACGTAGCCACAAGTGGCCTCTACCTGATCTGAGGACGATGGCGTCTTTTGCTTGATGATGTTGGCTGGCTTCCATGTTGGCCAGTGCTTGCTACCCCTTGTAAATAGTTTCCCTGCTGTGCTTCCACGTAACAATATATATGACCGCAGGATATCCTCATCTCATCAGTTAGCATTTGTATACTATACTGCGAGCACAGAACCTCTTTTGGTATGTTAAAGTGTAACGCCCCCTTTTTTTATTGATATTGTTTTCTTATTGTTTTCTCATTATTCACACTGTTTTTTTCCCGCGGGGCTGGTGGGGACGCACTCGTGCTACGTCGGGGAGCGCTCGCACCAATAACCTCCTGTAGAGCTGCCGTGTCTCTATGCTGATAATTTTGTCCCCATTGCTTCTTCCGCAGAACAGCAAAGCGGACGTACTTCCGCAAATGCACACCTCATTTCCGTCACTAACCCAACAAAACAGGTCGGGAAGTTATGGGCTTCCACTGCAGCCGCCGATTTCGGTCTATATAAACGTTCCTTTTCTGCACGCAAAGGATAAGCCGAAGGCTCAGCGGCCTTCGTGACCCATAGCGCCATAAAATCTTCAACTTCATGATCGTCATGGTTATCCTCATAACTTATACGTTTCTCTTTCCTCTCCTTCAGGTTTCATAGTTCACAGTTGTCAAACTCTCGCATGTAAGTACTGGCCTATGGCGCACTGTAAAAGTCCAAGTTTCCGCGCTGGCGGAAAGCTAGCGTTTCCTAACCTGCACGAGATCGCAACGCTGCCTTCATCTATCATTTCACGCGCCTTCGCGCCGTACGCGCATACCAGACTCTGGAGGCATTCCTTTGCGGAAGAGACGGCGAGCCGCGTGATATCGCCGTCGCATACCCCTGGCTATACGCGACATACGGAGATCAGGTTTTTCCCCTCCAGCACTGCTCCGCATGCATAAAGCGTCGCGAAAGAGCGCCCCGGCGCTGTTTGCGCAAGCTGGCACGTGAACAGCGAAAGCTACAGAAACAGAGAGAAAAAAAATACAAATGCGTTGACGGCAGGGAAGGTGTCGCAGTAGAAGTGTACCTGCGGGTAAAAGGGGGTTGACGCAAATGTTTTTTGAGGCGCCACGCGCGCTGCTATGCTCGCGCTTTATCTCTCTGTCATTTTTTTTCCCGTCTTTATTAATATTTTCTTTACCTTGAACTTGCGATTACGGCGAGTTGTTGCCTTCATTCTTTTTCTGCGCTTCGGCGTGTGTGACGAGCCTGAGTTGAATATGTTTGCGATGTCTCTCGGCGCTCCAAGATTAAATGCAAATAAAACGTGCTTGCCAGAGCGCAGGGAGCGCGCTTTGCGGATGTGGACACAGTGCGCGGATTACACGGACGTGTACCATGTGCTTCTGCACTTTGAAACACCGAGTGGCCACTGTCTGTGTTGTCAGAGAAAGACGGAAGCCCGCAGCGTATTTGAATGTAAACAGGGCCTCGCGAGGGGGAAATGAGAGAAATTACATTTTATGCCCACCTTGGCAACATTAATGCGAGATTGAGCATGCGAGAGAAAATCGCACAGAGGATAGTAACGTGCGCGACGGTGACAAAACTGAAGACACAGACGTGAAGGAATTAGGCCAGGTGGAAACTCGAAGTGAAAGTATAAAGGGGGGAGTAGGGAACGGTGGAAAACGCACTCTCCGCCGTTACTCCGTGACAATGGCTATACCGCTGCGGAGCCCGAGATCGAGGGTTCGATTCGTCGCCGCGGGCGGGCGCATTCCGATGGAGGGGGTGGGATGCAGTAACACTGGCGCACCGTGTTCTTGGCGCACGTTCAGCGCCCAACATTCAACTTGTGTTTGCCTCCTCTCGGTTCCCTTTCCTGTTTCTTGTTTGGTCGCTGGTGACAAGCTATACCGTCATTGATCAGCGTCATCTGTAGCTCTCTATAACTGCTATAACCCACTTTAAATAATGTTAATCGGTAGTGAGCTTTCGAGGCCTTGCACGAAATAATATTCATTTATGTATTTGTTTCGATGCCGAAGGCGCGTTTCACGCAGGAATGGTGACTAAATATCAAGAAGTATACAGTCACATGATGACATATGTTACAGCACACAGTAGTCATTGATAGCGGTTTTAAATGCAGAAATGATAATGACGTGGACCGAGGGAAGTTGATTACAATCAATCGTTGTATTTGGAATGAACGAGACAAAAGACAAGTTACCTTTACAAAAAAAATCCCTACTTTCTTGATGTTGTCTGTACGTGATAATTTGCTTATCCTGCAAAACTCGTGGCCCCGCATAGTGTCACAAACTCATGATTGCGCTAAACGAAACTGCTAGCTTGTTAACGCACGTCGCACCGCAGGAATGACCGTCTCTCCCGTCGACATCTTTTGTCGACTCTACGCTAAAAAAAATAACGCAACGACGAAAGATGTAGAAACAGTGCTTCAATGGCCTGAATGTGAGCTCGTTGGTATGCATACATAGTAGAGAAACAGCGCTAAAAACATATACAGAAGGAAGTATGCAGGACGAACGCTGTCCTGGGGTCTACGAGATCCCCACCGCGTGCGGCAGAACGTATATCGGCGAGACCGGATGGTGTCTCAACGAGCGCGGTTTGTGGGAGCATGCATACGACGTTAAAAGAAATTTGTTTGCGGCTGCCCTGGAGAGGCGGTGGCCCCAGGTTCGAGTCCCCGACCTGGACAAATTTTTCTTCAACTGCGAGGCGTTTTTTTTTTTTCGAGGAACCCGTTTGGGTTTCCTCTGTAGCAATTGCTAGGAACGGGTGGAAGTCTGATTTTCCCTTTATTAATTACTTCTCGCCAGCTTGCGTGTTTGATGGAGCCGAAATGCGAAAACACCCGTGTACTTAGATTGAGGTGCACGTTAAAAGAACCCCAGGTGATCTAAATTTCCGGAGGCCCCCACTTCGACGTGCCTCATAATCAGATAGTGGTTTTGGCTCGTAAATCCCCATAATTTATTTTTTTAGCTTGCGGTTTTCCGTAGAACTATTACCTCAAACGTTATCCGCTGCGCCACTTGCGGCTGCAAGCCGGTACTTTCAAGACACTAAGGTTCTGTGCCGATATCGAAACAATCGAGCACGTGAAATTTTTCAAACCATCACGATTATGCTCAAAGTTCCGTTATGCGTCAGCTCCCCTTCAGTTGTCTTTACCCACAATTAATACAGATATCTACTGGACTAATTATTGTGTTTATGTTAGTTTTTACCTTCCGATCGATGCGTGACTGGCAACTGGTATTTTAACCCTTCCCTTTTTTCTCTCTCCAATTTCCCCTCCCTTTGTGTGTAACAGTTTGTGTGTGTAACAGTTTGTGTGTAATGAATAAACTTGATTTGATTTGATTTGATTTTTCAAGCTACATATTTGTGCACGCGCAATAATGCAATCGTTGGCAGCAGCGTCCGTCCTGTGTTCTTCCTTCTGTCCGTGTTTTTAGAGCTGTTTTTCTACCATGACTTCAATGGCAGCTACTATTCTCCAGCGTGAATAAGAAGTGCAAACTTTAGACGGCACAGTGAGGCAGGCAAGGGAAAAGCGCTAACTCGCAACTGAACTTTATTGCAAGCCACGTGCGAGCATTAATAGACACAAAGCAGCTGCGCAGGCCGCACCGTGCACAAAAAGTCACATAGTGTCTTCTTGAAAAGCACGCAATGGAAAAAAATCGTATAGTAGTAATTCGAAAGACATTTCTTCCTTGCTGCTTAACAATACCGAGGTGTCACTTATACATGCGTTCTCTTCTTGGTATGGTACGCTTCCGTAAGCTTTCGAGCAAGCATATCTCCGCGCTTGCCCAAAATTCGCATGCTAGATAGTAACGGCTCGCAGGAACAGAACCGACAAAGTGCCAGCAAATCCGATGTGGCATTATTCTTGATAGACAGAATCGTGTTACCAGTATCTAGTTACTGACACTCTGGCAATAGCATCCTGTTTGGACGGTAAACAAAACGTCGCAATTCAGCTTGGGCGCAGCCGGCTTGCCCCCTTCAGGCGCGCAAAACTGTTTGCTCCGAATATGTCACGTGGAACTGCCTGGCCAACTTTTTTTCACGTCAAATTCGTGTGCCAAGCTTCCAGTTACCTGTTTTAGTCCCTTGTCAGTGCGTGCGCATGTGTTCGTGGTTCCAAGTGCTATGGGCAAGGTCATTGTGCGTGTCGCAGCCGAACGTCCCTGAGAAGATGGAACCTAGTGAAATGCCGCCGAACTGGAGCCTATATACTGAATCAAAATATTTTTGAAGCCTGTGCTCACGAAAGTGTTGACGCCTCGTTCCCGCCAAGGTAAAGTGTTTACGACCTCTTTGACGGTTCGCTTGCCCGGTGAAGCGGGCGATGTGGTTTCGCACGTTGCTTATCGAAAGCAGGAGATCGCTGCCTACTGCCACAGAAGGTAAGTTGCTTTTCGCATCTCTTTCCGCCACAGGCGCCAGCGAGTACGACAGACTGGCACTATGAAATTGAAGGAGCGATAAGAACTTGTAGCCATATCTTCATCCGGAGCCGGTGACGGCGGTGCCATCCTGTTGCGCCCTTAGCAGCGTCTGAGTAGCTATTTGTACATCGAGTATGAAAGCAGTTAACAAAACTGCCGAGTGTCAAAAAAAGAAGAAAAACGTGAAGTAATGGAATACGAACAAAATAGTTCTCGCTATTGGATTCGCATTTTAATGAGAAACTTTATAATAGTATGCAAATGGCGATATTCTCGAATCGAGTAAAAGACAGAGATAAGTGTAAAGGACACACGCGAAGGTTATACAGAGTATATGTTAGGTTGGCTACCCTGTACTGGAGAAGGAGGGGGAAGAGGTATACGAGGAATAGAAGAACGAACAATGTCAGAATGTGCCGGGCGCTGTCACACAGTCTATCAAGGTGCCACGTCGTCACCGGCGATGTTAGTGTCCGACACGCAGACAACCAACCTTACACAGTGCGAGTGTCTCACAAGCACATTTCATTGCACATTCGGAAAGTGTGGTGATGAAATCTTCATTGCTATGCGCTATATCCTTGCTGTTTGGCGAGCATAGAACCAAAGTTAGAGGGAAAATGGTCACAACAATCTGATTTACACCCCGTGAGTTACAAGCACGGTTCCTTGCAATGTCAGTCATGGGCATTTTCAATATGACCAAAAGAAAAGGGGTCAGTCAGTGCAGTTCGTGTAGTTATGAAAAATAGCAATATTATATAAGAGAATGAATCGCACGCAACTGCGGACTCGCGTAAAGTGTCAAGCTGATTACATTACTACGTGGTGAATACCGCAGGCGACTGGCTACGCGATAAATACAGGACGCACGCGAATCATTGCACAGTAATGAGCGCTGCTCACAATGAAAATTAACTAGCCCAGCTTAGAACTCTCGCGATTCCATATGGTATGAAAACCTACGGCGGACTTTTATATGGTCCAGAAGAGACATCAAATATAATTTTGCGACATCATGCATTTCTTGAGTGACACAATTAGATAGTGAGCTTCTGAATGGGGGAAGAATTCTCGTGCCGTGTGATAGATTCTACGTTACGAAAACCTAAGGATGGCTAGGCTTAGATATTAAAGCTGTTGCTGGTGACACTGACAATGGAAAGAGCAAATTTACGCATTTTCGTTCTTCACAGTCCCGGCGCACGCGATCACTGCAAAAAAATAGTTTGACAAAAGCAGTCTTGTTCGTAATCGGACGTCAAACAGAAAAGATAACTATTTGAAGCATTGTGCATGAATTATAGGGCAAGTAGGGCGTGTACACCTGCTCAATGTCTGTGCTTATGGCTGGTGCATAACATTCTGTACATTAACGTTCAAACGCTTCGAGGCTGCGCTTTAGAATGTTTCTGCTTTCCCGTTCACAAGACGACTATTATCCGCCATGATTCCTTAGTGGCTATGGTGTTGGGCTGCTAAGCACGATGTCGCGGGGTCGAATCCCGGCTATGGCGGCCGCATTTTGATGGAGGTGGAACGCGAAAACTTCCCGTGTACTTAGATTCAGGTGCAAGTTATCCCAGGTGGTCAAAATTATTGTGGCGTCCCCCCCCCCCTACGGCATGCCTCATAATTAGAGGGGGGTGTTGCCTCGCAAAACCCAATGATTTAAGATAACCAGTCTTGAGCGAATTGTGTTATCTATACTGCATGTCGCCACATATAGATCATTTTCTTTGACGTCATCATGACCCCATTCTTAGGGCAATAGTGCATCCAGAAGCCCAGTAAGCAAGAGACGTGACTGCACGACAGGCGCGTCTGGCGTCGTGCGAAAGATCGACAGCAGGGATAATCCGGTAAAAACATGTCACCATACAAAACAACGTACGCGTAATCATATGGTTCGCCGACGTCATCGTGGCCGCCACGTTTCGGTACTATCACGATGGGAAGCTGCGTCGGTGACGTCGCGTAAGAATTATCTATAGCTACAAGCAGCTGTACCCCTGCACGGAGAACGTGTGATTGAGCTAACAGCTTGCGCTGTAAAACCAGTGCGTTCATGCTCCCAGAAAATCCCTGTGCAGGCTGATATCGACAAAGATTCCTGGTGTTGGAGAGGAAAAGAAATTGCATACTTCTCGTTGTGTGGCCCCAGAGCTCGTGGCTTTCTACACCGAGTGCTATATACGGAGCCTCTAAGTGAATAAAGGTATGCCTTCTGTGATACTCCACGCTATTTCGATGGCGTGGAACACATGGCGTTTCCTTACGTCGGCCGGAAAGTACAGCGCCCAAGGAGAAACCACTAAGCGTACGGCGTCCACGGTCTTCAGCGTTCACCGCGCCGAGTGTAACATTGGATACACGCTGCTCGCGTTTCCTGACGGTGTCGCACACCGTTGCCTCCGAAAGGAAGGCCCTTCATTTATCACCAACCTGTCAAGTTAGACGTCCGCAATCGCAGGAGCGCAATGCGCGAACGTGGAACTTGAACTTCGTATTTCTGCTTTTTTTTTTTTTGTGCGGGAGAGAGCTAGCGAAGAAAAAGAACGTTGTTGGTTTGTTCTTAGTGCGGGAAGTGACATGGCCGGGTTGGGCTTTCAAAAGGAAGCAAGTCAAATTACGTCTGAACCAGGTCGCGTACTCTTCCACAGGGTCCACCAGTGCAGTAGGCCCAAGGCTAACGGCCCCAGCCTTCTCCTCAGACCCGCCCCCGCGAGTGTGACCATACGCGCACAAAACCGTCACGCATGCGCACAAGAACGCCGGGAGGCCAACGTAAGCGTAGACGTGCCACGCTCACGCACGCGCAAACACGCCCACGTGCTCCGCTGCGACGCATACGGGCCATTAAATTATACGAGCTGGTTACGATGTGCATTGCATTTGAGTTTATGCAAAGAAAGGAGTTAGGCGAAACGAAGCGTGGTTGACATTGAGAGGGCGGATCCTGCACCATACGAAACGTATACACGTGTACCTTTGACTTCCACCGTTGACGTTGAGACTTACATCTAGTTAGGAAAGGAGTCACCCTTGCGACTCCTTTTGGCACTGATTTCGGCACCACTTTTTATGCTCACATCATAGCTACAATTTCTGATTGTTTTTATAGTAACCGTTATATTGAAATTGTATACCACTGTTGTGTAATACTGGCCGACCTCTATGCCTTTGTGTAAGTAAATCTCTCTCTCTCTCTCTCTCTCTCTCTCTCTATGTCTCCTGTAATATTGTCGTGTTAGATGCACCGGCATAACTTCTTCCTTCGTGCGGCAATGCTCTCAATCATTTTTCTCTCCAAACATTGAATTTTCACGTTTTCAGTGCAGTAAATAAAAAGAAGAACGTTCTGTGGCCGCATACCTCCTGTCCATTGGCGGCGCGTGGCACAAGTAACCAAACTAGATGCAGTACGTTGCATGACTGGTTGCCAATTTTTATTTTATGGCACTAAACTCAATATTGACTGAACTTAGTAAACCAACTAAATTAGACCCGTCGCGGTTGCTTAGCTATGCGTAGCGCTGCCTACAACGAAGTTATGGCACACGCATTACGATGGGGATGAAATGCAAAAAAAAACAAGTCTGTGTGCCGTTCATTGGGTGCACTTGAATATTCCCAGGCGTTCAAAGTTCATCCGGAGTTCCTTACTACAGCGCGTCTCATAACGACATCGTGGTTTTGGCGCGTAAAACCCCAGAATTTAATGTTCAATCAACTAAATAAGAAACTGGCCATTGCCAAGGCAGTTGCCCATACATACGCAGTCGCTGTTGGAGTTTCGTGTCATTTAACCGCATCAATTAAGCAGCAAGTATCACAAGGACTCAGCAGTATGCAATACGACGAAGAAGAAAATTATGTTAGCTCCACTAAATGTTCCACTGGAAAGTGCAAACATACTAATCTAATTGCACCCTCGAGTAATCATGCCGCCTTACCAGAAACATATAGATACTTCAAGCGTCCAAACCGAGCAATACGTATTTCTTTTGGCTGTAACAAACAGTAACTTTTCCTAACGCAAGCTTTCTTCATTTCACAGAAGACTTAGCACCGCGCGGTTCGGACGGCGCATTGCAATTTCACAGATGACTGATCCCACGGTGTCGGCTGGCAGACCACTTCTATTAAAATCTGCAATGACGCACGCAGCAATCCTGTAGCAAGGAATTTCAAGACGGGACTCAAAGATCTCTGGACGCATAAAAGCTAGATAAAACACTGGAGAAAGTAAAAAGCGTTCAACACAGTTTGAGACGGCTATATTGTGATGCAAGTCACGTCGCTGCACAGGCATTTCAAGAACCTGTGATATGCTTTAACGAACAGCATTTCCGAGTGGTCGTTTCGCAGCATTATAGTAGCGCTACAAAGGTATACTGCGAGATAACGGATAATCTCTGCTCAGAGAAAACAGGGACTTTTGGTGTCCGTAGGAGGGAGCTTGTGGCTAGGCAAATATCTTATCTGCTGTTTCGCGCGACATGAGCGGCGGTGCCTGAACACTCAAATGCTTTAAAAAAAGAAAGAAAAAGGAAATGCGCTGCGCAGCGCTTTTCTAACTGCTGTTGCTTGATTGCAGGTAAGCTTGCTTACAAAACTATTAGTTGTCACTTTAGTTTGTGTTTTTGCCATCTTCGTATCAGTTGTGGTCGACTTAAGATTCGTAATCGCCAATCAGCCTCTAGAGTCTGTACAGCAGTACGTTTATCCAAGTCAATTACTCACAGGGGACCCTGACCACGAGAAAGAAACGTACAGAACAATAAAAATGGAGTGGAGTGCATACGGCATGCATTACCAAATACTGACTGGGAGCTCACCACTGTCGTCGAAAAGTGTGCAATCACTACACTGTATTGTTGATAACACATGTGGCAGAAACTTGGAGGTTAAAAAGAAGCTCAAGAACAAGTTGGACTATGCAAATGGCGATGGAACGAAAAAAGGCGCAACGTTAAGAGGCACGAAGAGAGTGATATGAATCGGAGAGCAAACGGGGATAGCCAATATTCTAATTTACATTAAGAGAAACAAAATGGAGTTGGGCCGGTCATATAATGCGTAGGGTAGATAATCAGTGGACAATTAGAGTTCCAGAATTGGTGCCGAGGGAAGGGAAACACAATCGAGGATGGCAGAAAGTTAGGTGGAATGACTAGGAAATGAGGAAATTTGCAGGTGCAAGTAGGAATAAGCTAACGCAAGACAGGAGCATTGCAGATCGCTGTGAGAGGCCTTGATCCTACAGTGAACATAAAAAATAGGCTGGTGACGATGATTATTTAAGGTCACCAGACTGACCCCTTTCATACGTTGAATAATTCTGGGACGACAATATCTCCGTCGACTGTCTCTGGTTGTCATACTCCTCTTTAAGCAGTGGATCGTAAACACTTATTTGGCTCATTACGAGATTTACTCTATTTTATAAACTCCAGCAGTTCGAGGCAGCGGAGTTACGCACTTCTAAATTCTTTTCTCTTCCTTCAAGACATTATCCTCCTCTCGCTTTCGCCTTTCAGTGTCGTAATAAAGCGATTTCAAACAATGTGACAACCAATCCTGGCTGCTCTTCGATCGTCTGTGCGCGCAGCTTGGGTTCTGCTGACGCTCGTTTTCGTCTTCCGGTCGCGTGTGCACAAGCGACCGCAAGACTGTGTGTGTGCGTGCGCGCACGCACGGTTGCCAGAGCGCGACGACTCACCCGCGCCAAGTATGCACCCTGGCGGGTTCCGGGTCGTCCCCCGGTCGCTCGTTCGAATCGCCAAGTAGACCTACGCCCATCGCCTCTCCTGCTTAGAAATCAGCAAAAGTTCGTGAACGGAGGGGGGGGGGGGGGGGGGTGTGTGGAGGAGGTTGTTCCGCTCCAGTATGCGCACACCGCAAGTTTGTGAGCATTGGTGAAGCGGTATAGGGGCAAGGGGGAGGGACTACTCCCGACTTTCTTGCCTGCCGGGAACGCGTATACTCGTTTCTCGTCTTATTTGCTCTGCACCCCCTTCCTGCATTGAAAGAACTTTTTTTTTGTTCTTTACGGAAGCTGAAGGCGGTATTTGACGCTGACTGTTGCCGACGTTGCTCACAGCCCCTAGACTTACCCGAGCACGTTGCGCTTTGGCCCGCGATGCTATGCTTTATCGCATCGCCGCACGAATACGTACGCATTCTGGCGCAAAAACGATGAAGGTGTTTTAAGATGTCACGAAAGGCGATGGAAATGCTTCCGGTGATCAAAGCGTACAGAGCAAACATGTCACGTGCGCGAGCTCGCTGATAAGGTTTACGAGCTCACTCGTTTGCAGGTGCATGTGCCCCCGTAAATACGATACGTGGATTCGGACGCATGAATGCACGTTATTGTAAAATTTTATTCTCACCCACAGTCCAACATGTTCTTCCGAAAGCTGGATAGACCTCAGGGACACAATCGCTTTTTCAAGTCGCTTATCTTTACCGACTGGTAGGTTACGAACATGAAAAACATGTTTTCTTGAAACAACACTGTTAACCATGACTGCATCTCCATGTACGTGCGCAAACTAACCATCTCTTCGTGTTTGTTATCTTAAAAACCGCTTTTATTTTGCTGAAACACAGGAATAAAGATGCAACGTCGGGTGATCAGTTGGAATGTTAACGCCGCATCCTGGATTTGATGAAATCTCTCGGCATTCGAAACGCATTCTGACTACGCAATGTCTGTGGGCACAAGGTGACGACGCAATGACCTAGATCAAATTGGCGTTAGTATTCATCTAAGCCGAAGGAATAAACGTTTTGAGACGATTTGAGGTGAATGTAAAATTTAATGCAAAGGGCTACTCAGAAGAACATGTGAACCATCATCTACCATGTCGCCCTTGCACAACACTTGTATTCAGTGACGAGTCAAGATTGCCACGAAAAATTCCTCTGAAAAGAAACATGAATACGTGTGTATGTGAATCACCTCGTTCTCATCTTCCTGCCATTTTTCATTTTGTATCTTTGTACCCACCTCCAGCGCGGCTATTGTACTTAGTGCTGGGATTGTCACCCAGTTGGGGAAGCTTCACTTCGTCAACAGTCAGTCATGTTATCGTGAGCGTCTCAACCGGGGTCATTCAGCCTTCTTGGTGCATTTTCTCGATAACAACGCGTACCGCAACGAATAGCTTCCTGATGTTGTTCCTTCTTCATTCACTTTCTTTATTTTCGTGCGTCCCCTATAGTTGATTGAGTTTATTTTTTTTTATAATTAGGATAGCCGGTCCTTCGGTGACCTAGTTTTCCGCATGCTCATCCACATGTTGAGCACATCAATAAATATAAGCTACAACAAACAGCGCCAGCGCACCCACATTCTGAGGGCAGGAGGTGCCGACAAGAAAGTGCTTTGTACAAGAGGAAAGGCGTATTCCTCTAGGAATCGCCAGTTGAAGCGGTTCGTTTATGCTGAGCTGTATTCTTTCTCCGACTTGAATACTTGATGCTTTGTGCCTGCGATGGGTGCCTGTGCTTTATGCCTGCGAAACTCGCTGCGGGTTTCCGCAGAACTACTACGTCAAACTCTTGCCTTTGCTTCGTGTTGTCGACAAATTCGACTTCACCCTGCCATCTGCTAGCCGCCTGGTTAGCTCAGATGGTAGAGCGGCTGCCCCGGAAAGGCGGTGGTCCCTGGTTCGAGTCCCAGACCAGGACGAATTTTCCATCAACTATGAGTCTTTCGAGGAACCCGTATGGGTTTCCTTTGTAGCAATTGCTACGAATGGGTGGATGTCTGATTTTCCCTTCATTCCTTACTTCCCTCCACCTTGCGGGTTTCCGCAGAACTACTACGTCAAACATACTGCGTTGTTTCAAAATGCTAAACGCCACAACTTAACTGTTTTCCGCCGGTACACGAATGAGACACAAACAGTGGCACATGCTGCTGCGTAGTCAATACAAATGAAGTAAGCCACTTTCTTTCTTTTTCTCTCTCTCTTTTCTAAGGACCGTTCCAGTGCACTCACTGCCTTTTGATGCGCTGCTTTCAGTGGCGACTTGTACTCAATACAATGATCGAGGCTATATGACCGATCTTGGAGGGTGTTGGGAGGAGGGGGTACTCTCTAAGTGTGCACCTAGTGGACATGTTAATTTCGTCTGCTGTTGAAGTTCTCATTGGCTGGGCTGGAGTACGCGTCAGGAGAAGACATGCGCCCCGAGCGGATCAGCACTTCAGTAGCAGACGAAATGGACATGTGCACTCGATGGACACTGAGAGAATACCCTCCTCCCTGCTGTGCGCGGCGTTGTGTGTGTCCTCCATTAGTGCGTTTATAGTATTTCAACTGAATGGTCAGGAGCACTGGCACGTTTTACTGCCGAGAAGAAGATATAAATAGCCTTTTCTACCTATCCAAAGCAAACCTGCAGTTCGTGTCCCTTCTCTATCTCTCTCTCGCTATATATATATATATATATATATATATATCGGGAGAGAGAGTTAGAGAGAGATTGTGTGCGCGTTGTTACGCAAAATGCAAATACTTTTGCGCCCCAGTAAGCGCATCATTACGAATTCAGCGGCACGGGACGACCGGGCCCGTCGACTTTCCTTGTGCGTGCATTGTCTTTTCGCCGCAACTTCCGCCACGGCCCTCTAGCGAAAGCCAGCGAACACCCACGAGAGATACCTGATTGTTATTATTTTTTTGATAGCGCACTACCGGAATATAGATGACGACTGACCCCCTGCTCGGGACCCAACCTACACCGGCAATGCGTGCGCCACGCGTTCAGAAGGTTCCCATTACTGCGTTCACTTATACCGACCCATATCGTTTTCATTCTCGGATCGCGGTCGCGGCGCATTTTTAAGTTCAAGTCGTTTGCGTAATGCGATCTCTGCTGCGCAACTTGCGGGGTAACCACGCGCGTGGGAGCGCGCAGCCCACGAGGAAACAAAGAAACGTCGCCCCCTTCGTCTTTGCCCTTGCTTCTCCGCGACGCAGTTTCAGTTGTCCGAGAGGGTTAAGCAGAGACCCCGCGGATGGAGCGGGTATCTCGATTTCCGTGTCAAGTGCCGCTCTGGCGGCGTCGCAGCACAGCCGCGAAGCCAGGTAAGAAAGGCTCGCTGACATGTCGGCTCGGGCTTTTCGCGTGAGTTTGCATATTGCGGGTGGCCGGACGCCCTCATTTGCTTGCGAGATTGCTACCGAAGGAGCAGTCTGCATCTTGCGGGTAGGTTGTTTACAACTGGAAATGACCACGAGTAGCCCATTGTTTTTCTTCCTTTCAGCCTTACGCGCAACCCTATCCGCGTGCTTGTTGCCAGCGTCTCGCCGCGCGTATATCGCGAGGAACTGTTCCGGTTATCCCCATCGCCGGTGCAGTGTGCAGTCTCGGTTTACAGGTTCTGTGTCCTAATTCGCCTAACCTGGCCATCATCGCAGTGGCACACTGAGTACTCGGTTGCGAAGAACTGGGACACACGCGAGGGTTGCGCGTGAAGAAAGCTGAAAAGCAGGGTGAAATGGACCAGAGCGTAATTTAGTACGCGTGAATCGTCAGGCGGTGCGTCAAGGATAAGCTCAGCGAAAGTATAACGTTGAAGCAGCAGAAGCTGTGCCAAGCAAGAGTGGGGACATGGTGATTTGCAAGTGCGTGGAGGTACTTCGTGGAGGAACTTCGTGTGTTGCGTCCAACACATAAAGTGTGTTGTGACACAAATGTGAAACAGATAAATATTTTGCTGTGCAGGCTGCAGCCTGGTTCGATCGCAGTTTATCGGATTCTTAACAAAGTATCGTTCTTTCGAGATATAAGAGACTGTCAGTTATCTTGGTATGAGTGAGTAGCTTGCTATAAGCGCGCTGTTTGCACATAATCAATACATTTCAAAGGGACTGATAAATGAGTTTAACGTTCCAAAGATACGCCGTGGCTATAAGTGACGCAGTGCATTTAACATTTTTTTCATTTGGTGAAGTCCAACTAAATTACACTGGGCAATTCAGAGTGAGAGCCCCCGCCCCCCCCCCCCCCCCTTCGACATACTAGCACATTCAGCTGCATAAAATAATTTCTAACTGGTCATTCTCTGTGGGTCGTCATAATAACATGAATTCTAATCCCTTTCTAGTTACGTCAGGCACCCCCCCCCCACGGTATAATTCTTGGGCCATTCCACTTCCTTATCTATAGACACAAATGACTTACCCCTCTCCATTTCCTGTAATATGCATATGTTGGCCGCCTGCTGACTCATATACCGTAACATCACGAACGACTAAGACCGACCCGTCCCCTCCATGCTGACGTCATCCATTTGCAGGAATGGTGCGATAAATGTCTTATGACAGTTAACCCTAAGCAATTGAAATCGTGTCGTCCACACGTTGACGTGGACTTCACGTAGGCAATTGCTAACGTTCCTGTTTAACAAGTCCCGTGTCTTGACGTCACTCTCTCTAACGAACTTTCTCAGGTACGCATGCTGCTGAAATTATCCGATCAGCAATACACGAGTCTAGGCTACCTAAGCCAACAGTTGCGTCACTGGCTTATACTGGCGCATAAACAATTTCTTAAATGAAACGATTTCCTTGAAAAGGTGCAATGTATTATCACCCCCATCAGCAATGTTTTAGAAAGGACATGTCCACACATACACAACACCTATCGACAGCGCACGATTTTGCATATATCTTTGATATGGTGGGTCAGCTGGACAGCTTGTTTTTAGATTCTTCGAAGGCACTTGAATGATTGCCCCATGGGAAGTTATTACATAACTAGGAATGTTTGTCTTCCGTTAAATATTATTAAATGGATTAGTGTCTGCCTTCGGGAAAGGCGGCAGTTTGTACATTTTTCGCATCGCTCTTGAGGACCATTGCATCTTGCCACTGGAGTGGCTCAGGAAGCTGTATTCGGACCGCTATCATTTTTTAGTTAGGTTAATGGCTTCGCAGACTTAATCCGTGGCGTTGTTGGCATTCGCATATTCGTGGATGATTGTGTTGTTTGTAAGAAAATTGATAGTCCAAATCATCATACAATATTACAAGAGAACCTACGGATCATTGGAGACTGGTGTACTCGATGGGACATAAAATTCAATACAGCGAAAATAGTACTTAAGCGTCTAACGGGAAATAAAGGTCATAGCACGTGATAATATATACAATTAATAAGCGGGACATGCTGGCAGTAGACAAAAGCACACATCTGGGTAATACATTGAATAACAAACTCACCTTCTCATCACATACATCGTCTGTTTGTACTTCCGCGCTACGAAAGCTGTGGTTTCTCAAAAGTTAAACATGTGCACCTGGCGGCAAAATTTACGGACCACGGGATCTCCGAAAACGCTCAATTCCCGAGCATGCAGCCCTAGATGTAGCCATTAAAACTGTATGCGATAGTGTTGTTGACATATTCCAGTCGAGGTCCTAAATGCAAATACCAGACTTCGTTGTGAGGTTGCGGATATATTCAGCTTTTTCTCATATCTCGTGTCCCGCAATATTTTGTCGCCGGGTGTACTTCCTAACGTTCAGGTTTCTTGAATACATACTTGCGTCAGGGCTAAGCTGGAATATGCTGCGATCGTACGGGAACCTCAAGAGAAACGCGATATTCGAGAGCTTGAACGTGTGCAAAGAAAAGCAGCGCGCTTAAGCACAAAATGACTGAATCATCCTCCATATTATTGAGCCGACATAACCTCCCATCTTTAGAATCCCGCTGAAGGGTCATTCAGCTGAGATTCCTACACAGTTTTCTTGCAGGGAATATTGTCGAAGGTCAAAAAGCACAGGGGCCTTGTTGCGGTGAGTGGCAGTATACCGCGTTGTACTCGAGAAGGACGTGCAGGACGCAGGCCAGCACAAAAGAACGTCTTTGTCTTTTCTTTATCGTGCTCGTACTCTCGGGTGGCCTGGTAGTCGTCTTTGTCGTCGTCAGGCTGTAGTTGGCACAAATAGTGACGCGGTATTACCCTCCCCCCAGAGCAAGCATCGTCCCGATGGTCATCAAACGGTAGTCGTTAGGCTCGATAAACAGCTTGTCGGTGTCCACATCATTCAGAGAGATACGGCTTCATGCGCACCACGTGGACTACCTCAGGCACCCGTTGACTGTGTTTGGAACAGCATGAACCGTCATCCACGACCTCGTAATTCATGTCACCAATATGGCGGAGAACCTTGTATGGTTAGAAGTATCGGCTCAGAGAGGGCTCGGCGTCGTACCGGATACAAAACCCAGACGCTTTGCCCGGGTATATAAGCGACCATTTGGTGGCGGAGATTGTATCGTCGGGTGTCACGTTCTTCCTGTGTAGTTATTCTGACGTGCGCGAGATGTTGTTCTTGCTCGGGGCGCTCAGTGAATCCTGCGGCGTCTGCGTCAGTGTAGTCATGAGGCAGCATAGCATCAAGCATCGTAGTGACTTCTCGACCATGGATCAAACCAAACGGCGTCATTTTAATTGTTTCCTGGCGTGCCGTATTATGTGCGAATGTGACTTACGGCAATATTTTGTACACATTCTTGTGCTCCACATCGACGTACATGCAGAGCATTTCTGCGATAGTTTTGTTGAGGCGTTCTGCAAGCCCAGTCGTTTGTGGGTGATAGGCTGTCGTCTTCCTATGCGTTGTGCCACTGAGCTTGAGCACAGTGCGCAAAAGCTCAGCTGTGAATGCGGTTCCTTTGTTGGTTATGACGACCGCCGGAGCACCGTGCCTCAGGACAATGTTCTCGAAAAAGAATCCTGCGACTCGCAATCGCCTTGATTTCCGCGTATCGACGACAGTGCGTCGCTATTATGACCCATATGTTGCCGCTGTCAGATATTGGAAAGGGGCCAAGAAGGTCTATTTCAATTTCAGAAAACGGCGTTTCCGGTACTGCAACGGGCTGCAATAGCCCAGCGGGTTTAGTCGGTGGTACTTTGTGTCGCTGGCACTAAGTTCTAACGTAATGTTTCACCTTTGCTGCGAGCCTTGGCCAGTATTATCTTTCTTTGATTCGGGCCAATGTTCGCGTGCAACCGAGGTAGCCCGAGGTGGCTTCGTCATGGAAGGCTTGCAAGGTGTCGTGGCGGAAAATTTCGGGAACTATTAGCAGATATCTCTTCCCTGTTGAAGAGAAGTTCTTCATGTAGAGAATTCAATTACGCAAACAAAATGAAGATAGACTCCTTGAAAATAATCTCGACATATTCCTAGCTCGCCCCCGGTCGTCTTCCTGTTGCCGAGAGATGTCGGCCACATCAACATCTCCTAAAAAATCTGCGTATTCATCATCGTCGGCGCTCGGCAGTTCAATCGGTGATTTCGAGAGGCAGACAGCATCCTTCTCGACTTGTAGACTATTGTCATGTCGTATTCGTGAAGTCGTAAGCTCCAGCGTGTCAAACGTCCAGAAGGATCTTTCATATTGGTCAACCAACAAAGGGAATGGTGGTCGCTTACGACTTGAAAAGCGCGGCCGTGTAAGTACGGGCGAAACTTCGCGACTGCTCCCACGACAGCCAGACATTCCTTCTCCGTGGTTGAGTAGTTGGACTCGGCACATGATAATGTTCTGCTCGCATAGTCAACTACTCTCTCAGCACCGTGTTACGACTGAAGGAGAACAGCGCCAAGGCCCACGTTGCTTGCACCTGCGTGGATCGCTGTTGATGCATGCTCGTCAAAGTGACAGAGCACAGGCGGAGCTTGCAGACGCTGCCGTAAATCGTTGAATGTCGCTTCTTGCTCCTCTTCCCTTTATAAACGCAACGTCTTCTCTTGTGAGGCGGGTGAGTGGAAAGGCTAGGTGCGCAAAATCCGCGATAAATCGCCGGTAACAGGCGCAGAGACCCAGGAAGCCTCTGACTGACCGACTTATCCGTAGGCCTTGGGAACTTTGCGACTGCTGCAATTTTATCCGGGTCAGGCATAACACTGTCTTGACTGACTACATGACTACTGAAGTTCTTCGAAACCGAAGTGACATTTCTCTGGTTTTAGTGTAAGCGCCGCGGACCGTATGGTTTGAAGAACTGACAGCAGCTGTTTTAGATGTTCTTCAAAAGTGACACCCGCCGTGGTTGCTCAGTGGCTATGGTGTTGGGCTGCTGAGCACGAGGTCGCGGGATCGAATCCCGGCCACGGCGGCCGCATTTCGATGGGGGCGAAATGCGAAAACACCCGTGTGCTTAGATTTAGGTGCACGTTAAAGACCCCCAGGTGGTCAAATTTCCGGAGTCCTCCACTACGGCGTGCCTCATAATCAGAAAGTGGTTTTGGCACGTAAAACCCCAAATATTATTATTAAAAGTGACATAAAAAACAGCCACGTCATCGAAGCACACCAGGAAAGTCTTACACTTTAGACCACATAAGACAGTGTCCATGAGCCTTTGAGAAGTGGCTGGGGCCTAGCATAACCCGAAAGGCAGAACCTTAAATTCGTAAAGCCCATCAGGAGACACAAAAGCAGTCTTCTCTCGATTGCGCTCATCCACCTCTATTTGCCATAATCCACTTTCAAGGTCCATCGAGGAGAAGTAACGCGCACGCCGTAGCCTGTACAAAGAGTCATCGATCCGGGGCATAGGATTAACATGTTTCTGAGCACCACAACATGTTACCGAATTGCATGGCTGGTTTTCGTCGAGATCGCTCTTCAGTAGACAGTGTTGTTGATCTCGCTACGTACGTCCAGCTTCAAAAGTCACGCAAAAGATTATGTGCAGCTTTGTTCTTGGATGTCAAGGGGGCATACGATAACGTATCTCACGAGGCTATCCTCGATGCTCTTGAGATGGTTGGTCTAGGTGGTCGAGTTTTCCAATGGATCTCCCATTACCTTTTTATGAGATCTTTCTTTGTCTGTACCGGTGATGGTAAAACCGCACTACACTACACGTACCGAGGTGTTCCTCAAGGCGGTGTACTAAGCCCTACCCTATTCAACCTCATACTCATTGGTCTCGTTGATCATCTGCCAGCAGCGATCAAGATATCAATGTACGCCGACGACATATGTATATGGACCTCAGGTGTGACACGTCCTCAGATACGTGCCAGACTTCAAAAAGCTGCTACTCTAATAGCTATATACCTCCGCAACCAAGGTCTTGAAATCTCGTCAGACAAATGTGCACTGATGGCGTTCACTCGCAAACCAATGACAGCCTACGCCATATCAATAAATGGCCAGTTAATTTCTTATGCGAAGACTCACAAATTTCTTGGCATAATCATTGATAGAGATCTCTCATGGAGCCCCCACGTGACCTACTTGAAGAAGCGTCTGACAGCAATCTCCCAACTTTTCAAGTTTCTGGGAGGAAAGACTTGGGGAATGTCAGTGCATGCAATGTTGGAATTGTACAGGGCACTTTTTCTGGGCTTCTTGAGATACAGTTTGCCCGTACTGACCAACACCTGCCAGACAAACCTCCGTGCTCTACAGGCTATTCAAGCTCGGGCTCTCAGGGTTTGTCTTGGTTTGCCAAAATGCACATCGATAGCAGCGACTATTGCGATTGCTCGGGACCAACCTATACAAACACACATTGCGGTAGAAGTGTTGAGAGTGCACATTAGGCACGTTGCCCGTGCCTGTTCCCACCATCTGGCAACACTACCGTCAGAAAGGCCGCAGGCAGCATTTTGTACTACGATTTCGGAGTATTCCACCTGCCTCCCGTCAGGCTTCACCCCCGCAACTAAGCCATCGATTCCTCCATGGTGTTTGGCTCGACCCGCAGTGCACCTCACCGTACCAGGAATCAGGAAAAAATCTGAGCTGTCATCACCTGCTCTTAAACAACTAACTCTGCTCCTTTTGCACGAGAAGTACGCCGAACACGTACATATTTATACTGATGGATCGACAACTCTCCAGTGTTCCTCTGGAGCCGTGGTCTTCCCAGCGAAAGCCACCACCATCAGTTTCAAGACATGTCACCCAACGACACCGATGGCCGCGGAACTTGCAGCCCTTCGCGCTGCACTTCGTCTCGTCAGCCAAGAGCAACCTCGAAGGTGGTCGATATTCAGTGACTCGAAGGCTGCACTGCAATCTTTGCTATCGGCCCTGCGGCGCGGACCACACGAACAACTGGTATTTGAGATTAGAGAACTCATTCATACCTTAACTGAGAAAGGACACCACGTGACATTTCAGTGGCTTCCAAGTCACTGCGGAGTCATAGGGAACGAACACGCTGACAACGCTGCTCGGTCGGCTCTTCAAGGGGACGAAGAGGAGCCGATACCGTTATCAAGGACAGATGCCGCTCGAAAACTTCGAATGATCAGCCGTGACATCACGTTCTCCTTGTGGAACGCTGGAAGTTTTCACGACTACCGACTCCACAATCTTGACTACTCTCTACGCCTTTGTATTCCAGCTGGACTCTGCCGTCGCGAAGCTACCCTGCTTTGTCGACTATGGCTAGGGGTGGCTTTCACCAAGTCTTTCGCTTACCGAATTGGATGGGCCAACGACGCCACGTGTGAGGACTGTGGTAACGAGGAGACTTTTCAACACCTTCTTTGTGACTGTCCTCGATATAATTTACAGAGACAATCACTCGCAACCGCGATAGCGCGCTTTGACCAAAGACCTCTCACGGAGGAACTTATTTTAAGATACCGCCATCACAAGCCATCGCAGCAGAGGGCGACGAGGGCACTGTTGCGGTTTTTGAGGGCGACAGGATTGGACAGGCGGCTGTAGCCTGAACAAATGTTGATAGTGTGGCAAGTGTCACTGTGCTGTGCGATGACAGTATTCGGTGCCAGTGACCGATTGTGACTGTGTGTCTACGCTCCTTCCTTTCCTTATCTCTACTTTGTTACCACTTTACCTCCCCCTCCCCTCTCTCCCCAGTGTAGGGTAGCCAACCGGATCTTTTTCTCTGGTTAACCTCCCTGCCTTTCCCCTTTCCTCTCTCTCTCTCTCTCTCTCTCTCTTTGTAACGTGATTCAGCTTGCGATAATAAATGCAGAACCTCAACGTACCATCTTTCTTTTTTACAAGCATCACAGCTGATGCCCAAGGGCTCTTTGATGGCTGGATTACATCATCATGTAGCATCTTCTCGACCTGCTGCTGTATTGCCTCGCGTTCTTTCTGGGCCACACGATACGGGTTCTGTCGAATGGGTCTTGCTGTCTCCTCCGTGATGATTCAGTGCTTTGTCAGCGTCGTTTGTCCTACTTGTGACGTAGAGGAGAAGCAGTCCTTAAACTCTTCGAGCAGCTCCATAAGATGGTATCGTTCTGTTGACGTTAAGCCTGGACCAACGTCAACAGCGGGCGAACATGTTGTACGAGCCTTGGCTTCTTCTTTCATGGCAAAACAGTCTAGAGCGAGGTCGATTTCATCTATGTATGCAACATAGGTGCCTTTACTGATGTGCCGACGTTCGTTTGTGAAATTTGTCAAGAGCACCCCCGCAGGCCCATCGATTAAGCTGACGATGCCACGGGTGATGGCAACACCTTGGCGGAATAGGACAGTTACAGGTTCCGCTACTGCAGTAAGGTTTGGGTACGGGCTAGTTGGTATTTCATGCTCTCAATCGTCACTTACAGCGCATACGTAGACGAGGGACAAAAAAGGACGACGAAGACAAGCGCTGTCTTCGTTATACTGTGCGCCGCAACTGAGGGAAACAAGTCTGCACGATAGCGGCGGTATGTACACGTCCTCGTCGATAACACGTAAGCCTCGGCGCTGGGATGCTGTGCCACGAGTCGTGGCTTTATCCGGGGAAAATGTTATCATGCCATCGCGTATGCTGGCAACGGCACCGTATTCCCTTAAGAAGTTCATTCCTAAGATGAGTGATTAGCCGCGCTCCGGTAGAATCGCGAATGTGGCGAGATCATTCTATTCTATTCTAAACAGCCAGAAACCGGGAGCTTAGCAATTTTCATTTAGCCCCCAATCGGCCCACGCACTCCAAAATTTGTTTACGTATTACCTTTACAATACCCTCCATTCACTTTTATACAAAGCTCTCAGGACGCCGTACAAACTGGCTTATAACATTGCCGGACACTTCCACAGTAAGACAAACAGCTTCTCTGTAAAAGTAATACGCAGGTGGCCGTCTAACGCATTTTATTTTTCTTTAAATTTTGAGTAGGTGCAACCCTAGCTTGCACATGTAGTTTATCTGTCGTGTTTAGAAAAGAATGTGTACAATCGTGCGTGAAAGAGGGAATAGTTTGGAGGTGCCAGCAAGTTCTCTGTTTTTCGCATCGCTTTAAAATAATGGTTGTTAGCACTCCCGAAATAACTTGAGCAACAATTATGGTCACGCATCATGATAAGTGGACACGACTCGCGTCGTAAGCGCAGGCTCACAATCAATCAGTGCTTGTGCTGAGCTCCTCTAGGCTGTACCTCTACAATGATACTTCGGCATTCCAACAACACATTTTGAAAGCTTGCAAAGCTTCGTCGTCCCGTGTACCATATACTCGCGGACAACTTTCTGTGACAACGAAGGGAAAGCTACGGGCGCGGGGCTGTTGCGCATGCGTTACGTTGCAAAGTAGTCAGCCAGCGTTTGACAGTGCTTTTGGTGGCTCGGAAGAGACGCTGAAGTGACGCAGCTTCCACATGTGACGGTATCGCGTTTGCCCAGACGCGGAGGGGAAAAGCCGCAAAATAAGGAACCTTTTACAATCAGTGGTGTGTTTTATCTTATTTAACTGTTGCTAATGATGTGTTTATGTTTTCTCTTCCCGAGCTTAAACTAACGCGGTTGAAAACGCGGGACTCCTTTCACAAGCGCTCTCACTTGTGCGCGCTTCGCCTCCGTAGCTTTCCCTTCGTTGCCACATAAAGTTGACCGCGAGTATAGACAGCGCTGCCTGTGGAAACGAAGGAACATATTTAGAGCCTTTTCAGAGTGCCGAATTACTCATGACCCAGATGAGGCCGTTCGAAGCCGGAATGGACAATTCCGCAATGAGAATGAAAAGATCAACTCTTTCTCCAGTCTCGCTTGGCCCGTCTTCCTTTCCACTCGGCAACAAGCGGACGGGTGCTCGCCCTCCGGAGAACAGCGACCTGCCAGCGTGAGGGCGAAAGATAAATCACTTGGTTCCGCATGAAGCGGAAAGTGCGAGAGAGGGAAAAAAAGTAAAGCCACGCCTAATGCAAAACGAAGAACGGCAGAGTAGAAATGAGCATTCGTACGCACGAACACAAAAGCGCGCGCACATATGAACGAGAACACTTACCTGCTCACCCATTTCTGTTTCCACCCTGCTACGGCGGTGGCAGGAAGAAAAAAAGAACTCGCATCGGTGGTCACCGAAAGCACGCAAAAACCTCAAGCACGCCCGCGTGCTGTACCGTAACACGTTCGCGCTCATATTGTCGTCCGTGCATGCGCGTGTATATTTGTGCCTCTGCTCCCTTTCTCCCCGGAATTAAGCGTTCGTGGCTGCCGCCACCTCGCCAGCTTCGTTGGTTTGGAACGCTTTCTTAGTTTCCACTGCTAGAACAAAAAAAGATAGAGAGAGAGAAAGAAACAAATAAAACTAAAGGCTGAGCTTGGCCGAAGATCATCGAGGTCCCCACCTGCGGACATTGCTTGTCGCCATCGGCCCCGATTCGTTCGTTATTCGTAGCGGAGGGGAGAGAAAAAAAACTTTCCGAACCGAGGGGCTGTGGGAGCGTCGTTCGCATTTCTCAGCTTCTCGAGTCGGACAGACGGCAGTTCAGTGCCTGAGGCGTGAGGACCTCCGCGCCGGTACGGGAACCATATAAGGACCACGGCGAGCCAGACGCGGAGTCACCTATACCATGAAGCTTATTCCGGTGAGTGGGTAGTTGAATCTTTGCAAGGCGTTTCTTTAGTTCGCATGTATAGCTAGCATTTTTTTTATTGGGCGTCAAAGCAAAGTTGACAATTCTTAGTGGTCAGCGTTAGCTTATTGCCGTGAGTGAGCCGGTAGTAATGGCAAAGCGATTCTTTTTTCTTTTTGTTAGCCAGGATAGTATTTTTTGGCTTCCCCTGCTGGCATGAACGTTGTACGCACAGCATGCGTTCGGGTTCCTGCGGAGAAGCTGCGTGCATTCCACACTGCGGTGAACGTCAACCGCTAAATTTAAGCAGTCCTTGCCGTAGACCCTGACCGACGTCGACAATGTTCATTCGGCTCTTACCTCGCGAACCGTCGAGGTGCGAAGCCTGCACAGGTGCGACAGCCGGTACGCTGCTCATCAGGCCGCCATTCTGAGACGTCTTCAGCGCAACGCTAAACCTTGCTTTCGCATTCAATGCTTCAACTTCAGGCTTGGTTTCTATTCGCATTATCGTCGACACAGATCGTAACATGAGTTCTGGCATAATTTTTTTCTTATTCGATGGATTTTCTTTTATGATCTGGGTCCCCTATCGCCAATAGGCCTATTATATAAAAGTAATTCTCCACAGATTCCAGAGGGTCGGTGCCAATCACGAGTATTCGTTTCCTTGCGAGGTTATTGAACGTTATCCCAGTCCTCAGCTCGTCAATTCTTACACTTACTCATACACTTTGTCGGTTAAGGCCCTCGACAACTCGTTGCATGTCATCTCCAGCGCTGCTGAACAGGACAATGTCATTTGCGAGCCGAAAGTTGCTGAGATGTTGCCCGTCGATCCTCACACCTGATCTGTCACAGTTTAACAGCATGAACACTTCTTGTAAGCATGCAATGAAGTGCGTAGGAAAGATTGTGTCTCCCTTCCTGACCCTGTACACTCACGTTGGTGTCTGTAGGAAAACCGCTGCTGCTGATGAGCCGCGTAGATTTACGTACTGGGCATGGTACACCTGGTCCTGTGAAGGTCGCTAAAAGGAAAATGCGAATGTTGGGCCGACGACAAAGCAAATAAAGCGGACCAACGGAATGAGCCAAATCTTGCAGATAAATCCATGCGAAATAAGTGTGCACCAGGAGAAAAAAAAAGAGAAATCGCTTGTACAAAGAGGAACTTGACAATGCGAAACAAGATCATATGTGACGCCAGGTCGCAATCATCTGTTTGCTTATGAATGATATAAGGAACAAGAATTAGTCTTATGAGGCGTGCGTCTGCTCGAGGAATATCTTCTCCGTGAGAGACAGGTATTGAGATGTATTGAACATTTTGAAAGAGAAACCAAAAAAAAACAGTACAAACATGCGCACGATAAACTAGTACTGTGTTATACATTTTAAAACTGGATGTCACTACACTTCGTTTTTTTCTTATCCATGTTTCTTGGCTTTTCATTACGCTAAGCTCAGATACAATACTTATCCGAATCAACGGTTGTCGCACGATAGATGTGTCGCTGGTGCCAACGTTTCGACAAGGAGACTGGCCCGCATCAGTGCCCCGATGAAGGCGGGTCTCATTGCCGAAACGTTGGCATCAGCGACGTATCTCTCATTCGACAACTGTTGATCAATTCATCTATCAGCTGGTAGAAGAAAGGCGCACAATTTTACGCACACACACAAACAGGTCAGACAAGATGAGCAACACTACCAACTGCTTTATTAGGCCTTCAATGGCCGCCTATATATTGCACCCAATACCTTTAGAGCATGGGCAGGACCGCAAGACAACATGTAATAAATAAAAAAAGTAAAATCAGTGTTTTATTTTATTTTAGTTTCAAGTCACGAATTCCTATTGGCCACTTTCTGACCGGTATATAGATACGTATAGTATGGTATTGTGCAGTATGGGTGTAACTATGCTACTTGCGACATGAAACCGAAAACCCATATGTCTGTTTTTCATGTTTTCACCTGTTGTATTGCAATTCTGCGCATGTCTTGGAGGCGTTGTGTGCAATGTATTGACGATGAAAACCTACTGAAACAGTTGGTAATGATGCTCGTCTTGTCTATCCTTCTCTGGGTGCGCGTGAATTTGCGCGCTTCTCATAGCTATGTTTCACTAGCTAGCCCGCAAAAAAGCACTTCAAGAGTACATGTTAGTGGGATACTCTGTCCAGTTCGGCCTAATACTTACTGTAATACTTCGAATGTTGTGTTGTTGAGTCTGTATAAAAAACTCGCTGCGTAGTTTTTATCCCGCAGGATATATATTTTCACGATTTTGTTTTTATCGGACTACCATAGACGCTGCCCGGACTTTTGCTGTTGCTGGTTGCGAGCAGCGTAGCGTTCAAGACCAAGAAGCTTCTGGCTCTGGCAGCGCTGAGTCATGCTGGTTTGGGTGGCATTGGAGGGCTCGGCCTTCTCGGGCTGGCCGGTCTGCATCACCACCACGGACACCACGGCGGATACCAAGGCGGACACTATGGCTACGGATATGGCCACGGTTACGGCCATGGTTACGGCCATGGTTACGGACATGGCTATGGGTGGCCTTCCTATGGATACGGCTACGGGTGGCCCTCGTACGGCGGCTACGGCGGTTACGGTGGCTATGGTGGTTACGGATGGTGGTGAAAACCGGTGCGTTTCAAGTCAGTGCCGTAACGAAACAGCAGACGAGTGCCACACGTTTTCTGCCGCAGTGGGCGGGTTTCGATGCGGTGTGTATTTTGCAATGGGATCAAATCTCAGTAGAATGTCTGTGTGGATCTGCACCCTTCTTTCTTTGTGTGCTGCCTGCTCCTTAGTCCATTACCATGAGCCACAATTACCATGACCCAGTATCTTTAGTCACGATTGATGTTGACAAAAAAAATATTGTACGAGAATCTTCGTTTGTGCACTATAACTGTTTCAGTCACTTTTTCTTAGCCGTATTGTGCCACGCAGCTCAGCTGCTGCCTATACATGCGCAAGCGTACTCAAAGCGAAATGCACAGAAACAACGCACGAGTTTCCTTCTGTGAGCAACTTTCAAGTAACGTTCGCTTAATATCAGTGCAGTAATCTTGCTTCATCTGGGAGCTGTACAGGGCATGATTGTTATAATGAAGTGCATAATGCAACGAATACTATTCGCTCTTTCGTATAGATTTCGATACAGAGGCTTCTCATAAAACTGCTTTGCTGTATCAACGGGCTATGCACTTCATTCAGCCCATATCCTTTGGTGTAACAAATTACTTTCTGACCACAGCCCAGCATAGTAAGGCGGCCTGAATCTGTAATGATACTCTTACGCAAAGAAAGCGTAATATACTATAGAGGAAAGATGTCGATACCTTATTGTTACCACACTATGTCCATGTCTTGCGATCTCGCTGTTTGGACACAAATGCGTTGGTTACGCTTTTTTGTCATTTATACGGTCCATAAGTAGGAACCAGCGAGTGCCTACGATCTACTAGCATATTTACCGAGCTCACCTGTCCTCAAATCAAGCGGGATGCCGTTTTTGTTGACACAACTAACAGCCATGTTTTCTTCATAACCGGGGACGCTTGGCCACATATACCAAATCGGCCTTAACCTTCGAGCGAAATAAAAAGAAACCGACGATGCGAACGGACACGTCTATGCGCCAACATCAAGTGACTTCACTCGGGACAGAATAGAAGTATGTAAGCACGCTGACAGAGCTCACGAAGAAGCAAAACTGCCATGTACCTAAGGATTGACGCTCACGAATGGTAATTACAGTTGTTGAAGGGATAAACATGACGCGACGTGTTAGCACAGAGAGGACACAGTCTTGTTTTGTTGTTGCCTCAATTGTCTCTCGTGTGTTCGCACAATAAAGCTAAATGCGGTTTCACACTTGCAGCGACATCGCCATTGCATTGCCGCATGCGTACTGATAAAAAATGGGGGTGTTGTATGTTTCTATTCAACTGAGCAACTACGTTTGTTTCTGTTACAGTGCACTGTGAATGCTCGACGACTGTGGAAGTTCGAAGAATCGGAGTCGTTTGTAAATAGGAGAAGCTCTATAGCTTAATAAAACAAGTAAACGAAGACAACAAGTTGTGGAATCTTCGAGTGGCTGCTATAGAGACTCTTTCCAAGTTACGTGAATTCTTTGAATGGCGTTCACTGTGCAGGCGCTCTCACTCATATTACCCGAAACGTCGTCGCATCGTGCCGAGCCGTCACCTTTCCCCATGATGTTATCGCTTATGCCCATCAGTCGTCTCACGTCACTACCTTTCCTCCCGCTTTCCTCCTCGCAGCGCCGCCCTCTGTCTTCCCCTCATTGCCCCTGCCCTCCTCTCTGTAGTCCGATCCCCTACACCAGCGACCGTGCCATCTAGAACCGATGGACGCCACACAAGAAGATTCGGTTTAACTGTTGCCTTGACAGTGACGCAGCAACCCAGGAACTCAGAAATATAGCGTCTGCAGTAACTCAGTCCAGCCATCGACTGCAAGACCAAAAGCCGCCCACCATGCAAACGGACAAAAAAAAAGCGTCGCATTAAAAACAACGAGGGCTGATTAAAAATGAGTGACCCGCCTATACTTTGTCTCTCAGAAACTTCGCTTGATATCTGTACGTTGTATCCCTAATGTATTTGTGCATGTCCAAACTCATTGGACGCAGGGCGGTGGTTTTAGAGAATCCTGTGAGGGTGGTATTCTTGTTTGCCACTTGCTCGACACAACCATGCTTGCGAGTGGGTTCGTGTTGACACCATGAAAACCAGGAAATGTTCGTTAAAATCTCCGCAGATACAGATAAAGATAGCACATATCCATGCCATACTAATACTTTGAGAAACAGAAGTAAGCTTTACCCGTATTCTCTGTCACATTGCCATCCAGGAGAAACCCTGCTTTAAGGGGTAGAGTAAATGGGTAACGCCGGTTTCAGCATTATGCTGTAAAATATACGATGATACGGAGCAAAGGTATGATGCCTCCTTCCACAAAGTCGTCTTACTAAGTCAAGTCTTGCTACATCGCGTCCATGGGAGATTATTCTCCCTGCAGGGGCACTGGATCCTGAAAAGGGAGGCGTTTAACTTTTGCCTCCTGGTGATGTTTCTCAGAGACCGATTCACCCAGCGGCTTGTGACGTTTAGCAGTATTTTCTTTTACACGTACTGTGGTGCGTTATCGCTACAGGAATGCCCTGATATGTGATACCGATGTTTCTGGGATGATTGCAGTGAGGGAGGGACAGACAGTGTGTCAACAACAGAGGGACGTGGAGTGAAAGCTCCGAAATACCCGCTACAGAGAAGCTTCGCGGGGCGTTTGAATGCGATTAGCATTCTTAGGATACACTAGGCGCTTTCCGGGGTCTGCCTGGCTGTCTGTCTATTTGTGCCTCTAGCCGTTTTTCCGCCATATTGGGTAACTAAAGTTATAGTTCTAATGGGTAATGGAATCAGGGTGCTTTGCTAAGGAGTTTGAAACCAGTCATTGTGCCAACTTGTGCCGGCGGGTATTTGACACGGGGTATGGACCACTCTTCAAGTAATCTCTTTGACGCCAATTTGGGTCGCTAGACTCTGTCGCTATTCAAAGAACCTGTTTGACTCCAACTGGGATCACTGGGTATGTTCACTACGCAGGTGCACCTCATCAATGAACCTCTTTTCCTCTAACTTGGGTCAATGGGTATGTGCCAGCGGGTAAATGCCATTCTTGAGTAACCCTTTTTTGACCTCAACTTGGATCACTGGGCATGTACCACAAGGTATGTGTAGCTCCTAAATGGTAAAGAAATAACTAAGGAATTTTCTGGTGCTGGGGGGAATAGAACTAACATATGCGCAATGTGAGGGCTTCGCGGCGGCGTCGCTAGATGGCGACGCGTGCCTAGAGAGAAGCCTGGCTGCATAGGTGGTGGTAACAACTTTATTGAGATTCTGCTCAGTTATCAGGCAGGCCCGAGTCCTACGATGGCCCCTCACGAGGAGTGACCCTTTCGGCCAGGCAACGAGGGCTTTTTGTAGTTTTTCATCCGGCGTTCTTAGCAGCTCCTCCCACGTCTGTTGTGAGGGAGCTGGCAGGAGCGACCTGGGAGGGGGTAAGCCCTCGCACCCCCAAAGAATGTGATTTTGGGTAGCCAATGTTTGATTAGTGCAGTTTTGACATATTGGGTTCCATTGCCCGTTGGTAATTATGGCCAGCCAATGTGGGCTGGGGAACGACTTAGTTTGGATTCTAAGCAGGATTGAGCCTTGCGCTCGCGTAAGGCTTGCGTTTGGAGGCGGGTAGATTCGCCTTTTTTGCTTGTAGTAGTTTGTTATCTCGTGGTATGTCGTCGGTGCCTCATCCATGGGATCCTAGTCTGAGGGGCACACCTCCCGGTTGATTAGACCTCGGGCTACCCAGTGCGCCTCCTCATTCCCTTGATTCCCCGAATATGCCTCATCCATGACGCGTCTCTCAGGTGGCAATACGGCGTGCCGCTGCATCGCTTCAATGCTAATTGCATTAACACCGACATTCACCGTGAGACGGATTCTACTGGAATTTGTATTGGAGGCAGTCACGTCAGACGTGAGCTGGAGAAAGGGTGCGACGTCGTGTCGGTTGGTTCATATTAGCGTGGAAACAGCGCGAAAGACGAAGACTGAGACACTGCAGACGAGAGCTCGTGCGATGCCTGTCCGAGTCCTCGTTTATCGCTCCTATTTCACGTGGTGATATGGAACTTTTCGAGAGTAACCCAAGAAGACATAAATCTAGACAAGAACGACGATTTTCACATTTTTTTTTCGGAAGCCCTACCCAAGCCTTTGCAAACCCTCTGCCATATTTGGCTCAATTCCTTCGCTACACCAAAGTCTTTTCAAACACTTCTGAGCTTAGCAATGACACAGTGACCGCTATAACAGACACATTGCATCGCCTTTACCAATGCCGGCTACCCGTGCTGCCGGTGAGGTTCAGGGCTTTCGACGTAGGCTGCGTTGCTGACTTCTTGTCGAATGACATTCGATGCCATCTTCACCGACCTTCGCCGCACAAAGCCGTTGTAAAACTCCTCTTAACAGCTTCACTGCAAAAGCGCCATGAGTGTATCACGCATCCCTGACATTACCGTGGTCTATTCATGTCGTGTGGTTCGGCATTCCTCGTACAGCGGAAACATATTTGTTGGCACAATCCAGCAATGGAAGTGCGAACACCACAATGCAGTGAACGGCATATACCCAATGGCGCGTACCCATTGACCCAAGTTAGAAGAAAAGGGGTTCATCGATAAGGGGCACCTACCTAGTGACACATACCCTGTGATCCCAGTTGACGTCAAAGATATTCATTGAATAGAGACAGATTCTTAGTGGTTCTTACCGAATGACCAAAGTTGGCATCAGAGCGATTCCTTGAAGAGGGGTACAAAGGTTTCTAACAGAAGTGTGATGACGTCTTCAACCTTTTTCTTTCCTATCCCATCTCTTTCTTCTCGTAGCCTGCTTCGGTGTTTTTTTTTTACTTGTTTGCTGGTTCAGCACTAGGTTCTTACGGCTCACATGCGCCACTTGAACCACTTCACGAGGCGCGACGCCCTGCCATTCGGTTCTGCGGTGCAGCGATGGCAGGGCTGGTTCACGATTTTGCTCCGCCCTCTCTATACTCTCGGCGCCGACTTCGTGCACACGAACAGGTTCGAAGTAGCAGTGCAGCAGACGACGCAGCACGCATACGCAAGCGCCGTAAGAGCCTCGCTTAAGTGCATCTGCCGTGTCTGCGCAAACTCGCGTGACTAACGCTCGCAAGCCGACAATACCAACAATTCAGGCCCTCTAGCACTTACGCACTCCGTGCATACAGGTCGGACCAAACATAACGCCTCTATTGCGTCTGCACCTTGCATTCGTTTCGAGTGCCGCGCTGTGCCGGCACAGCAGAAATCAAGCTGCACAATTTCTGAACTTCTCATAAACGTGGACTGGTTCACAGCAGTGGAGGCGAATTGAACGCGCCTACAGCCGCGACACTGATGCAGCACGAGCCACTCTCAGCGGTCGCATTTGGTCGATGCACTGGGCGGTGAGAGAAGGGGGGGGAGAACTCTTAATAGTCCACGTAGTGGACTGTCCATATCGGCTACCGCTCATTGGCTGGAGTTGTACCAGCGACTGGCAGGGGGTGCCAGTCTCCTCCTCGCTGGCAGAGCTCCAACCAATCAGCGGTTGCCAATATGGACAGTCTATTTAGTGAACTCTTACAGAATACCGCGACGCACCTTAATACTCATAGTACAAGTCTTTTGTCATTGCCACAATCTTATTACACATAGACGTTATGCACATTAGAGCGACCATTTTTTAAGGCCCCTTCACACCCTCTTCACAACAACTTCATAGAAGTCATAACTCCACTGCAAACTCAACACTGGCTTGGCGCTCTTTGGCCACACCTGGCCCTTGCGCCAATGAACACCATACATTCATTCATTACAGAATACCACTCCCCCCCCCCGCCTATTTGGTGGCGTAGTCGGTCGGAGTGACGATTTTTGGACGGTAAACTTCTTTTTCAAAGCCGTTGAAGTATCCACTTTACGAAACAAAAAGTGCCATAACAAATCTCGCGCGTCCTACATATCAACGAGGGGATGGCAGTCTGCATGACCCTGAACACAAATTCAGTGCTACAGGAACGCAATCCGTACTAGATACTATCATGCTCATTAGCGTAGCATGCCTAATAATGTGAGACAAGTGCAGACGCTTTATCAACACAGGTAAATGACGCGAAGCCGTCGCCAGAAGTTGCGTCGTAAAATCACTTTAGTGATAACATACAAAAACTGTACAGAGAAATAAGTTCATTGTAAAAGTGCTGAAGGCTGCATTTTCAGTGCGCAGTTCCAAAAGCTCGAACATTTTTTTATCCCGCTTACAGAAACACAACAGGAGCCTAGACCTTTGTGTTGAAGCTTGTTGCTTCTGAAGCTTGCCTTAATTGACAGGAGTTGCTGTACGGGCCACAGAACAGCGGCTGGACGAGCCGTGTGACATCCCTGCCATCTCTGCTTTGGTGCTGCTATCCTAGAAAGCCGCCTCGACCTCGATATTTTGGCCCTAGGCCAAGCACAGAGAGGTTTGGTGTGGCAACTGGTGCTTGACATGCCAGATGACGTCTTTGACCGTAGTGATACTGCGCTCCCTATGCCTGTTTCTTTGCCAATTGCATCGTACACCACAAATCTAAGTTTGTTACAAACTTCTGAAGTCACATGCGTGCTACCTTTCGTCTTTTCACACACCCGCAACAAACACTCGTTTTGACACCTACAGCTCCAAGCTGTATCTCTCATGTGGGTGCCATCACATTCGTATTCCCGAGGCCTTAAAATATTCATCATTCACCTCGCGTTCGGTGCACATTCACCGTCAGAACTTGAAACATTTAGAGCGCGCACAACGGACACGTCTTTCTGTCCAACTACTTCACGAGTTTTTCCGCCTTCGGCAATACCACAAACTGCGTCATTCCCTTATGTCACCCTCAGGAAACTGCATCGCTCATCCTTCACTTGCACTTCTTTCGCTTCACCTTCTTCGTTTTCTTCACCGGCTTCACTTTGCGTCTGGTCCTGCGTTCCTCAGAGACGCTCGTCGAGGAAGAAGAAGAAGACGTGTCACTGGGCGACTTTCTCTTGGATCTTGTCCTCGCTGAAGACCTGGCACCAGCCGACGCCTTCCGTCCCTTCTTGCTGGCTGTAGTGCCTTTCTTCTTCGAAGGCTTCCTAGTCGTAGCAGATCGTGCGCTGCGCTTACTAGAGCCGTCTCTCTTCGCAGCTGGGCTCTGGCGCATCCTCTTTTTCTTGGTTCTGGTGCGCTTCGCCGGTGGGGAGTCACTCGACGTGCAAGACTCGCTGTCCTCCTCCTCGGTGGTCGACTCGACGCGACGTCTCGACGACTTGCGGGCCTCCGCCCTGTGCACGACGAGCATGCCTTATGTATCGACAATGTTGTAGCACACATACTGCGAGCTAATCTCATGTATCTCAAGGCATGCTGCGCTTACACTAAAAAGCAGTGTTTACTTGTGACGGTTTCGATACTTGCGACAAGTAACACTGGCGTTATTCAAGGTAGCATACAATGCCTGTAGCATAAATACGAAAGTGCATGCAGGAACACAACAAACACGAGTATAATGACGTAAGCAGTTCCAGGGAAAATGAATGGCATAACAAAAACGATGACTTTGTAAAGTTAATTATTAGCTTCTTTGACAAATATCCTACCGGGAATAAGCCGCGGATATAGTCTGTGCATACTTAAGTCTATGCATAGTATGGAGTCATCTGCAGTAAGGCGGACAATTTGAGATCGCTCGGAGAGCCTTTCGTCCTGCAGTGAACATAAAAAGTAGTGGTGGCATTGGTGGTGGTGGTGGTGGTGATGATGTTTTTGATAATGATGACTACGACGACGACTGAGATGAGTATGATAATTTCGTGTTTGTTCTATTCCCACGTACACTTTTGTCTTTGTGATTTACTCATAAGGCTTGAACAGTAGTCATCCTCCCCGTTCTGTCGCCACCACGCCACCGGTGTCTGTCAGGAGAGAACGTTTCATCGCCGGTTTCTCTAAAAAAAATCACAGTTCCACCTGAAAGGCGAAGCACCCATTGCGAGAGCAAATTAGTAGATAACTGTGCGAAGTAAGAATAGTAGTTTTATCTACCGTATAAACTTGTCAACATTCGTTTACTAATTAAATTAGTAATGGTAGAATATATACGCATGACTCAACGAGGAGGTAGAAAGAAACAGACGCGCAGAGACAGCGCTGTCTTTGTGTGTCTGCTTGTTTCTAAACTATTGTTCACTCGCGCTTACACCATTCTATCATGGATTCAAACTAACTAACCCATCAAAGTGTTTTAACTAAATTAACCAGCATGGTGTCACGCATGCGCAGGTAAACATGAACACATCTCGCTCGATTACAGTGGAAACTGTCTCTGAAAACGCTGGAGTAAGGAAGCGCGGCAGCAGCCGCGATCAATTGACCTCTGTGCATCTGTCGCTTCAACGCGAACGAAACGTCGAAAGCATAGCGCATACGAAGCTAGGCGACGGCACAAATGCGCTTGGAGTGTCCATATAAATGCAACCGCAGTAAAAAGGCACGCCACTGGCGTGGGACGATGCTCTAACGTAACCGGCGTCACGTTTTTGAACGTATACCGGCAAGTATAGACAGACGCCGCTGCTGTAACGATGACGTGACGGGCGGCTGATGGCACCGATTCAAGCCGTCGGCCTGATTCCCAAAGCCATAAAACGCCCCGTTCTGTAACCGTTACGATACGGAGCATTAGTCATGGGTCATTGTTTCCTCGCTTGTTCATCTTCAAAAAGGAGACGCAGGCGACGTTAAGAGCATCGATAACGTTGCTGGGGTGCTTTTTTGATAAGATACCGTTGAGGAAACACTGTCGTGACGGACGCCGGTGCTGTGATGGTCACGGGACAAGGACGATGTTGTGAATCATACCTTGCACAGCGCTGTTATGGGGATGTAGCAACTAGCTTCGTTAGTACGCTTACCGGCAATTTTCTACAAATAAATTATGAACAACGTGGATTGGGAGCTCAAGTGAGAAAACGGTACGAGCGTTCGTGTCGTATGCCCGCTTGTAGTAATATTTGGTATCATTCATAGCGCCGTTCAAAACAAGCGTCTGCGCAATATTTCAGACTTCGAGAAAACGAGCCTCACATTGCCATAAGTTGGTACTAAAATCTCTATTTGAGTCCTACAAGGTTATAGTACCTTCCGACTGCAGCCGTTAGGGATCGTCGTTTCCATTTATTTATCTATTTATTTACCCGCCTTGGTTGCTCAGTGGCTATGGTGTTAGGCTGCTGAGCACGAGGTCGCGGGATCGAATCCCGGCCACGGCGGCCGCATTTCGATGGGGGCGAAATGCGAAAACACCCGTGTACTTAGATTTAGGTGCACGTTAAAGAACCCCAGGTGGTCGAAATCTCCGGAGTCCCCCCACTACGGCGCGCCTCATAATCAGAAAGTGGTTTTGGCACGTAATTTAATTTCTTAATTTATCTATTTTGTGATTTATTTATTTATTTATTTATTTATTTTACCCTCAAGCGCCCGGAGCTTTTCAGAAGGGAGTGGGTACATAAATTAACGAAACAAAATATGAAATGTATAATAACACCTAAAATAAATATCAGGAGGCAATGTTAGGCTAAGACAACAGAAAGTTCGAGTAAAGGTACAATGCCAAGTACAGCGTGTAATTGTGTATGGTTGCATAAACTAGGTGATGGTCGGAAATGTAAACCATATCCGAAAGTAGGTGGTTCCAGTCATTGGATGTGCGAGAAGGCCATTCAGTACTTGCTCTGCACATATAGAAAGGAAGCTTTTATAAGATTTTGCGATCCCTAGTGAGCGTTATGTAACATTTTAGCACAATTTCTAGTTATTCTTCATGGATGGGCCAGACTAAGCCTGAAGTCACCACTCTTCAATATATGCAGCCCACTGAATTCTTGCGAACACCGGGCGCTATCACGGACACCATATTTATATTTGTAAGGCTTGACACCCTTCAGTGCATAGCCTCTTAGCATTCACCTTAAATAGTCGCTTGCGATCATGTTTTGACGTTTCGTAATGTTTCTAAGAAATTAGTGCTGCATTGATAAAATATTTGCCTGTTACCTTCAAATTGATATATTGTAGAAAGCACGTGAAGAAGCATGTTCCAATTGCCCCGTGAATATGACAGAAGCAATGCGAATGCTCGCCACCTAAAATTGGCTTGTCCAACCTTGAAAGCAGAGTGATGCCGCCATTTACACGCGGACGTTCTCTACACTGCCATATAGAGCTGTGAACGCTGGTTGCAGGTAACGTACAAGCAAACTTTCCTCAAATTCAAGCTCAACACGCTCCTTGTAGCATGTGTATAAAACGTTGTGCCATAAGGCGAGCTTTCGTAGATAAAGCTGGGCTCGTAGTGACAAAGCGTCTCGTTCGGGAGGGCCCTTTGCTGTATATCGGCCGCTTGCGCTAAAACGTGAAACGCTAAAACGCTAAAGCTTTAAAATTTGCCGGAATTTTCTCTCACGAACAATTCTAGCCTCAGAAGCCTTTTGTGACTACAGGCCCTGCACTTTTGGCATAGAGCCTTCCACTTAAAATTCGACCTTAGTCCACGACGCTACTCTGTACAGTAATATGACAAAGCAAGAAAAAGATACTGCGCCACTTACTTTCGCGACATCCTAGGAGCTTCTAATTTCATCTTCTTGTGAAGAGATCGCTTTCGGTTCTTCGCAGGCTTTTTCTTGGGTTTCTTTACTATCTGGTAGTAGGTGCTTGACTCAGTACAGCAAGATTCGTCACCAGAGTCCTCCGTGTGTGTCGACTCCCTTTGCGGCGACACCCGTTTCTTTCTCATTGGCACACCCCTGTGTAGTTTCCTTGTCATAAAATTCTCTGACTCTTCATGACTGATAGAGGGGCTGTTAGATCCTGAATGCTCTTGCTTCGCACATTGTTGGCAAGATTTGTCGTAGTCAGAGCTCTCGGTTGCGCAACCCTCCTTATCGGTGGTGGATCCCGAAAGTTGCTGCTTCGCGTCTGTCCCCACGTTTTCCGATTCTTCGGTTTGAACTGGTGCCGATGAGTCTGTCGTGTCGTTTTCCAAGGCTTCGGTTGCAACTATCGTCGAGGTCGAAACGGCGTCAGCAGGCGCCTTGCTGTCCGGCACTTGTGTGGCTGCCTGTCCTGCAGCAAGGTTTTTGTCGACCTGTTCTTTTTGCGACGTTTTCTTGCTCTCGTGATGCAATCTAAAAAACCGAAGGCTAGCAATGCTTATGACAGGTTTCTTTATCGTCTTCCAGTCCTTGACAGCAGTTACAACTCTGGTCTTCCCTTTACGAGCTTTGTGTTGCGAAGGCTGCGGGTCATTTGTTCGGCCGGATATTGTTTCTTTAATAACCAGCGCATTCATGCCTTCAGGCGAGGACGATTTATTTTCTTTAGCTCTTATCTCTCCTTCAGGAGCGCATTCCGCCTCCCCTGGCTTTGGATTTAGGTTCTCAAATGCGGGATCTTGAGCAGGGCTGTTCGGTTTGTCCAAAACATCACGATTCGCGTCGGCTGTGTCGATTTCCTTGTGGCCACCTTTGAAGGTACCACCACACACTTCTAAAGCTGACAAGCAGTCAGCCTTGGGAGAATTCGGCGCCGGAGACAGTGGTTTCGAAGTCTCTGTTCGGCTGTCATCTGTTGTCGCGAAAGCATGCTCGGTAGACTCTATTCCTTTGATCCCCGGAGTTGGAGATCCATCTTTCCGTGTCGGTGTTCCTTCGGCTTCCGTTTCTTGTGAACGAGACCATTTGGAGTCGTCCTTCGTGGCAGGTTGTTTGGGCTCGCCTTCTGAGGCCTGCGTAGGCTCGAGCTCTTCCTTTGCTTCCGCGTCGTTTGGAGCTTGCTTCGATGCCTCTGAGCTGCGTGCGCTGCGCGACCGGCGCTCACGGTCCCCGCTCTGTTGGCTGTGGCCACGGCTGTGCCTCGAGTGAGAGCGACTCCGGGACCTAGACACATTGCGGTGCTTCGCGTGACCTTGTGACCTGTCAGTGTATTGACTGCTGCAAGAGCAGCTACGGGACCCGCTGCACGAACGGCTGTAGGACCTGCTACAAGACCGCGAGCAGCTGCGGCTGTAGCTGCTTCCCGAACGGGACCGTCGCGGTGACCTGGAACGCGACTTGCAGTGCGACTCCGAGCGGGACCTACGAGAGCGGTGCCGGGACGCTGAGCGCGACCGTGAACGTGACCTAGAGCGGGAGGTCGACGAGCATTCGCCGCTGCTGCGGCTGCTGCTACGAGAGTCTGAGCTATAGGACCGCCTGCGGCTGCGACTTCGGCTACGGCTGCTTCTGCTGCTAGACCTGGACGACCTGGGCGAGTAGCTGTGCGCCCTGGTCGAGGCCAGGTCGAGGCGCGACGTCGACTGCTTCGACTGCTGCTGCGCCGCTTCGATGCGCGACCAGTCGCCCGGCACCTGCGACTTCTCGAGGCTGGCCGCGAGCTCGGCGATCTTTCGGCGCATGTCGAGTATGGCGTTGTGCAGCCGGCCGCTCGAGTGGTTGGCGATGCGCTGCTCGTTGTCGTCGAGGCCGATGCAGAGCTGGCACTCCTCGCAGATGTTCTGCTTCTGCTCCTTGACCGGTTCGTTGGACTTGCGATCCAGCATCCTGGGAGGCAGAAGATGGAGCACGGAGGGCAGGACCGAGGGGTACCGCTTAATCAGTGAACATGTTTGGCACAATGATGCGCTTACGCTTCGTTTTTTGATCGCTATACGTGATTTGCGTGGAAAATGTAAGTTGCTAGAACCGACGTATTGCACCAAGGCTTAGGCTTTTCATTGTAAAATTGGTTTGCACTGTGCGACTAAATTACCTTTCCGCAGTGCCAGAAATGCCACACCATGGGAAGGCTCTCTACCAACAAATTCTCCAGACAAGTCAAGGCGACGTCATGGATTTCGACGCCGTTTCCTCGTACATGATAATCAATTTTAATGGTAACAATGGACAATACTGTATTCGAAAGGAGCCAAAAATAGAATTTGTGAAGTTTCAAAAATTTTTACTGCAACACTCCGGCCAAAATGCAAGAACATACTTGAGCAATCCATGACATCACACTGACGTACTGGCCAATGGTTTCCGACCCAACATACGAAAATGGAACTTTGACCGTTGTTTTCTCTTCTAATAATCAACTTATTACTACAATATCAACGAAGTTGAGTTCCTAAAAAGCAATTTATCACTCTGAACTGATTCAGCGTTTCTCTTTAGTGGTTCCTTAAAGACGATATTAAATATGCTTGTGCACCGATCTCACTGGAAGACGAGGGAAATGAATTGACTCTGACAAGGTATCAAATGGGTCATGCGCCATGCTAAGGTCAAGCTTCGGGAACAAATGTGAGGTTTGGGACGTCAGCTATGCACAAGAAGGAGTAACGTATTATTCTTCGGGAAGATCGACACACTTCATCTTCCTAGCAAGGTGTTCTGCAATGCTCTCTGATAGGTACGCTGGCTTGTAGTCAGATCGATCTAAAAGAATGCCATGGTTCGCGCAGGAACAAAAGTTTGCATTAGCTGGAAGCACTTAACGTCACCGATACATACATTTAGCCTTGCGCTATTACATTATCCCTACAACATTAAACTTGATTCTATATATTCGTAAACTACATTGCAAGTGATCGACATGACCCTAGTTTTTACTTCAGTGGATGCTATCCCCATGACCTATTTGACTATTCTGCTTATATCTAACTATACCACCTATCAGCCACCTCTGTTTTTCCTAACAAGGAAGCGAGCTCTGAGTAACAAGGACACCTTTATACTTTAGTTTGCTCCTGACATTGTCAGGGCGTTAAACCTCTACATGCCAGTAAACTAACGAGCGATAACTAATATCGTCGGCAACATTTACTAGCATCCAGCAGCGTCTGTGATAGGTAAGCGACCCTGACAAAGACAAGTATGTATGTCAAAACGTTGCTCCAACAACATTCCTTGCCTCCATCTTCCTGTGAACTTCAGTCTAGTTTGCATTAGCCTCCAACAAGGTACTGGCGGCTTCGGGCACAGTGGTTTTATTTGGTACTTCGGAGCAGGCATTCATTAAAAGGGCAAACAAGAAGGACAGGCTATCAATTCCTCGGGGTTAAGTTCACTGCACACACCGACATGCAATTTCAGCACGCACACACACACAAGGTGGTCAGTGAGGAGGAATGAAAAAAAATGATGGAGAGAGTAACCACTGCAAACAAACCCCAGGAAACTGCCTCTACTTACATTGTTCGGCAAGAAAAAGGCATCATGCAACGCTGAGAGACATGTACTTACTCAGTAATTCAAGTTTTCTCGGTAAAAGAAACCTGAGATTAATTCTTGCAGTCAGATCGCTTTACAAGAAGCAGTCATTAAGTGGCATCAACAGAAAATTAAGATTCTCAGACAAACCCCGAAGCGCACATGGATTTTTCGTCGACTGTACTTACCGAGGTCCCCAGCAGTAGCCTACGCGTGACAAGACCAATGCGGTTTTTTTACAGTCATACAATCGCAAGCACGTTCCTCAGAATGTATGCAGTGAAGAAAAGCTAAATATATTTTATGGAATGTCAATGATGCCGATACTCGGGTAAGAGGCTGGCTTTTCTTTCACCACTCTCAGTCATTCGATACTAGCAGTGAACGCAAATCTTGCCGTTCTTTTCATACTTATCGCACTTGAAATAAGGTCATGTTCTTTGGCATGTTTGTTTCATTCCTCCGCGTCATTTATCCAGCAATTTATTGCGTGATTTTCTCTTCAAAATAAAGGGGATTTAGGGTTTCATGAAGTCCCTTAGGCACCTTATGCTCCATTCGCCAAGCTCTGCACATCGCAATAAACAAAATGTATTACTAGTTTCTAATTGCACTGAATACGAAGAAAGCTATAACATACCATTTACGTTTATTGCACTTTTCTGTCCAACGTGACAAAGTAATGACGATTGCATGTGTGTTTTTCTCTAACCACCTTTGAGGCGTCGGACAAATAAAAAGTATGTTTATTCTAAGGTGTCATAAAACATTGAGTTCGTAGTAGTGCTTTCGATTACAGATGACAGTGTGTCAAGCGTTGCAATCTAGAGCAGCCGTATTTTATTCTAGCATGATTGGGGGCGGGGGGGGGGGGGGGAGGGGTCTGTAACAGTACTAGCAACCCGTTCTCAAAACGTATATCTTACCCACTAAAATGCCATCAAAATTACACTTTGTGACTTTGTTGCAAATCCCTCGAGAGCACATAGACAAACACAACTTGGTGTAGCTACATAAGAAGGTGAAATCAATATTAAGTGGCAACCATACACTCAGAAAAGAGAAACTTGTTTATGGGAGCAAATTTTCACATTTTATAGGCACACCAGCGCACTTAAATTCAAATAATGGTGATAGCCGCTGATTTTTGTAAACTTGGGTATATTTTTCGTGCTTAAAGTTGGGATGAATTGGATTAAACATTTTGTAGGAGAAAACCATAGGGGGCCTACATGCGTTTCGTGTCATTGCACCACATTGTGGCCCAGTGGCTATGGATCTCCGCTCTGGCTATGGATCGGCTATGAATGTCCGCTGGTGAGCACGAGGCCGTACGGGCAAATTGACCGCGACAGCAACGGCTGCAGTCCAACATAGCCGGAATACAAAGCCACTGGAATGGTTAGATTTAGGCAAGTGATGAGGAGGCGCGAGAGGTCACAGTTATTGCGGAGCTGGTGACAGTGGCGTCCCTGAGCAGCTTTAAGAGGAAGCTTAGGCTCGCGGCCAATTTTGATGTCGCTATTCAAGTACAACTAAAACGAAGAAAAACTTATTATTACTATTAGTAACTATTAGCCGCTTACTATTAGCCGCTTGACAGATTCGATTGAAATTTGTTGAACTTGAGAAGGGTTAGTTCTAGTGTCAGTAGAAAGTACATTATTTAGGGCTTGGAATTCTTAGGAATGTTGTGGAAGATCGGTAAGTTATAAAAAGAAACATAGAACTGCGAAGTTCACAAATCTTTCACTGTGCATCAGGAACATTTATCACAGTTCTGTAAACTTCATCCGATAGAGCATGTAAATCGGATAAATTTTATATACGGATCTCCAGCATATGACAATTTTTTAGTGTTTACGAGGGTTCTGCAAAAGTTCTACTTGTAAATTAGTGGTATATTTCAAAGCGGTGCATAATACGTTTCTTAAGTTAGGCGCAGTCTACATAATTGCGGTATCAGCTTTCGTATCTGATAGACAGTTACAAACTTCACACCTGAGCTTTCTTTTTTGAAATTTTGCAATTTTTAGGAATTTTAAAAAATATTTACAGCCTGTCAAAAATACTGCTGCCTTGAATATTACCATTTTTAACTGCAACAAGCATCATTAAAATTGGTGTAAAGGTTGCTCAGAAATCCAATTTCTCTGTCCCATATAGTTAGATAAGAAACCCCGAGCCTAAGCTTCCTCTTAAGATGTACGACCCACTCACCCAATAATACTATATTTTCGCCGCTTTCCTTTTTTTTTTCTAAGCTCATAGATGACAAAGTGCATCCCGAAAACAATCATATGCGGAACAACGTGAGCAGCACTGTTATGCAAAGGCGAAAATATCGCTAAATGTTTAGAGGAGGGCGTGGGGGAGTTCTTTACTTTTTTGTTTTCTCGATGCTAAATCATTGTCTTGTGGCGTGCCATTAATGACGAGTATCAAAAGTTACGCTCAGCGTAATATAGCGGTCCGTTCGTCGAGTAGCCCAATTATGCTGAATGGTGGCGCCCCCTTACATACGTTATTGGTCGTCCCGCTAAAAGAGCTGAAGATACACATTAATATTGCTTTAAACGCTGTTCGCTAAATGTCCGAACTTAGTCCTAATATCCGGAAAATAAATATGAAAGTGTTCGTCAGCTACTAGAACGTTTAAAACATCCGTTTGAAGTTTAGTGAGAGCTTACTGAGAATCTTAAGACTAATGCGACGTGTGCTTACGTGCTCTTTTTATTTAGGATGGCGCTGAGCCGGCTGATCGCAGAGAAAGCGCAAATCACGTCTATACAATTCTAGTGAAAGAAGGTTCCGAGTCTGGGTATATTCATTGCCAACTGTTAAATGCGTTGGCAGAACAACTTCTATAGTGGTCATCGGTGTCTTACTGGTGCAGGCGCCCTCTCTTCGGCTACAAATTCATCGACACTGTGTATAAAGTTCGGTAACGTGCAGAAGACAAAGCTAGCGTTATCGATGCTACTAAAAAAACAAACTAATGACGTAACATTAGTTTAAAAAAAGGAGGAAGAATACATTAGGCTGCTTTCTGGCAGCTGGCCGAATATTCGGTGTCGTTTTCGCCTTCCACTCTATATATCGCTTTATGTATTGAGCGATGCCCCTTTCCTATCGTTTTGTAAAAACAGCAGCCAGCTAGTCCAACTATCGACTTTGCTGAATGCTCTGGAAGGCACTAGATTAAAGTAGCAACAAAGGGATACAGGTTCAAGGACCACAGGCATAGAACTACGGACAGAGCAAGGATATGTAGAGTCTACAACTGGGGAAAAAACCGTATTACAGTGGCAATGAACTATAGCAGGATTATTACTTGTGGTAATATGAACATGTATGTTTGCTTAGAGGTAAAATATGTGCCTATATACTGGACAATCCGCGTAATATGGCTTAAAGTGAGCTGATCTATTTAAATGTCCACAAATGAGAATCTCACTGGTTAAAGTAAGAGGATCGAGGAGTTACTCGGAGCAGCGACACAAACGCCCCGCCAAAAAACAAAGAATGTTTTATAACACTAATGCCATATTCAGGTGGCCTTCTTAAGTGCTCTGGCAGCATTACAAAGTTAATGTAAAATATTAACTAAGTGTTACTGCTAGCATAAGTAGCCCCAGAGATGACAAAACTATCATCACTTCCATACCGCTTATTCTCGTAATAAAGCTTAAAACTTTTCCAGGCTTTCGTATCATTTCCAGTTCGCTTGCGAACGAACACGCGAATATGTCATAAATGTTCGACCGTAAAGTTATTTGTTGCATATTAAGATGTTTTGTCCATATTCATAGATTACGAGTATTCAACGCTTAGAAAGGAACTTGGTGTTCCTTTTCTTCTTTCTCACTACTGCACAAATACATAAATCATTGTCCATATGAATATAAAAGAGAACAGTGTTCGCAATGCCTCGCTTTTATTTGCGTGACTGCCATATATATATGGAACGTTCAACGCTTACGTTCTACTGTTACGACACGTTCCTAGTAAATGTGCCGATTTGTTCTAAATGCTTGGGTTTCTCGCCAGCTCCGGGAAGCCGGACAGATCAATTCGTAGTTACTACTTTTATTCCCAGCTGACTTAACTCGGAAGCAAAAAAAAAAACGAACACCGACGATCACGATATTTCCTAATGCGATATTCGAGTAGAGCTGTATAAGTGCTTCCATTTCACGATATATTGCCTGGCGCGGAGAATCTGTCTCGTTCAGCACGTTGCAAACGGAGCGAAATGCAGCGCGGCTGCCTCGCTAATCTGGGGATCGCGAGAAGCAGCGCCTGCGTGACGCGTGGGTGCGATTCACAACAGCCGCCGCACGGAGATCTCCCAGACGACGCGCGCTACTCTGGCGCCATCTCGTAGCATCGTCGCCGCACTACGCTTTTCCTCTCACGTTTTCGCCACACCCTCCTCGTCCACTTTCCTCCTCGTGGTTCCGCTGCACCCTCCTCCGCCGCTTATTTCCTCGCTTCTTTCACCCCCGCTGCGCTCCGCGTTCGCTCTTCCATCATTCGCTTCGCTCGTTCGCTCGGTTTCGCCGACGCCGACGCTCGCCGCAGGAATGGGCGCCTAGGAGCTGAGCTCTAAAAGGTGGAGTGTTTTGATGTAAACAGCAGAACATATTCATAAACTGAACGTGAGGAATCGGCTAGAGTGGCCATCTATCGGCCGGCTATCGGCCTCCGTCGTAAAGTAGGGCCTGCGGCGTGTGGGTACTGCATTTTACTGACAAACGCATGCTTCAAGAAAAGACAAATGCCAACTAAATGGTGTTAACAGCATCCTATAACAGCCACTGCAACCGGCGCCCCTAATTGGCGGCGTCCAAATCGTACCCCGGCCAACGACTTTCTTGGAGTAATGGAAGCCAATATTAGAGGTCAAGTTTTTGTGCGCTGCAAGCGCCAGAAAACATAGCAGGAACCCGAAACAGGACATAGTCATCACGTTTTAGACACCGCCTTTGTAGACATTTAGACTGGTAAGCTGCTGCGCTTTATGATCCACAGTTTTTCAGCGTCGGAGGGCATTCTCTCGCTGCTATGTATTTGATTTCAGTTACCAGACAAGCGGAGCGGGAGGGGTGGTCAATTTTGAGGATGGATGGTGGTTACGGATGTTAGTGATTTGCTTCAGAACCTGATCGATGCCTGGAGTGGGCAACGCACGAAGCAACGTGACGAAATCACAGTCAACACGATTGCGTATTCCTCACCTCTCGAGTCGGTTTCGGCGCCGCTTGAGCCGCTCGACCTCCTTGATGACGGCGAGCGCCTCTTGCACTTTGCCCTTGTTGCCGAGTTCCTCGGCCTCGGTGAGCTTCTTGTCCACCATGTCTCCGTAGGACTTGAGCGTGGCCTCCTTGTCGCCGTGGCGATTGCTGCGCGCGGTCGTCTGGCACCGCGTCAGGCGGCCCTTCTTGGCTCGGTCAAGGATCTCGCACGAGCGGATCACCTGCGACGAGAAGTTCAAAGAGAAGGACGACCCTGGTAGCGCAGAAACCCTGTTAAATATGTATACCTGCTACGAAGCCGGCACGAAGCAAAGGTCTGGAAAATAAGCAACGCTCACTTATATTTCAGTCGCAAAGTATTGCTTTAGGCTCAGGGCCTGCTTCGAATCGATCAGTGGGAATCAAGCGTAGCCAGCCCCACTGGCTCGCCAAAATAGGGCTCAGGCAGTTTTGCTTGGACTCGGGGGTTTAAATACCCGCGCTCACTCGCCCTCACAAAAGGTCCTATTCAATGGGACTCGCTAAGGCCGTGCGGCCTTATCTAAACTCGCTAAGAGTGAGACTCACGCTTTCCAAGAGTGCTTCGAAACTATTGGACACTTACTCCCACATAGCAGCTATGATGGGCTTGCCCCACGCTATGCAGCCCATCTATAAACCAGCGCACAGCTGAAAGAATTTAAATGAAGGCAGCGGTAAGAAGAGAGCAGTAGGATAGAAAACCTGTGTTTCTCCCCTTGTTTGTTAGGGGGCGCGCAACCCAGCAACAAAGGAAGCCGAAGTGCTCTATAGAGACGAAGTTGAAGTTCTTTCTCCTCCACGAAATACTGCTTGCGCACGCCTTCAAATGTTTACTCGAAGCGATACCAGACCAAACAATGTCATACTGACTGCGTATAATATCGCACCAGCTATCGTGTCGCTTCATAGCATTAGGAGGGAAAATAGAAATTCTTTCTTCCAACTTTTTTGGCCGCCGGTACCGCTACTTCTGAAACAGAAACAACGGTAACAATTGCCGCCGGTACAAATTGCCGAGTGACTGGTCGCTCGATGAACTTTGCGTGTATTTGCAGGCTTCTTTCACGCTCGGAAAAGCACTTTATGTAGGACGTATTGAGCAACATAAAGATGCATGGGGAGTTTTTCAGGTCACTCTACAATTTTCTCATTTACACTTTTCATCTAATTATAGTGTTTGGGATGTTGATTATTCTATACTAATAATCTAATTAGGCTGAACGAAAAAAAATAATTTGGGTATCTCCTAGCGACGGCAAACAACATTACCTTGGCTACGTGGCATTTACATATATTCAAAGCCTGGCTAAAGTTAGCTGGGACACCCTGTATATGACGACCTCCTACACGTGAAATCTCAAGTACTGTCGCCACCTCAAGTTCGGTTCTCTTGTCTACCTACGCACTCCTTCTCAAGACAAAGAGCGCCACGGAAATATTTATGTGGAGTGCTCACGCCGCTGCGGATTCAGTGCTCCTGCTGTCCACGAACAGGCTCGTTTAATTTCGGAGCAATAGTGCCACCCGTGCTGAAGTGCCGGAGTGGTCTTTTAAGCGACTCCTCCTCTAGAGAGAAGCTGCACAGGTTGCCAACAGGGAGCTCGCCTCCGGATAGCCCTGTTGAGCGTGGCAATCTGACCGCGGTAATCGATGCACTGAACCACGAAAAGTACAGACGAGTGGACGCGTAGAGCAAACGAAACATACAGAAATCAACTGCACGCGAAACATCGACAAGTTATCCTTGGCAGACGTTTCTACAGTGAAGCTGTTTATGGCTAGGCTTGCGCGCATTTTTCTTGTTCGTGTGCAAAAAACCATGGGCCGATGCCGATGATAGCGCAATACTGGCCGACCCGCGGAGGAATAGAAGTATACTTCAAGCACTCCACCGAATTGCAAAACTAAGTTTAATATCTTTGGCCCAAATAAAACCCTCATCAGATATTAAGCTGAAAAGAACAGGTAGTACACTTTGACCTGCGTCGACCATGTCTGCGTTCGCACCGCCCTCTCTTTGTCGGCGTTCCGAGCGCTTGCGCATCTACTTTCCTTCTGCTCTCCCGTGGTGGCGGTCCCGTCAAAACAGTTCCCTCCGTCTCCTCGGGGCGGCGACACCGACGTGCACGCGAATGTACATAAATAGGACGGCAAATGAGTTCGTGCAGTTGTTCAAAATTCTGTGTCTCCTCTGTGTCGTGTGCTAAACAGCTTCGCTGGGCATCCATTTTCACCGTGTGGAATCAATTTTTTTATTCTTATGTCAAGTGATATCATTTCAGTCATACTATTCATAATAATGATACGGCCTACTTGGGTGGCAAATATAATGTACAAATAAACGAGTAAACAATCACATAATTTGTCATTTCACGTATCGGGCTCAATTTCTCGCTCCATCCATTCTGGCAACTGCGGCACGCCGCATGCAAACTCACGGAGCTGAACACGCGGATATTTTTTTTTAAATCCGCAATGAAACCTTTCTCATAGCTTGCTGCGCCTTAGGTGAAACATTCGTACTGTGTTTTATCTTTCAGGGACACTTCACCTTGAGCATTTGCATTTAAACTGGCGCACTTATTCCTGCAATTGAAGTTTGTTCGCTAACGCAGCCAAGACTAGAAATGTAGTCAGCTTGCAGAGATATACCACTTCTACACACCGACTTGAATTTAGCGGGAGCAGATGTGCGCACAAAAAAAAATTTGCGCATTTGAGAATAAATAGCCGCCAGCACGTGCTTTGCCCTTTGTACACCTTGAGCCATCATTTCGTAATCAGTAAGGGATAATATAGCGGTGCAAAGTACCGTTTTTCTCGCCTCATCCAAGCCGCACCAACAGCACTGGAGCGATTGAAAGCCGCCTCGACGCATGAAAGGATCTCGGGTTCCAGTGCCGCGGCGCGGAGAAGGAGCCCTCCACGTTCACCACTGAAATTACGTTTTCTCCGCGCGAATGGGACGGCCGGAGTAAAAAACTCCCAGTGCGCGCAAATCTCGGAGGCCATGGTGGGTTACCAGCGGCGGTAATTGGCTTGCGCGATGATGTTAGAAAAAAAAAACGTTAAATTTTTTTAGTGCTTGGGAACTACGTGAATGCTTCCCAGAACGAGTTCTGAAAGTACTGTAGGTTTTGCTCCCCAAGCAACGGAAACTAATTGAATTTTGATTTCAACGAATGCATTTGTTAAAAACAGCATTCAATTGATTGGTGTAAGTGCATTGCACTTGTCGACCAAGTGAGCACTATATTGAACATCTAAATGTATAGCAAATCATGAACCGCTGAGTTAATGCACCAATATCGCATGCTACGCATTGTTTTTACGAGTTTGAAACAGTCACCTGCACGAGAGTTAAAAAAATTGCCAAACTAAAACGAAACAAAAATAAATATCTGCTTCCTAAAACGAAAGCAGATACAGATATTTCCAAAATGGAAGTTTCGGGAAGCAGACGACGCTAGAAATTACGACCCATCCGCTGGTTTCGTTTTCCGAAGTAGCTCGGAAACAAACATCTAACACATAACCGCATTTTGTCAACTGGCTTATGCTAAAGGTGTACTAGACCTACCCGATGCCGATATTTCTCATTGAAAAAACTTTTTCTTCCGAGAAACAGCATAAGAGGAACGTAGTATCTTATGCGGTCGGGTCAAGGCCTTCCTGTTCCGCCGAGCGCAACTGCAGCAGTAATGTTAACAAAGCTGCTGTCTTTCTCAATCAGCTTAGCTCCGGAGTTTGCGACGTCGCAAAGCAATATTTTCACGAACTGCAGATCGTAACATCTCTTCACGCGCTTATTGCGACGAAAACAAAGTTGAAGAGGAAGAAGTGTGAGAGATGAAAACAAAGATAGCGCGACTACTACTGTGTACCATATTTTGCGGCTGGCAGAAACTTCACAACGTCCTCTTTTCGCACAGCTACTGGTACCGAGGATGCCGCTCCCTGTCGGTGCATGCGCACTTGCTGCCTACAGCGAAGTAACTCATCATTGATGAATACAAAGCGAAAAGCGAAATTTCAAGAAGCATTGCACCTTTTTTAAAGGCAATATTTGTGCGTTACACGATTCATTCGACAAGTTTCACATTTCCCTGCCCTACAGACGTAAAGTGACGTCTCGAAACGCGACACGAGCTCATGTCCAAGAACGCCTGTACTTCCGGGTCCGCGCGAGCCCGTTGTGAAAGGGGCCGCTCACCTTCTGCAGGTAGGTGAGTACCGTGAGTTCGTAGAAGCGGTGCTGTCCCGGCCGGTACATCCTGGAGCTGTTCTCGAAGTCCGCCTTGAGCGCGTAGTTGTGGATCTTGGAGCAGGAGCCCATGGCCATCTTGGTGCCGGCGAGCGCGTCGTGCGGGCACAGGCCGAGCAGGAAGCAGCGGCACACCTTGGGGTCCGAGTAGTGGAGCGAGTTCTTGACGCCGTCCCAGCCGGTGCCCATGAGCTCGTCGAGCTTCTGGCGCATGTGGTCCTTGGCGGTCATGGCCATTCCTCGGGCCCGCGATGACGTGTACTATCACGGGGCAACGGTGCGGCGCGGTCGACCGGAGGCGACAGACTCGCCGCCGAGCAGGCCGGCTGTGGGGCGCGGACTGGTGGCGGAGGAGGATGGTCGGGCACAGTGTTCCAAGAGACTAGTGCTCGCAGGGCTGAGAGACAGCGGACTTGTGAGAGCGTGCGGCACGGCAGCCGGTGGGCCACGCGCTCGGTCGCGAGCTACGCGCTCTTCACGTGAAATGTACGGCGGGTGAAAGTATCGTTTGCGAAGAAGCGTTCGCGCGCGATTTGAGTTGCGGTGGACCAGTACCGCTGTTGTTTCTTTCAGCTCACTCATAAAGTGTCGTTGGTATACCTGTTTGTTACCGGGACTTTCCACGTTTGAGTTCCTTCTACAAGGCATGCCGGTATCTTGCTCTTTGCGTCTCAACTGCACTGAAGAGATTAAGTGACTTGCCCAGGTTTCAATTTTCTTTTTATTCTCAATCTTCGTTTCCAGGATTTCGAGACTACTTGGCTCTCTTCTATTTTTTTTTTTATTCTTCGGCTTGCGGACAGGCAGGTATTGGCTTCAGTTGACCTTCATGTGCATCTCGACCAATTTGTCGCATTCAAAATCATTTTTGATGGATGGAGGATTTTTATCCAAAACCGCTTGCGATGTGGGAAGGGGAAGTATTTCATTCTATCCTACCGGAAAGCTTCAGCATCAATCTCTGTGCTACCCTTAAGATATGGCCGCAATGCCGAGAACGTGTCCGAAGCCGCCATGCCGATGATGACGTTTTGTCATGTTGTTTTCCACCAAGACTTTCAGACGCCAAATACTTGGCTCGGCATGCTTAGTGGCGGTGACAGGGAACGCTATTTTCGTGAATGTTTGTTATTTGTGTTTTCTTGCTTTTCATTAGCCCAGTCAGTCAGTCAAGAACTTTATTGAAGTCCTGAGGAGTTTCAAGCCGTTGGAGATGCCACGCGGGGAACTCCTCCGGCAGAAACCGTAGGCGACGTCCAAGTTGGGACGGGAACGTGGTGACGCTCCACCAGTTCTTGGGCCCTCTGGACGGCCTTCAGTTGGAGTTTGAGGTCCGGGCTTTTGCGGGCTTCTTCCCATTCGGGCTCAATAGAGAGACGGCCCTTTGGTAACGCGGTACATTGCTATAGCATGTGCGAGAGTGAGCAATAAAGTTCTGGGAAGTCTGGGCAATTTGCAGGGATTTCTGAGTTATAGTGACTTAGTAGGCCTCGTGATGGATACGAGTCCGTTTGTAGCATTCGAAACACGGCCGCCTGCGCGCGTTCGAGTTTGGCGTGCGGGAGCGGGAATTTGGTTCTGCCTTTCCGATAGTGGGAGGGGATTTCTTGGTAAGTGAGCAGCGGGTCATTAAACTGAATGTCCGGTCAGCCCCTCGGTGGCCGTGGGACCGTCGCGGCGGGCAAGTTCTCGCGCGCGGTCGTGGGCCGTTTCAATGAGGTTAGCTTTTTGCGGGTGAATGTCTTTCCCCATGTGAGCGGGGAACCAGGAGAGGCACCGTTTGCTCTCTTTTGAGCTCGCTAGTAGTATACGCACTACTTCTTTAGATACGTTGCCGCATTCGTAGGCCCGAATTGCGGCACGCGAGTCCGTGGAGATGGCCATGGCGATGGCTACGGCTATTTGTTCTCCTTTAACGTTGGTGCTCGTTTTAACCGATGCGGATGATCGTAGCGTTCCGCTGCCGTCCACGACCGCTGTTGCGAAAGTGGATGTGCTGCCATACTGGGCCGCGTCCACAAATGCGGTGGCTTCACGATCCGCGTCGATGCGGTCGAGAATCGCGCGGGCGCGGGCCCGGCGCCTACCCACGTTGTGTTGTGGGTGGACGTTTCTGGGAAACGGTGAGACTTTGTATTTGGTCTCTAATTTCGCTCGGTAGGGTAACCGCGTGCTCGAGATAGGGAGAAGGGGAGACATTGGCTGCATTTAGGATTAGCCTACCGGCTTTGGACGAGGATAGGCGGAGTATTGCGCCATAATCTGAGCCTCGATCACTTCGTCGATGTTGTTGTGCATTCCTAGCCGGTGAACCTTTGCTGTACTTGCTCTTTGTGGAATGTCCAATACCTGTTTGATGCTTTTGCGCATGAGTGTGTTTAGCTTCGTCTTTTCTATTTTCGTCCAGTTGTGGGCAGGGGCGACGTAATTAATGTGACTCATAAGGAACGCGTGTTATACGCGCAGAAGGTTAACTTCGCAGAGACCCTTCCTGCGCCCCGAGACTCTGTGGATGAGTTTGATCATGTTTTCGGTTTTGGCGGTTAAGTGTTTCATCGTGTGTCCGTGGCATCCGCTGGATTCGATTAGGAGCCCAAGAATGCGTATGTGGTTGACTCGTGGAATCTGTTGTCCGTCTCTTGTGTGTAGTGCAATCGGAAGTTCGTCTAGAGGTGTTAGGTAGCGGACTCCTTGGCAAGACTTGCGAAATATTAATAGTTCCGATTTCTTTGAGGATAGTTTCATTCCTGTGTTTAGTAGGTACCCTTCCGTGGCATCTAGGGCAGACTGTAATGCCTGCTCCATGTCTCCCAGGGAGCCTCCCTGGCTCCAGATGGTAATGTCATCTGCGTATAGAGCGCAGTGTACGTTAGGGATGTTTCGTAGTTTGTCTGCGAGTCCCTTCATCACTATATTAAATAGTAATGGAGAGATGACTGAGCCTTGTGGTGTTCCGACGGAGCCTAGCCTGTAGGGGTCCGACTTAAGTTGCGAGACTCGCAGTCGGGCTTCTCTGTCTTTTAGGAAGGAGCGTACGTACTCCTGAAATCTCTAGCCGAGGCCGAGGCCTGCCACAGACTCCAGTACGAAGCGGTGCGAGACGGTATCGAATGCTTTCATTAGCCCACAATATATTATTCGACGCAAAGTAACTTCTTTATGTAGTTTAGCTGAACACATTACTACAAGCTCTAACCCCGAACACTGCCATTAGAGTTTACGACTACAGTATCATGTGGATACACTCACAGAAATATTTAATAGAGCTAGTAATGTCAGTTCACGTATAGTTACTATTAGTTTTCTTCACGGTGCTACAGAGTTTACATTATCGGCTATCGTGTACCTTAGGGGTGGCAGGAAATCCTCAGACCTGTGGAAACGGACGGATTCAAAAGAACCTGTTTCTTGGGCCAATTTGTACATTGCTCACGTCAACTAAAACAAGAGGATGTCACTCGGTGGAGAAATTTCAATCCAAAGTGTAACTATCAGCTTCCTAAGTGTCTCGTAAACAATGAAAGAGGAATGAGTTATTCGTAGTTGGCACGGGAGACTCATATTACCACCCGATTCGTGTCCTATCACTCACGGTGAGATTGCGCTATTAAATAAGGCATAATCATCTTCATCATCATCCTCGAGACAAATTCTGACCTCATTGTGTGTGAGGCCTTACTTGTTAAGAGGCCATACAGGGGTTGAAAAAAACCTTGGATCTTACAGGCCAAAACCATGGTATGATTATGAGGCACGCCGTAGCGGGGTACTCCAGATTAATTTTGAGTCCCTAGGTTTCTTTACCATGCACGCAACCCACGGTACAAGCGCGCTTTTGCTTTTCGCCCCATCGAAATGCGGCCTCCGCTGCCGGGATTTGAGCGCGTGACCTCGTGCTTAGCAGCGCATTGCCATAGCAGCTAAGCCACCGCGACGGCTACCAGAAGGAGTTGCTTGCCATCAAAAGCACCAAGGCTTCTAATCGGCACGCTTTTAACGCAAATAACTCATCTCGTTGCAAGCCCTTTGCAATAGGCCCGTAGGTTCCTGTCTCGCCTCATTTCGGGCCCATTCAATAAAAGAGGTACCTGTTCAATAGGGGGGATGGAACCTCGGTCCCCGCGCGTCATTGCACTGGCCAGATGCTCATACTATTAAGCTAGGACATTTTTTTTTCATTTATTGATTGCATACATGCTTCTTTCGTGCCGGCGCCAGTAGGTTGTGTCCAAATCTCCGTCCCAGGGACAACTTGCTCTGGGTATCGTAAAACTAATCTCGAAGGCAGTGCTTTTGCTAACTGCATGAGCCGGAAGCTACTGCGCGGCCGGAAACACGTCATAAGCGCCGTCATCTATTAGCTATTTGAAACGACTGGCATGCGCACCACGTCGCACGGCACGAGCGACAGCAGGTGAGCGCGGGCCAGTTTCCATCCGGTTCCACTGCCACAGTCTTTCATTTGTGTCACGTGGGGGAGCGTGCCAGTTTCTCCCGTTCGTGCCTTGTGGTAGCTAGTGCCTTGAGGCGCTGTGTTAGATTGTACCACCTATGGGATGGGTCCACATCACCGGTCCTTTCATCGTAGACGATACCGCTACAAAGACACTCTGTGAGATTGTACCGCGTTCGGGATTGGTCCAGGTCGTAGTGGAACGCCGTGTGGAGTTTTCCTTTTTGCCGGAGCTTGAAAAGCATATCTTAATATGCCAGCGCCGTCGTACAGTCGAACGCCTCCACAACGAAGGCCATTACAACCAAATTAATCTGTAGAACGAGGGATTCCGCGTGCACTGGCCGAATTCTTATCTTTCATGTGTAGACCACTGCAGTGGATTCGCCTGTACAAAGAAGGAATTAGGGCGTCACCAACGGTTGATTTATTGCTTTTGTGAGCTTCATCTCTAAACATAGCTGTATTGAAAAACCAGGTCAAGCAACCCAGAGAGCCGTTGGATGTTTTCCAGGCAAGAGGGGAGAGCCGGAGTTTTTCAGCCTCGTACAATGCGACCGTACTTTGTAAATCTGCAAAATTATACGTTTTCCACCCTTTCCGCCCGCTTCCTTCCCTCACACTTTACAATGAATACACCTAAATGTGCCGCTCTGCCCTCTGCAGCTTAGAGCTAGAAATCTGCTTGACGTGCACGCCGATCCCAACGAGTATTTTAGTCTTGTTGCACAGCTCCGGGAATCACTCGCCTCAACAAGCACTTCAACCGCGTGTTGCAACGGCTGACGAAAACGTCGGGCTTGATGACGACGTCAGTCGCTCGGAACTGACAACGGACGATTCTTTCGAAGTCAACGAGGACGGGAGGAAGGCCAAGTTAGACGACGGCAACTATGATAAAGAGCTTCAAGACGAATGAAGAAAGTTTTAACGACAACAGTGGCAATAGTGGCGTTAAACACTCTGAAGCCGTACCTTGCATTGCTCTCTCGTTTCGTATCACTTTATTTCGTGTTAAAAAAAAGGTTTTATTTTGCTTGACGCGCTTATCGTGCTCTATCGGGAGCAGTATCGTGCCTGATTTACAGAGAGGCGACCCTTATGGCTCAGAATTTCGGAGGTCCCCGGCGCTTCGGAAGCTTTAGCTCGAGTGCTCCTATCTAAATACATGTAAAAGGAGAATTCGTTTTTCTCGGCAACCACTGCACCAAATTTGACTAGGTTTGTTGCACTTCAAAGACAAACGTAAAATCTAGTGACTGTTGGTTTCGAATTTTTTAGTTAGGTCGTCAATTTTTTATTAAAAATTGGCAAAAATCGAACATTTTCAGAAAACGAAACTATCAAGTTTACAACTCTAACTCAACCACTAAAGATGATAATACAATTCTGAGAATCGCATATTATAGTACATCTAAAGCGGACAAAATTGGTATGCTACACATGAATATAAAAAAATTTATTCATAGGAAAATACAACTTTTGCAAAACCGTTGTAACCAACGTAACAAATGCACGTAAGATGTAAAATGACATATTGAATTTGTCCGCTTTGAATGGTCTAATAGATGCCGTTTACAGAACCACGATATCAGTTCTTGATGCAGAGCTATGAATTTGTAAACTTTGTGCTTCTATCTTTTTCATACGGTCAGATATTTGAAAATCGTTTTAAGAAAATTCAAGCCCTAAATCGAAATTCGGCTTGCAACAGTCACTAGAATTTAACTTTTTCTTTCAAATGCAACAAATTTCATCAAAATCGGTCCAGGGGTTATCTCATAAAAACGTTTTTGCGTTTTACATGTATTTGAATAGGCCGCGTCGGAGTTGAGCCCGAGCTAAAGCTTCCTCTTAAGGGCGTCTGACTGTATTGTAGTTGCCTTCGCGACACAGACGCTCGCGTCGCACGCGTGTCTTCCACAAACACGTTCTTCCATCTGATAACGTTTCAATGAAGTTTCGATGATGCTGGCTAGCCAGCCGCCTGCTGAATGTTTCGCATACCTCTACATGCTTCTCATACCATCCAATCCCGCAGTGCGCGAGATATGCGTATTTTAGGCTATTTTCGTTCTATGAGAAAATATTACGCAATGCTCAATGCGTTAACCATCTTAGGGTATTTGACGCACTTTCCGAGGTCAGTCTGTCTGTCTGTCTGTCTGCATGTCTGCCTCTCTGTCTGTTTTGCCACTTACACAGGTCATGGTTCTTGGTCAAACGGATAGCGCATTGGGGTGGTTTACTGAGGTAACAGTGTTCGATACCAACCATCAGACCAACTTGGGTCACTGAGTATACGTCGATGTGTGCATTACTGTGCCGCACTGCGTGCCTATCATAGAGGCAACTTGGATAATTAAGTATGCGCCACTGGGAATGTCCCAATTTACAAGGACGAAAAACATACCTTCGACTTATTCGTTGATGAGCGGAATCGAACCCACGTTAGAAGGGTTCCTGAGGGGGATCCAGCTTTAGAAAGCTGTGCCACGTAGTTACTGGGTGTGGGCGGCTCTTCGACGAACCTCTTGCGAACTTGGGTCACTAAGCATGTTGCCATTGAATGTGCGAGCAAGCGAGGGAACGATTCTTAGCGGGCGCAGGCAGCGCCGAGTCACGCTTCTCTTCTCGGAGGCCATGGGCGGACTTCTCGGTAGTACACCTAGATGGCGCAGTGCATCCGGAAAGAATAGGAGGCATCGATGTCCTCCTCCCATGCCGCTCCGTGCAGGGTGGAGACATTCAATGTTTCGAGCTAAGTGCTGCCCGATTTTAAGCGCGTCCGCCATTGAGGTGCCAACGCCTTCTCTCGCACAGTGCGTTGGTCTCCGCACTCCGAAAAATATCCCCTGATATTGCGTTGCCCTGTGCACGAATCATTTGATAAATGGTTGAAGAATATTTCTGTTACCGAAAGAGCCAACACGAGAACTTATCTGGATCGTCCAAAATCAAGAGAGACAAGTGGCGAATGACCAACTACTCGCGCGTACATGCGCGGCGAGTTCATAAGCGCTGAATTCGGCATGCTTTTCCAGGCATGTGGAAGTTTTTTTTTTTTTCGAGAACTCCAATATACCTTTTTCCTTGTTTTTTGCATGCTCGATCTTCCTTTCAGTAATTCTTTTTTGGAACTCGCGTGCGCAGCCGATGGCTTCTTAGCTGAGCTTTCTTTTTTTTCCCTGTCCGGCTTGCGCCCGTTTCGGGCATGAAGTACGTATAAATCAAAATAACAAATAGGGTACATCTTAACGGCCCATTATAGTTGGAGCTGATTCCTACTTGCCGGACGGCCTTGTTTGTTTTAGTTCCACTCTCAAGAAAATAATGTTCCTGCGTAAAACGTGAGAAGTTAAGACACCGGTCGATGCTGTGACAGCCTATCTCAACAAGATTGTGTGTTCAAGTGTAGGAGTTTTAGAAGTTTGCAAGCACCATAGAGAGATTGTGAAAAGTTATCTCATCTCTACTTAGTGCAGAATAAGACTCTGCATACATCTGAGGCAAATGATGGCGAGAACTGCTGTCGGGCATGGCAATAAGGCATGCGATGTGGCTAGTCTTGAATAAATTCTTGTTTCCTAAATGCATGCTTCGGCGTTCTTGGTTTAAAACAAAAAGAAAAACAGACGGTACATTTTTTTCTCTCTCTTTTTTTTAAATTTCCGTCGTCTTCCACCTAAGACACGCACTTTCCCTTTTCTTGTTTTCCTCCTTTGTTTCTTGCGAGATGTGCTTCACGTAGTCTGGATAAATGTGTTTACTCTTCGGTAAACGTCATGGCGCCTTCTCGCAAGGTACGAACCTCTGCTGAAGAAGCGAATCGTAGAGCTACTCGCACGGCTGCAACCAGGCAACGTTGGGCTCAGTAGAGCGCTGTGGAGAGAGCAGCACAAGCCGCAGCTCGCCGTCGACGCAGGGGTGAGGGGAGGCACTGTTCGGATCCTTCTCGTGAAAATGACCCGAAGAGACTTCGTCGCGAAGACCCTGTAGTGCGTGGTGCGGAAAATGGAGCTCTTCAGCTCCATTTTCAGCTCTTCGGCTTCAGCTCCTCCAGCTTACGCTGTGACTGTGCTTCGCGTGTGCATAGGCCTGTGGCTTTTTTACTGAGTACTTCAGAGGTTAACGGAAGCGGCCGACCAGTGGCAAGCAGCTTTTACGAACGAAAGGCTCTGTGAATTCCGCAAAAGTTCGAGAGCGAAAAACCCTTCGGAAACAGTTGCCTCAAGAAACACTGGAAAGTTATGCTCTGCGACGTATTTTTCGGTGCCAGGCAGCGGCGACAGCAGTACGTCCCAGCCTCGAAAGCACGCCACCTCATTGTCAAGACCAAGAGGAGAGCCGCACAGCCGAGACAGCCACGTGCAAAGCAGGTAAAGATGATGGTGATCTGCGGAACAGTACGCATTTGGGCGGGTTGGTTGTTTGTCGCTGTTTACTGCTCGTAATGATGACAATGATGATGATCATCAAGAACTGTAGGACATAGCCAAGGGGGATGATTGGAAAGAATCGGGCTGGAATAGAAATAGGTTTAATTATATTTGCATTCAATTTGGGAAAGATTTGCAGAAACAGAGAAAAAGAAATTAACGGCATTCAGAGTGGCGTAAGCGAAAAGGAATGAGGAGAAAAAAAAATGGAAATTTCGTAACAAGCAATGAGACAGATGGAGAAAAAGTCAGGCAGAAACTCCTCTAGGAGTTTTCTAAGTACGCAAAGGAAGGATGGAAATCAACTTTATTCAAGGTCCTGCAGGCCACGCGAGCTTTGGGCTCTCATGGAGCGGGCGTCTCCCACGACGGTACCGGGAGGTTGAGTTTCCTGGCGGGGTCGTGGACCTGCTGAACGGCCCAGAGCCCGGGAGCGAGTTCTTCGCTCTGGATTGCTTTTTCAAACTTGCGCTTGTCCGGTTCGGAGTTTGCGTGAGCTTGCGAGCACGGCCAGAGTAAATGATAGACGTTAAGGGATGTATTGCAAATTTCTGCCGCTGCCGTCGCCGTGATGTTTCGTAAAAGTCCAAGGGCGATAAAATCGTCGACCTGGCTGCATGCGCGAGCGAAAGCATGCGAAGGTGAGCCGCGATTGTGGCTCAATCTCGCGCGAGAAAGAGAGGAAGTGCGTCGTCTTCGGTCGTGCGCAAGGCTCTGGGGGAAGAAGTGGTGGGGAGCTCTTCCCCCCCGGGTGGGCCCGTTCGCCTGCGCGAGCCCTCCCTGACGCATTTTCACAGTTGCTAGCAAGTACAGCGGGGCGTTGCACTTCCAGGAGCGCCCGACGTTTCTGCGCCGGCGCTAGTAAGAGCGGTTGAGAGACACAAATGTATGATGCTCTGAGACGATGCTAAGCATCGTACGCGTAATGCGAAGACGTGGGATGGTTCCCCACCTACGGCGAGTTGCTTTTTCATCCACTTTCATTGCCATTACTTTATCATGTTTTTAATTCAATTAGTAAAGAGAAGTATTTTCCCCTATGTTGTCCTTGGTGTCTTTGTTGGCTTCTCATGATATGAATAATAGAAATCGGGCCACTCGTTTAACCCCCTTTCTTCTCGTTCACTACTTTTGTTAAGCAATTCGAACGGCAAACGGCCCTGGCTGAATCTCGATTTCAGTGCTGATCAAGTCCTCGTTCTCAAGGCCTGACGTTTAAATCAAATAATGCGAAAATTCGGTATTCGGCCAAGAACTATTAGTCGGGACAAAGCAAGTTTTAAAGCGTTAAATTCAAAGTAATTGTTGAGGCAGTTACGTGGCTGAATAAAGGTACACTCGCCAAATGAAAAAAATCAAAACACAGATTGACGTTTCGGCGCCCAATACGGGTGCCTTGTTCACAATGAACGAATGCAAGGTGGTCTTTATTATATACGCAACTTAGGGAGGGGTCCCCGTGTCCAGTTTATCGTGTTTATAGCACTACTAACACTAACTAAGACTCAGAAGCACTCCGAGGTCCCCATGATCCGCAAGCCCAACAAGCCTCTAAGCTTGTAGTACGCCCGATCTCCCTCACCTCGTGCACGGGAAAGCTTTTCGAATATATATGCATGGTACACGGCCGCTTTACCCAGTACGTGGAAGACAATGGCCACCTACCAGACACCATGTTCGGCTTCAGGCAGCACCTCTCAACGCAGGACGTACTCTTACAACTAAAGGAAGGCCTCCTAGATCGCCTAAACAATCGAAGCAAGTACTCCATAGTGGCAGTAGACGTCAAGGGAGCCTTTGATAACGTTAGCCACGACGCGATGCTCAACAACCTCGAAGGCACCAGCTGCGGCACTAGGATCCACGCACACGTCAGAAACTTTCCGATGGACCGCACGGCAACAGTTGGGATCTGCAACATCCTAAATGAAAGCTTCCTACTTCCACACAGAGACACTCCGCAAGGGTCGGTCATTTCACGGCTACTCTTTAGCGTAGCTATGATCAAGCTACCCCCACTCTTCGAGAGATCTGCGTTACGCGACGTATGCTGATGACATCACGCTCTGGACCAGAGCTGCGAACGCTGGAAGGCAAGAAAGTAGCTTACAAGAAGCTGTAGACACCATCGAAAGTTATCTCCGAAACTACGGCCTCCGCCGTGCCCCCGAGAAGTCTGAGCACCTCGTCTTGAAAGCAAGAACTAGAGGCCAGCCACCCAACTACGAAGAGCCCGAACCCAGCGTCACCCTCAACGGGACAACAATCCCGAAAGTCGACACCATGCGAATACTTGGACTCCACTTCCACAAGGACGGAGCGGGAGCTGCCAGCCTACCCAGGCTACAGCGCACCCTTTCACAACTCACGCACCTCGTCAAGAGGATCTCAAGCCAAAGAAGCAGGCTTAAGGAGCAAGACACGCTAAGAACAATACAAGCACTGCTCACCAGCCACATCACATACGGCATGCCGTACCTGGCTTTGAAGAACGCTGAAATAGAAAAGCTCAACATCATGATAAGCAAAGCAATCAAAGTCGCCCTAGGACTCCCCGCCATGGCCTCCACTTCCCGTCTCTTTAACATGGGCGCCCACAACACGTGGCAAGAGCTCGCCGAAGCGCACAAGAACAGCCAACTGGAATGACTCAAGCTCGCGGCCACAGATAGATCAGTACTCCGACACCTCGACCACAGTGAGACGTACGTCGCCGACACGGACAAGAAAGAGCAAATCCCACCGGTCGTTCGAGAGTGCATTTGCACCGCACGTGCCCCGGGCAACATGCATCCCATATACCACAAGAGTAGAACACAGGCTAGAGCCGACGCCATCAAACGAAGCTTCAAGCACGACCCGAATGCCCGCTACACCAATGTGGCCAAGATGTGGCCAAGAGGGCAGTCGAAGCCAGAGGGATCCTAGACTAAGGAGCCCATAGAGTTTCTCACTATAACACCTACAGGAAAATCTGGCGCCACCGTCTATGGGAGTTTCTTAAGGGGCGCTGTGTCGTCATGGGTATATGACGGTATATGACGGTATGACGGTAATGACGGTATGACGGTAATGACGGTATATGTGTCTGCGAGGCTTGTGTTGGCTGGTGCTGTAAGAGGCTTCCTCTAAAACGTGGATGTGGCCTAACAAATAACGCGCTATTAAAGTAAAATCTTCATAAAATTTTTCCATTCACGCATATTACATCTTTACTCACCTACAATGCGTGACCAAGCGAAGAAAAGCAAGAACAGATGACAAACTTTCAAAGCGAGCGCTAATCTTGTCGTCTGTCCTCTAACTTTAGCGGCCCGCTGATACTTTTTACGTATCATACAACTGTATATGCAATAACAAGTTCTCATAGTTAAACAAAACATGTTTTTGTGTAATACTAAAGCTAAAACAGATTTTTACGTGCAGTTTAATTCAGTAGAAAATGAATCATTATGACAGGCGGAACGCTGCTTGCCTGGCTCCCCGAGAACGATGCCAATCCGAAGTCACAATCTACCGGCATTCCCACGCATACCATAGCGCAGAAGCACCAGATTTCCCTCTAGGTAATATAGTGAGAAACTGTATTAAGGAGCTGTCTCACCTTAGGGTGATATCGGGCCTCGTCGGGACACTGTTTCATATAATAATCGTTTCTTTCTCTCTCTCTAGTGCAACGGAAAGCTGAGTGGCCTGAGTGTGTAATCGTACTGTGGGGTCACGGGAAACGCCGTAGAACAGCTTTTATCAGAATTTTCGGATCTGCATTGAGCATGTAGTCATGCTCAAAAAACGTGCTGGCAACAGTGATCGGTGAGCGTGATAGCGTTTGTACGCCGGCACTAGTGGGAAGCAGACTAGAAATGCGGCTTTAGACGTCAGATATTAATATTTTGTTTATCAAGCCAACGCTCCTGCGATTCGTGTATGATGAAGCGTTGAGTTATTTTCACAGTAATAGGTGGTGGCGGAGTCTACGCCCCAGTAACGCAAGTAACGCAAACCGATCTTGGAAGCTATGGTTTTTGCGGGTTACATAAGGCAGGATTTTTTTTAGATAAGTCAAGTTAAGTGGTAGAATATTCCAGTAATTCTATTATTGCAATGCTTCCACCCATTCACAGCACAATTCGTCGACGGCATTTTGTATTTCACAGAGACCACAGGTCTCGGGATACTGTATAACCCGCTATCTCGCCCGCATGCAACAGTTGTCACGTGTGCCGCGATGCATTGAACAGCTCTGCCCGGTCTGCCGTTCAACTCGTTGCCAAAAGGGGAGCGTCGCTCGTTAGCATGCACTTGTTTTACGCATGAAATGAAATGCGCACGAAAGAAAACGCAAAACCTTAATAATACATGAACTGCAATATTAAGCAATAAGTATGCTGTACTTAATAACAGCCGATTTGCGTGGAGTAATCTCATATACTATACCCGAAGTACAAAGACGTCAACACCTGGCCGCGCCACGTACTGGTTTTGGAGGCTGTCTTTGTGAACTTAATATTATAATTCCTGCTTAAATCACGAGAAGTCCCTTTGATTCTATCAATATAAATCGTGGTCATATCATTTAAATCAACGTGTCACAACACCTCCTGGGCAGTTGTCGGTCCCGTGAATAAACAGACCATTGAACCGTTTTATAAGCTTTTACCCCCAAGAACAGCCAAAAAATTTACTTGAAATGGCCTTTAATGTACTAGCATAGAGAACTAGACTGAACAAGTGGAAATACTGGTGGGTGTATACATATAGGCCATGCGGATTCTAGCACACGACAAGCGAGTGTCCTGGCCCTGACGTTAAACAGGTGATTCTCGCAGCGCCCCTGTAGGCCGTGCTCCGGGATAATAGGTAGTGTGCAAATCCACGGCCTACAGTATGGCGCTCTGTGGATTTAAAATGCGTATCGTAGACGCTATGATTTTGCTGGTTGAGTGCGCTGGACTCGATTTTGGAAGCCGGAAACGCGTCATAGTCCGGTACGGTTTTGGACACCACCTATAGATAGACTAGCTCTCGGAGGTCAAGTGGCGGCGCGACAGTGGCGAGCTTAGTATTGAGAGGTAAGGCGCTGCCGGTTGCATGTGTTTAGGAGCAGCATTTATTTATTTATTTATTTCATTTCGATCAGAAAGCATCAAGTGAACCATTGAGCGAAACAGCCGGCGTCTGTAGCAACGAAGCGGCTCCTAAATTCCTATTGGATGCGACACCACGTCGCGAGCAGAGCGGCCCTATCGGAGCACCTACTGCGGCGATAGCGCGCCAGGTGTTGCGTGAGGGGAGAGGACATTGCCGCGACGCCACGTCACCAGCGCGCCTCGATGGAGTTAGGTGAAGCAGATACTGCGGCGCCACACCGCGAGGGCGAGACGGGTTGTCGTCGTCGAGGCAGTCGCGTGACTCATGCCGCCGTCTCGCTCTCGGAGGCCAGCGCGCGGTCCGTATCTCTCTCTCTCTCTCACTCACTCCCACAGGGCTTAGCTGCTGCGGACATTAATGCTTTCGTATTCACAGCTCGTAACAAATGCTTAGGTGTCTTCGAATTTTAAAAAATTTTATTTTTGCTAGCAATAAAGTCATTATTGGGTAAAGTACAGCGACGTGTCAACAAGTTTTCTGGTTTGCGTAAACCGTGCATGCGGCGCAGATGGTAATTACGGGACATAAAGACGATTAAACATATTCTCTTCAGCAAGGGACCCTTATCGAAAAGGAGGTACTCCCTTGTCGTCTACCACCTCACGTGAGTTATTCCCTTTCCAGCGCATGTCCCCTCACGTTTCGAGTGATCGCGTGGAGGGATGTAAGAGAACAAAGGCCGCTACCAATGCTTTATTACAGTATGGCAAGCTAAAACAACCTGTAACTCCCACCGACACTGCCACATCCGTTGCCATTAGACGAGAGAAACTAACTCGAAGCGTTATTTCATATTTGGCTAACCACAGTGGCTGTTGTGACTACTTTAGCTTATTGGCTATAGCTTGATGTTTTTTTTTAAGGAAAACAAGTGAGTTCATTCCGTACGCCAAGAAAGGAAGAAACCTTTATTGGTATCAGATGGCTCTCATTTTTTTCCTGCTTTCGCTGGCCGTGACTACTTTTGTTTCGTACTGTGTTGACGCCAAAGAAGAGCGCAGCGCGCTACATTTCCATTCCTGGTAACGGTGTACATCCCTGCTTCGTACAGCCGAATCCATACTGGCAGTCCATGTCCAGTCCGCATGGCTTCTAACAAGGGTTAAAAGAAGCAAAATGTTAGCAGAGCGAATGTCGTTGATGTGTAGCAGCGACCGCTATGAAAGAAGACACCTGATGGACGTTCAAAACTGTCGTATGTCATTGTGTTCGCACAAAAATGAAGGAACAGCATTCAGGTCGATTCTTCGAAAGGGCAGCTACTCGTGGAATGTTAAAAACGTCGGCCTTGTCACATTTTACAGAAATTGTCATTTAATTACAATCTAAGTATTTACCTTCCTTCTCGCGAACCCTATATGGACAAGAAATTGTTCACCCATGACATTACTGAATATCATAAGGTTCGAATAACGCTAGAAAATGTACATGTGCGCGAATGCGACTGCATGTGTGATATTTTGAATTCACTACCCAATACGTGTTGTTGTTAAATTCGACAATTGTACGTCGTATGTTCGCTAGTATCGAGTATCCCCTTACCCGGATATTAGTGTCGGTAACGTTAGTAGGGCAGTAACGAGGCGAACGTCGATGCAAACAACTGCTTATTGCAAGCCACTAATGCAAGGAAGCTGTTCGTTGGGCAGCTCTTCCTAATATTTTATTGTAATATCAATCATGTGGACACCCCAGGCGCATTTCTGCCATCGCCGTCGCCGTGATGTTTCGTATAAAGTCCGAGGGCGATAAGATCGTCGCCGCGCGCTGTGTGCTGTATGTTCGAGTGGAAGCGCGTGAGGCAAGCGAGGAAGGCGGGCGGAAGGGCGCCCTCTTCTCTCACGCGCGAGGCACGGGCGTAAGGCGAGGGAGTACGGAAAGGAAGGAAGGAAGGAAGGAAGGAAGGAAGGAAGGAAGGAAGGAAGGAAGGAAGGAAGGAAGGAAGGAAGGAAGGAAGGAAGGGACGTTCTTTTCCGTTGGCTGTTCCTTATGGCGCGGCCGTGCGGGCGCATGAAATGTTCATTTGAGACAGATTTGAGGTATCGCCAGTCGTTTCTGCGCAGGCGCGAGTAAGAGCGGGTGCGAGAGGGAAAATCCGGTGGTTTTTGCTCCTTGAGTAGAGAGAGAGAGAGAGAAATTTAATAGCAGAAAGGCAGACAGGTCAGCCTGAGCTATAACTTGCTCTGGCCTGCTACGCTACACTGGGGAAAAGGGGCGGGGAGGGAAAGGGCTGATGAATGATGATGGTACAAGGACGAGATGCATATATACAAATTCACAGAGTTGTAGCATCTCTAAAGCCATGCGCCCAGCCCTGTGGCTTGGAGAAAAGCTATAGCGGTACTTGTTACCAGGGCTGCGCTGCTTGTATTAGGCCAAGGACCTAAAAGAAACTCGTCTGACAGCGGCCTCTTATGTATCTTTGCAATGGAAGAGACAAGTTGCTGTCGTTCTTGCGTGTACGCGGAACACACGCAAAATATATGTTCAATAATAATATTTGGGTTTTTACGTGCCAAAACCACTTTCTGATTATGAGGCACGCCGTAGTGGAGGACTCCGGAAATTTTGACCACCTGGGGTTCTTTAACGTGCACCTAAATCTAAGCGCACGGGTGTTTTCGCATTTCGCCCACATAGAAACGCAGCCGCCGTGGCCGGGATTCGATCCCGCGACCTCGTGCTCAGCAGCCCAACACCATAGCCACTGAGCAACCACGGCGGGTAAATATACGTTCAAGTGTTTCTGGCTCCTCACTGCATTCACAGTTTGGGCTAGTGTCACTGGCACCTATCATATGTCTATAACGGTTGGTGAATGCGACACCAAGGCGAGTATATGAGTATATACTCATACTTGAGTATATACGTGAGTATATGACTGCCTGAGCCATACGGAGGAGGTTTCTTAGAGAGAGAGAGAGAAAGGCAAAGGAAAGACAGGGAGGTTAACCAGAGATTATCTCCGGTTGGCTACCCTGTACTGGGGGAGGGGCAAGGGGATGCAATAGGTGAGAAAGAAAGAAGGATAAAAAAAGGAAAAAGAAACCTAAGCACACACACGCACGTACACACGAACTATTTCTGTGGGCACCGTCACGCAGCCCGCAAATGCGTTCCTAGTCTTACGCAGTGTCACCGTACAGTCCTACGTCACACAGTGTACAGTCACAATTTGTCAGAAAGTCCCGTGTCTTTCAAGTCTCGCAGCAGCGCCTTCATAGCGGATCGCGCTGATGTTCGTGTAGGCCAGGCTCGAAGAATCTTGTTTTCTGTCATAGGGCGCTTGTCCAGTTTGTCTAAGGTGGCTAAGAGGACTGCTCTTTGTGGGTTAAAACGAGAGCACTGGCATAGAAGATGCTCGATCGTTTCGTTGCACCCGCAGAAGTCACACAGTGGGCTGTTGGCCATTCCGATAAGGAAAGAGTAGGTATTTCAAGATGCTACTCCAAGCCATAGACGGACAAGAAGGGTGCAGTCACGTCGTGGAAGCTCGGGCGGAATATGGAGCTGTAAATTATGGTCCAGGGTATGGAGGCGTGAACTTGTGAAATCGGATGAATTCCATTGGGCTAATGTCAGGTCACGCGCAAGTGTGGAAAGTTTTTTTGCTGCGTCTGCTCTCGAAAGAGGAATGGCAACGCAGTTGACGCCGTCATGGGCGGATCGGGCAACTGCGTCTGCTCGATCATTGCCACGTATGCCACAGTGACTAGGCAACCACTGATATATTATATCGTGTCCTTCGTCAACTAGTCGGTGGTGGACTTCTCTGATCTCTGCGACGAGCTGCTCATGTGATCCATGGAGCAGTGCTTAGAGTACACTCTGTAGGGCTGCCTTGGAATCACAGAAGACTGACCATGCGTGGGATGGTTCCTCCTTAATGAAATGAAGAGACGCACGCAGGGCTACCAGTTCAGCAGCTGTCGTTGATGATGCATGTGACGTCTTTAGCTGTATTTTGACGGATCTTCTTGGTATCACCACAGCGGCAGCTGCGCTCGCAGATGGGACTGAACCATCGATGCAAACGTGTACGCGGCCACTGTGCAACTCATGTAAAAGTTCTAATGTGGCCTGCTTAAGCGCAAACGACGGCATGTTGGCTTTCTTCATGATGCCTGGGATGGTGAGGCGTATGTCAGGTCTGTGCAGGCACCATAAAGGTGAGGATGGTCTTGCTGCAGGCATGTAGTTTGGTCGCAATGAGGTACGATTGGCATCAATTATACGACTGAAACTTGTGTGTGGCCTTTCTGCGGGTAGAGCAGCGAGATGGTGAGGAGGTATTTGGGCAACGTGCCGAATATGCGCCCTGAGAGCGTCGGTTGCTAAGGACGTTGATATTGGATGATCTCGAGCTACGACAATCGTTGCCGCTGTAGACGCACACCTCGGAAGACCAAGACACGTCCTTAGGGCTTGAGCTTGTAGTACCTGGTGTACACACAGGTTTGTTTTACAGGTGTTCCCAAGCACAGGGGGGCTGTATCTTGCGAAACCGAGGAACAAGGCGTTATAAAACTGCAGCATTGACCGCACCGAAGTGCCCCATGACTTTCCGCCGAGAAATTTGAGGAGATGTATTATTGTCAATAATTTCTTCTTCAGGTATGAAACATGCGGGCTCCGTGATAGGTCGCGGTCAATAATTACCCCTAAAAAGCGGTGTTTCCGAGCATTTGCTACTGCTTGCCCATTGACCTTTACAGTGTAACGCTTCATTTCCTTCCGAGTGAATGTAACAAGGCAGCATTTGTCTGAAGACAGCTCTAAGTTCTGTTTTCGCAAGTACAGTGATGTTAGCCTAGCTGCCTTTTGTAGCCGTGTTCGTACCTGCAGTCGTTTTACAGCAGACGCCCAAATGCAGATATCGTCGGCATATATTGATACCTGAACTGTGTTGAGCAAGCAACGGACTAGGCCAACGAGCACTAGGTTAAATAGGGCCGACCCCCCCCCCCCCAACACTCCGCCTTGCGGTACTCCACGGCACGTTTGGTGTTGAGTCGTGGCGCCATCCTCGGTCATCACGAAGAAATGCCTTCGTTCAAATAACTGTACAGCCACTGAAAAGTGCGGCCACCTATTCCGGCTTCAATCAGAGCATCTATAATGGCGTAATGTGCTATATTATCATAGGCGCCTTTTATGTCTAGGAATAATGCAGCAGTGAGTCGTTTCCGACGTTTTTGATGCTGAACAAACGTAACCAAATCGATGACATTATCTATGGATGAGCGCCCACGCCGGAAGCCAGACATAGCATCTGGGTACACGTTGTAATTTTCCAGGTACCATTCCAGGCGCGTCAAAATCATTCTTTCCATTATTTTCCCTATGAAGCTGGCCAGAGTGATGGGGCGGTACGATGACAAGTTTAACAGTGATTTAGCGGGTTTGAGAAGTGGAACCAAGCGGCTGCATTTCCATTCACGTGGAACCAAACCGTTGCGCCAAGACTCGTTGTAATGGTTTAGCAGCATGAGTCGTGCTTTCTACCCAAGATTGGCGAGCGCCGCATAGGAAACCACGTTCGGACCAGGTGACCAGGTGCAAGTCACCAGTGCCGCTTCAAGCTGCTCTAGCGAAAAAATTACATCCATGCGGGAATCCCGTGGCACAGGAGTGGCGCATGGTGTAATTGCGCGTTGGAACTGCAAGCTGGAAAGTCTTGAGCAAAATTCTTCAGCAATGTCAATTTCGCTGCGACTTTGGTCCAAAGCGAGGGATGAGAAAGGAACACGCTGTTGTGGTGATACGCGAAGCCCACGCACGGTTCTCCATATCTGAGATAATCGCTGACGTGGATCCAACGACTCACAGAAACGTTTCCATCTTTGAGATTGTAGTGCATCGATGCGACGTTGAATCTTATTTTGTATCCGCCTTGCCTCTCGGATATCATGGATAGATTTAGTGCTCCTGTATCTTCTTTCAGCCCGCTGGCGAATTGTTCGTAGTCGCTGCAGTTGTGCTTCAAATTCTTCATATTTCGGGAAAGGCTAGAAACTACGCGTAGGCTATTTCGTGGCGTTTTGAATTTCGTGTTCCAGACTTAAATGGTTCCCTTGCTGACATACTCCCGCCATGTGCGATCGAAACGCCGACCAGTCAATTTGCCGGAGGGTCATGTAGGAGCATTTCGATAGTCCCTTGATCTTCAGGTACGTCGGAATATGGTCGCTTCCATGTGATTCGATGTCTGTAAACCATTGCACGTTTCTTTCAAAGCGCCGAGAAACCAGGGTCAAGTCTAAGCAGCTGCTGTACGTAGGCCCACGTAAATATGTCGGACTACCATTGCTGAGGCAGTAAAGGTCGTGCTGTGTGGCAAAGGATGCTAGTCGCCTTCCCCTGGAGTCCATCTTCAAGCTCCCCCAAAGCGGATGGTGAGCATTAAAATCTCCTGTGAGAATCGTAGGGCCTGGTGTCGCTGATAGCACGTCGTGCACTCGTTTAGAGTCGAAGCCACTTGAAGGAGCAATGTACACAGCGACGAGTGGGAACGTAAGCTTATTCGTTTTCACGATTAAACAAACGTACTGGTTGTCGTCGTGAGGCGGGACTGGGTGCAACACGTAAGTCAGATCACATCTAATATATACACTTACCTTGCTCACAGCACCACAGGTAGAGGACATGAATGCCTCATAGCCAGAAATGCGTATAACATTCTGCACGTTCGGTTCGCAAATTGCGAGGATGGGAAGACGGTTTTCGAAGACAAAATGTCTAAAATCAGAAATTCTTGATTTGAGACCACGGGCATTCCACTGCAGTAAAGACGCTTTCTTGACTTCCTTGTGGAAGGGCAGCGAGGGGCGGGCCATGGTGCTATGCGATGCTTTCAAGTACTGGATTCAGCGCGTCCAATACTTGCAGTGCGCTACGAGCAGCCGGAGTGTCCATGTTCGTCAGTAGTAGACGCATAACATTCGTAAGCGATTTGAGCATGGCAATCACTTCTGAGTCCTTATCTTGCATTTGCTCAACTGTAGTGACATTTGACTTTTAAGTGGCGAGCCATTTGCTGTGGCTCTGGCGCGTCGCATGTACTCGGCAGTGCCGGCCACGCCTCACTTGATGAAGCATGGCCACTTCTTTCGTTGACATTCGTGCTCTTATTGGAGACAGATGGAACAGGAGGCGGCGATGCCGGACGAGACATTTCCCTTGAACCGGAAGAGGATTTCATAGACTTTCTTTTCCGGGAGCGATGTCGGCTTATCGCTTCAGAAGCATCTCTGTGTGACGATCCGTCTCTGGCCATGTTTCTCAAGATTTTCTGCTCTTTCTTTAGGCATGGACAGTCTTTTGAGGATGCAGCGTGCCATCCTTGACAATTTGAGCACTTGAGCTCTGTTGCACGGCAAGTGTCAGTGTCGTGTTGTTCGGAACATCGTGGGCATATCGTTGTATTTCGGCAGACAGCACTCACATGTCAAATTCTTTGACACCCTCTGCACTGAAGTGGTTTGGGTACAAAAGGTCGTACCACGTGCCGAAAGTGGCCGACCTTTACATGTGATGGTAAGCAGTCACCTTTAAACACGAGCCTTACACAGGTCGACTTGCCAAGGCACCGAGCTTTGATTTGATTAAAATCCGCCGAGGTTTTATTAAAATTGGCAGGTCGCTGTCCTTAATGGATGTGTCAATGTCGTAAACAACACCAGCCGTGGTTTCGTTTTCTTGCGGAATCAAATAATGGACATTGATGTTGCCCAGGAGCTTTACTCCGTCAGGAGTAAAGCTCCTGTCGGTCCGTTCCGTCAGGAAGTGACCTTTTTGAGAAGCGATCAAGTTTTAAAATTATCCGGAATGAACATAAACATTCGTAACAAAGCAAGATTGAATGATTATTTCTTGAACTAAGTAAAAATAAATTTCCGCATCCCATAGACTGTGCGAATTGGTTTGCAAAGCTTCAATTCATGTTCGTGAGAAACATTGTCTGGCAACCATTTGCAACTTTAAGGGCTCACAACCAAGTAGGACACATAATGACCGGGAAAAGCCTTGTTGAACACAAACGTGTGGCGTTCGAATCTACGAAATCAGCGCGAGAGACCTGCAGCTCGAAGAGAAGAAGCTGGGCAGCGTCGGAACTCCGCAGGGCTCGGTGATCTCCCCGCTACTCTTCAACCTCGCGATGATCGCGGTGGCGAACCGGCTAGAAAGAGTAGTGGGAGTCCGGCACACCATCTACGCCGACGACGTTACTCTATGGGTACCGGGAGGAAGCGACGGACACATCGAGACAACGCTGCAAGAAGGGGTCAACGCCATCGAGGAGCAGCTGGGCGGGTCTGCACTCGGTTGCTCTCCGGCCAAGTCAGAAGAGCTGGTGATTCCGCCGACAGGAGCGGGCAGGAAAAGAAAAAATATGGAAGTCAAGTACGAGCGTCCCAAGATCACGGTCAAGACAGCGGGAGGACAAGTAATACCGGAGGTCGAGAAGATTCGAGTGCTCGGGCTGCTCATCCAGCGAAACCGAGTCAACGCTGAAACGGTCAACAAGCTCGCGGGCAAAGCGGCCGCGGCAATGAGACTCATCAAGAAAGTGTCCAACAGAAGAGCGGGGATGAAGGAGGAGAGCCTGACTAGGCTCGTTCAATCCTTCGCAGTTAGCCACATAACGTACGTGGCCGCCTTGCACAACTGGAGGCCGAGCGAACGTAACAAGATAGACACCACCATACGCAACACGTATAAGGCGGCACTCGGCCTCCTCGGGAGCACGAGCACCGAAAAATTCATGGTGCTCGGAGTCCACAACACGCTGGACGAAATAGCCGAAGCACAGAGAACGGCGCAACTCGAGCGTCTCTCTGAAACGAGAACCGGAAGACAGATAGTGCGGGACCTTGGCCTCGAGCCGAGGGAACGCAAGCAGCAGAAAGACGTACCTATACCGGATAGCATCAACAGAAAGCTCAGGGTCTGCCCGATCCCGAGGAAGGTGAACCCGGAGCACAACAAGGAGCGGAGGTTGGCGAGGGCCAGGGCTCTCGTGGACCTCCACGCCAGAGAAGAAGGCGCCGTCTACGTGGACGCGGCGGAGTATCGAGGGAGCAGCGACGCATACGCGGTGGTGGCTGTCGGGGCATCGACGGGTGCAACGAAGACCGCGGCGAGCGTCCGGACTCGAGAGGTGCACCGGGCGGAGGAGGTGGCCATCGCCTCGGCCGTCTCCGACCCCGGATGCACTACAGTGTTGTGTGACTCTAGAACGGCAGTGAAGAACTACGCCAAGGGTAGGGTATGTAGTGAGGCCGCGCGCATAATGGAGGGGGGGGGGGGCGCAAGGCCGAAGACATCGCTCGCAAAAGTGCTGTGGTGATCAAGTGGTTTCCGGCCCACATGGGCAGTGACGTGTCGGAACGCGGGAATGTGAACCACAACGAGACGGCCAACTCGGCCGCGCGAGGACTAACCAACCGAGCAGCTGCAAGCACGGCCGACTCGGAATGTTGGTCGCGGTGCAGTGCCAAGGACAAGATGACCACCTTCAACGAAATAGTAAAGTGGTACAGACTTAACAGACAGACTATGCCGCCACCTCACCGGGGGCTTACCCTGAAGGAGGCAGTGCTATACAGGCAATTACAGACGGGGTCCCTGCTCACCCCGGTGCTAGTTAAGCACGTGTGTCCGAGCGTGTACGCGAATGACGTGTGTAGACTGTGCGCGAAGGAGAGAGCCACCGCGGCTCACATCCTTTGGGACTGTAGCATGAATCCGCGAGAAGCCAGCGAGAAGACGACGATCCCGTCGCAGCTAGAGGCTGCAACGAGGAGCTATGACAAAGAGACACAACTCAAGGCCGTCCAGCAGGTCTCGGCAGCTCTAGAGAGGCAGCGACCATGCAAAACCAAGGAGAAGGGGGGCAGCACCCCTAGGAAGGGGGCGGCGGCCCTCTCGGACCCGCGGAAGTAACGAGGAACCAAGACCTCGAGGAGCACAATGCACGAGACTGACGTAGTGGTCGCGTCGCGGTAGAAGCTTGTCCTCCCTGCGTGGAGGGAGCCTAACCGACTCTGCAGGCATTTTGACTAAAGTTGTTCTCTCTGTCTCTCTCTCTCCTCAAAAAGGGACGCAACGTGCTTTTCTCACAGAAGAAAAGCGGTTCGCAATTTGAACGAGTGTTGCCAGCTTTCGCACCCGCCGTGCTGTCCTTAATATATTGAATTCGGTTCCTTCACTGAGATAATGCAGGAGCAATTCTTTTGTTCTTTCAGAGTATTCGCTTGAGACGTACCATACTATTAAGCTTTCCGCTGAACGACAATTATAGCACAATACTGTATACTTGGCGAGTTACTCTTACTTCATTCTTGCATTGATTTGCGCGAGATGCAAGTAGGAGTATGCACAACTAATAACGTTTTTAATCCTTTTCACGCTAATCAATGGAATTGTTTTTTTTTTCAAGTGGAAAATTGCTCTCAGATTCCTTTCCTGTTCCAATGGTTCTTACCTTGCCTAGCGGAGAAGGAAATAAAATTGCTTGTGTGCTATTCTGCCCAACATCCATACAAAGAGCGCCAAGAGGATATGGTGCATGCTCTGCGATTGTTACTTATAGAAATGTTTGCATAGCGCTGTACAATCATACAGAGCTTTCGAGAGAACGTGCAGTATAGACCCTTTTTTTATGGGCGCCGCCATATTGCGTAGGGAGTGGTGCCATCTATGGGCAGTCGGCATGCGGGCTTGGGCGAGCGCTCGGTGTTTTATGCCAGGTATGCACTTGCCGGCAGTTCCCGGTAGTTGTTCTCGCTCTCGCGCAATCTATTTAGTATTGCATGCCGTCTTGTAAGTGGAAAGTGGTTCTGTGTGACGTACTGATCTAAGTCGGCGTGGCCTAAGTTTCTGCTGGCGTTCAGTTGAGCAGAGCACCCAGGGCGATGTATAGGTGCACACGTGTTTGAGCCTACAATCAGCCTCGGAGGTCGCTTGAGTGTTCCTGAAAATTCACTTCTCGAATGCGACCTTACGGCAGGACTCTCACTGTACTTCTAAGCTGAGGTTTGGGAGCGATGAGTAGTTACGAAACATGTGATAATCCTATCAGCGTGGGTGCCATTCTGCGGCGGAATAAGCGGTGCTGTTTACTTCGACAGGAGTGGAAATAATTAGTTGTGGATATATTGACTATACCTTGCTTGTTGGACCGGTTTTGCACCCGCGAATAATATAGTTTTGATTGCTGATAACAGCATACCGTGAAATGTGAATCACACTTGTCGAGTAGTCGAGCGACCGGCTGCGAACTGCGCGAGCATCCGAAGTAGTGGTGAATGATGGGTCATAGATCTGTTTGTGCTTTATAGCGCATGGTCCAAGCATGCGGGATGACCATGCGAGGTCTTAATGCGGCGTTAACCAGTGCGGGTTTTCATTTTTCTTATTTTCAAAGAAAAGGGTGCAAACAGATTTTCTTGGTCTTATTCGCCCTGTAAACGATGCACTAACCCGTTTCACGGAAATTGTCCTCACAAATGGATGGATAGATGGATACAAAATTCTTCTACGTCCGGCAAGATTTAACACGACCCGGGCTCAGGTCTCCCACGGAGGAACGTCAAGGCCCTGCTTTAACGACGCCTCACGGGCTTGCTGGACTGCCCACGTCTCGATTCCGAGGTATGAGCTGCGCAGAGCGGCGGCAGACCTCGACGACAGGGTCTCCGGAGCAAATGCCACCCTTCCTATACCTACATTGCACTCCCACAGCATGTGTTTGAGTGTTGCTGGTCCTTCCTGGCACAATTTACACGTGTCATCCTGATGCTTATATGGGGAGATACGGTTCAGACGGAATGGATTAGGGAAGGTGTTCATCTGGAGTTGTCTCCAGGCGACGGCCTGTCTCCTGTTGTATTTTGGACCCGGCGGTGTGTATATCCTTCTGGCGTTTGGATATGCACTGGTTATGTCACAGTGTTCGCTATCGTGCGAGAGGCGTTGCCCTGTTCGGCGCGGCGGGTCATGTCTCGCGCCGTCTGGTGCGCCGTGTCGTTTAGGTTCGCGAGCGCGTCGCCTTCCGTGGTGACGTGCGCGGGGAACCACATGATCCTCGAGCTCGCGGTTTTGGATCTGCCTGCTTTCGCCAGAATGGACAGGGCTTCCTTGGAAATTCCACCTTTGGCGTAATTCTTTACTGCCGTTTGCGAGTCCTTAGTACGACTTCGCATCCCTGTTCTGTGAGGGCCAGCGCGATCGCAACTTCCTCCGCTATTTCCGAGTGTTCGGTGTATACACTGCATGTGGTTCTGATTTTGGAGTTTGTGTCTATGACTGCGGCGGCGCATTTTTGGCAGTTTGAATATTCGGCTGAATCGACAATGCGCGCGTTTCTCTCACTGCCGATTGAACCGAGCAGAGCCTCGGCTCTTGCCTTTCTTCTACCTCGGTTGTAATCGGGATGCACGTTTCTTGGGCTGTTTGCCACCGTAATGGTGTCTCTGATATTGTTGGGGATTTGCATTTTCTGGCCATGCTGGTTGTGGTACGTTATGCCGAGCGTGTTCATAATGCACCTTCCCGTCGTGGTGGTCGACAGGCGTTTGAGCTGCGAGATGCGTTGTGCTTCGGCTATTTCTTGCAGGGTGTTGTATATGCCCAGCTGAGCCAGGAGCTTGGTGCTCGTCGATTCCGGGAGGCCAAAGGCTATCTTGTACATTTTTCCTTGTGAGCGTGTTGATCTCGTTCTTTTCCGCGACGTACCAGTTGTGGTAGGCGGCTACGTAGGCGATGTGGCTGACAACGAAGGAGTGGATCAGTCGAATGACGTTTTCTTCCTTCATACCCGCATGTCTATTGGTTATTCTATTTATGGGTCTCGTGGCGCTGGTGACTTTGCCTTCGATCTTCCTCACGGTTTCGCCGTTAGCTCCGTTGGCCTCAATGATCATTTCGAGGATTTTGATCTCGTTTACTTTGGGGATTGCGTTTCCATCTTGGGTGTGCAGGCCGATTTCCTCGTACTCCCGGGGTCCCGTGTAGCTCTTTGGTCGCATGCCTCTGCGCGCGGGCCGGTAGAGGAGTAGTTCGGACTTGCTCGGACTCACAAATGGAAGTCGGATTCGTTTTATGCGGTTCCCTGTGGATATTTACTGCTTTACTCGGCCGAAAAATCAATTCCAAAGCACAGCATCCTATATGCACCATTCTGGTTTACCAACCGCAGGGATCGCTCTGTTGAACAACGCCATCGGCATTATGCAGGATGCTTGCGTAGACATAGCATAGCGATTTCAGGTCTACGAGATTTATAACGCGTGAGAACGATGTCGGTGGCTAACGCAAATAGTTTGTGACGATTGGCGCCGACATATTTGCATTAAGTTGGCTGTACACGAGCACTATGTATGTTTTAGCTCTTACGCCAAGCGATCAGACAGTGTGGGAATTTTCCAATTCCACGTTGGCAATTCACAGACACCGCTGCTCTTCGTTGAATAAAATACAATACAACCAAAATAGTTCCAAACACGCAAACACACCACGCCTGAAGGTGCGCGTCGCATGTTTGCGCAGCCAAGAGAAATTTACGCATGCTGTAGTTACCGCTGCTGCACCGAAAGGCTTCACAGTGTTTCGCCAACGGCCTCGTGTGAACTGACATCATGCAAATTTCGCGGAGAACGAGTTAACAACATTTGCTAATCATTCCGCATCCCGCCACGGCAGCACATTATAGTAGCGCCGCGCGGCTCGCACAAGCCAGGGAGAACGAAAATCTCGCCCCGCGCCCTTTCCTCCTTGCCCGATGACAGAAAAAGAAAATTGTCTCCAATCCACGCCGTAAAGGTGGTCGGTCAGCGAAGCTGTAAACGACAACTAGAATGATTATGCGTTGTGAAATACGTTGTGATTATTCGCGTTGCGACATTCACATGCACTTTACCTAATTATTTATTTTATTTGCCTAAGACGTACTTTTCGATGGCCTGCGACTTGGTTTGGGCCCCTACTTCGTGCACCTACATATAGTGGACCAGAGAGAAGATAAATTCGCCGCGCCTCGGACGCACGCTGCTCTTCAGGAGTCCTCACTATAGGTGGCCTTCCCATAGTACTGTCACAACACAAATCACTTGCTAGGCGGGTTCTCCTTTTACGTGCGAAAGTGTTGTTACGTCACTCCCCGCTTCGTATGCTACAGTCAAGCTGCCGTCGCCGCGGCAGCTTGTGCAACAGTATAATCTTTACCGGGAAACGTATACGGGGAGCGCTACGTGCTTTGAATTGCATGTTGGCGCAGGAGCACCTCATCATCAATTATTCACTTAGTTCGGATGCTTGTCTTGGGCTTGTTCTTTTTGAAACGTATACGCTGTTCTGTATATTGTATGCGTGATTCCAAATAATGCATGCACTGTTCGCTTCACTTTGCTGAGTGCTTGTTGCCTCTGCCTTACGGGGTATGAGCTGACGATGATAGTTTTCTGTCGAGGTTACCCCACGAAGAAATTCCAGGTTCCCAGCCATAGACAGCTTCGCTGTATATGTCTATAGGCTATATCTATGGTATTATCCGGCTCCACTTTGTTACAAGGCAGTTTTAATGCATGTTTTGCCTACATTTAACGCTATATCGAAGAACTCCAGACCTGTCTATTATATACCACCGCTTTCTTAATGGCTAGAATAACGGTCTTCGGTTGGCTGCGTTCATTTCAGGCCACTAAACATAATGTGCTGTAGCGCGATAGACATGACACACGACGAAGTTGACAGAAAGACGTCTCGTCACGTCTCTCGTGCGGCAGTACATCACGTTTAGTCAATACCCGCAGGCTCAGTTTTCTATTAAGCTTAGCACACTTCGCTCACTGTAATAAAGTGAGGTTTCTCAACCGGAACACTTACCAGAACGCTTGAACCAACACCAGGGGCATGAAAAAAAAAGAAATTGTTTCGTAAAGACACGATGCAAGTTGCGAATAACCAAGTCACTGTGGCTGCATGCGCGCATATCGCTGGTGCTTTGAATTGAGGAAACATATTGAAGTGTTTCTTTTTTTTTATTTCGCAAGAAATTTTTCAAGACATTTAGATTTTGCATGCCTCAAGCATAATTGTTTTATTTCACTTCCGTGTATTTGGCCTTCACAATATCCCTTTGATTCTGAATACAAGCGTAAACGGAATATTTTCTATAGCTATGATACTGCCCGTGGATCGATGTAGCTGTTGTGCGCAGCCGCATTTTAGTGCATACTACTGCGTACAAGCTTAAAACGTACCTAAGCTATAAATTATATTAACTGCGACAGTAACTATGTAGACAGTCCAGGCGAACTTTTCTCTCGTCTTCTAAAGTCCTAGCCTCGTCCGTATGAAGTCAAAGTACGATAATAACCCGCTTCGAGCGCCGCTTGCTGCGGGTGCGAGGAAACGTGCTCAACAGTGACATGAGAAGGGTGATGGATCGATGCATGCCGTCCTTCCGCGCACGCTATGTTCGGGATCACGGGATAAAACGCGTGCTAGGGTGGGGGCAGGTGAGCGTGCGTCTGCTCTTATCCCCCGGCTATGGCTGCACATGGCTGTCCGTGCGGCTGAGCGCATACTCGGGCTGCGCCATACCTTAAAGGTAATCTGAATCAGGTGCAGAGTTTGTGCGAACCGAGAGGCTGGTCTCTTCAGAAGGGTTCCCAGTAGCCCAGTGTTGGAAGTAGAAGCCTTAGTGTCACGTACGTAGTAGCGCTACGTGCGTGAAGATATTGCACTATTGATATGCGCATGCGGCGAGTGTAGGGTACCCCGTGGCGTCCCACGTACGCACGTGAAATCTGCGCGTTTGCGTTGCACACTCCACGTACGTGAAGCGGGCTCTGCGAGCTGGTCGCGCGAGATCTTGAAGCAGCCGAGAGCAGTTCCAAGATGGCATCGACCGTGCCGACGATGTGTGTGGTGCTGCGCTTTTGCGCTTTTCGAAGTCGGACGACCTCGACTTACTACGCAACGTGCTAGAGTCCAATCCGATTGACATGTCTGCCGGCAGAGGGCGCCAGTAGACACGCGGAAGCAACGCTCTATACGTTTGCGAGGCCTCCACCCACAGATTGATGCGTACGTGAAACTACAAGCGCACAATGTGTGCGGCACGTACCACACGTAGAACTCTCATGCTTGCGTACGCAAAGCCTTCCGCGTGCGTGAAGCTAAAGCTGCCTAGTGTGAAACACGCGTTGAAACGAGAGGCAGCCCGAAGCGTCCACTCCCCCGAGTCTGGTCTCCTCTTCATTATTCCAGTTGCGGCAAGTGTTCGCGGTAGCCGTGTGCGATCAGTTCGTGTTTGTCTGCGCACGTATCACATCGTGCTTGCTAATTTAATTAGTAAGCGAATGTTTACTGCAAATTACACGGCCGATAAGACCACCAACCTTACTTCGTGTAGTTGTCTAATAATTTGCTGTCGTTATCAATGCTTCTCCTTTCGGTCGAAAATGTGATTTCTTTTTTTTTTCTGAATGACCGGTTCCATGCTGTTTAATATAGCCTATTCTATCTGGACTTGTTCAATCGGAGAGCACATGAGTCTGCATTTTTTTAAGGGAACGATGTTTCGTGAAGTAAATTCATTCATCAGGTAATACAACGACGCTAAAAAAGAAATCTCATACAGGTTCCATAGAGAGAAAGCTTCGCAGTCGGAGAAAACTTAATTCCTTCAACTGAAGAAATTTGATTGAAGACAAGAATAACGACTTTTCCGAGAAGCCATAAGTAGTTAACCTACAACCACTAAGGTGCAGCTAGTTCAAGCATGATTCTACAACTGCAAAGCTGCAATGCGTTCAGCAGATTTTCACTGAACTAAATTTCCATTGACCTTGCGAGTAGCACAAGGGCACTTACGATTTCATGTCTTCCATCGGCCATTCCTCGACATAGTCACTGCAGAGAAACGAGATAGAGTGCGCCTGAGTGCTTAGAACGATATTTCAGAAGAGGGAGAGAGAAACGAAGGGGGAAGGTAGGGAGGTTAACCGAAGACGTGCCCGGTTGTCTACCCGACGCTTGGGGAGGGAAAAGGGTAAAGAATACATAAGAAGGAATTCCATTTATTCACGTGTAATGGACGAAAAAATTGCTGCCTCTTCTGATTTGTTGGTTGCCCGATATTATGCCCCGGTCTCCGAAACTTTCACCACGCGGCCTGAACTCAGAGATGATGCTCATGCTTTTGCTGCTTCCAACTCGGTCGGGAAGCGAGGACGTTAATGTACTTTAATCTCGAGAGGCATTTCTTATGGCTTATCATAGCATCTGGTATCGCCTGGTAGATTAGAGATGAAACTTGGGTAGGTGAGGTTCTAGACATGACTAATATCTTGCTGCCTGAATTTCTTTCTTTCTGTTTCTCTTTTCCTTTTGTCTGAATAAACATATCTCAACTGCAAATTACCTTAGGAGCTCTTACCTAGTTACATGGGAACTGGGAAAGAAATTTTCTCTGGGACCACTGCAGCAATCTTTATCGGATTATTTTGCATGTTAAGGTAAACGTCTTGGCCTACCGACTGTTGGGCTCATATTATTTATTTCGGTCGTAAATGCTTTTAACAGCAAATTTTCAAATATAGCAAAAAAAATATCTGAACAATCAAGTTTACACCTTATAGCTTCGCAGTAACAGATGTCACTGTTATGTGAAGCGCACCTATTGAGACAGTTTGATGTGCTATTCACCACTCTGAAGTATGGCACGGATTTCTGTATAGCAAGTTTGCAAAACTCTTGTAAGCATAGTAGCAATTTCACGTAATCTCTGAACGTCATGTTTGTGCACTTCACATCTTCCAACATGCCGTTTACAGAACGGTATATCTAGCTTTCATGCAGAGTTAAAGTATATGTTAGTATTGTGCTTCAATTTTTATAAGCACACCAATCTACTTGCAATTTTTTAGAAGCCTTCGAGGTCCTTAATCAATGTTCTGTTTCCTGCATTCGGCAGAATGTATCTTTTTCTATTAACTGCAAGAAATTTTATTCAAATTGGTGAAGTGTTTGTCAAATGACTGCATTTCTGCGTTTTACATGTATTTGAATAGAAAAATTAGACTTTGTTCCCAAGGTATAGGTGTCTGTCTCAAAACTACCAAAATTTCAGGTTAGAACTTCAAAAACTATATCTTCGCAACACGCATTTGCTAACGAAAGAAAAATGTCTGCCTCTGCTGAAACAATAAAAGGTTAGATAAGGTGGCTCTTAGCCGATTTAATGCACTATAAGCAAGCTCTCTCAGTTAATGCCACCGTCTTCTTCGCTTGCTCCTCAAACGTTGATTATGATAATTGTAGTGATGATATCGTTAAAGCCAGTGACATGTATTAATTGGGAGAATTGGCCGGAGGCCGGGTTGCCTAAAAGGTAGCGTAGGAAATAACGAAATATAATGCTGCTAAATGTTACTATAATTGGACATTGCCCCTAGGGGCAATCTGTCGATCTTCAACGTAATAAGCCAGCGCAAGTGACTGGGCTGCATCAAAAAAGAAGAAAAAAAAGAAAAAAATGTTTCAGAAGGCTACCTGAATTCCAACAACGTTCAGTTATCATAGTCTAGAGGGCACGCCGTTTTATTAGCGTGCGTAGTTATTTATGTATACGGTTCTCCTTCGTAATCTTCCTGTTTCGTTATCGCAGCGTTTTAATTCTTACCAAAACAGGGCTATAACAGAGCAAAGATGTTGCGACGTAGAGCGGTAAATACTCATGTTATTAAAAGGACGCACTCCCTCGATGATGGCGTTATATATATATATATATATATATATATATATATATATATATATATATATATATATATATATATATATATATATATATATATATTATAATATGCTGCCCCTTAAGTTATGGTGGTGTATTGTTGTAGAGGTTGACAGATAGCTCAAGAGGCAATGTCCAAAATTGCCGGACATGTGTGCGCTTTCTGGACATACTGCAAACGGTCAGGCATAAAAAATAGACCAATGCCGCTGTGACACAATGGATGTGAAACCTTAAGGGTGTTTAGATACGTGTCGTACCTTCTGTGTACACACATGTGTACACAGAGGTCTATACACCTTTCAACATTTTTCCGTCGACAAGACTGATACATCACTTGCGTCCTCAAGGCGCAGATAGAGCTACAGACGATGTGGCTGTGCTCGTTTCTTTTCGCGCAATTTTGTATTGCTTCTTTTTGTATTTCTTTCTTTCGCGTTTTCCTGCGAAATGAAATTATTTGACGCCAATTCGTTATTTGTCATTCCTCAAGGTACATTCCAACAAAGTGTCTTTTCCTTTCTGTCACACGAAATCTGCTCTTGCATTCATTTTTCCTTTTTTCGCCAAAGACAATCGGAGAGTGTAATCATCTTCGCCCCACCATCGCTCTGTAGAGAAGGTACGAAGGTGTTATAGACTGTCAACATGAACCACTATCTTTTATATTTAATATTATTCCTTTTATCACGAATACGCAGAACGTGCCCCCTCACGTGCCTCGGTGTCTAAGTGGCTACGGCGCTTTGCTAATGAGCCTGAGGTCGTAGATTAAATTTCGGGCTACGGTTGGCCGCATTTCAATGAAGGTGAAGTGCGAAATGCCAGTGTGCTTATAGATTTAGACGCACGGTAAAAAAAATGCCTAAGTGGTGAAAACTTAATCCCAAACTCCCGCAACGGCGTCTCTTAAAGCGAAGCTGTGCCTTTGAGACCGTGAAAAACTATTGTATCGCTGAACTGATTTCGTAAGCCTCTGTTCTATAATAATTTCGCTGTGAAATTTAGAGGCACTGTTTGTCCTACTTCAGTTTCTTTTAATCGAGCACTATGCATTTTTTTAATCATAAGTATGCAATCTACGATGTTGTACTCACTCGACGTGTGTCGTAACGTCAGTCGGTAACCGCGCTCCACTCTTGTTTAGAGCGTTGGCTTCCGATGTCACCAACGCAGCAATGACCACTAGCGACGGGCCCAATGACCGCTGTGCGGCCTGTGACCATGTAGTGACAAGGAAGGAAGGTAAGAAATAATACACAAGAAACGTGGCTTTTCTGAGGCGAACATTATTAAGCTTAGCCTCAGGTTTACAATGACAGCGCGAACATTCGAAAAGAAGACAGAACAAGAACACAGTCGCTGCAATCAGAATTTTCGAAGTCCACACACGCACACACACGCGCACGCACGCACGCACGCACGCACACGCACACACACACACACACACACACACACACACACACACACACACACACACACACACACACACACACACACACACACACACACACACACATATATATATATATATATATATATATATATATATATATATATATATATATATATATATATATATATATATATATATATATATATATATATATATATATATATATATTGTTTTCCCTCCCCATATAACCGATGATATAGTTTTCGTTTTTTACGCTCGTAACCCCTCTCAGCCAAACGATGCACGGTTGATAGCGTTTGCACCTATTTTCACAGAGCACAGTTTTCACCTATATTACAGTCACAGTAAAAAAGAAGAAAAAGGAAGAAACACTTATCACTGACAAAGGACCTGTGGGAAAGGAAACAATTCATTTCTTCAACCACAAAATAGCATAATATTAAATTGCGTTTTAATAGTTCGATCGCCTAGCAAATACCGGAAAGCGACGTTTGGATTCATGATTCTTCAGTGATCCGTGCCTGAATTCCGCTTGTGTGTTGCCTTATATGCTGCACAGTGCAACGTGCGTTTTGCTCCTTTGAAGAACTTTGAAGAACTCTGAGCTGTGCCACGTGAACGAAGTCATAGGTCACGTGTTGTGTGAGCTGTCCTCAATACGTGGAAGAGCGAGGAAATTTGAGCAATGAGCCTACGCGCCTCGACAGCCTGCCGTGGTCAGATGTCTTTAGTTTAGGTCCTTGGCGAGACGTTAAATCTAGTTTTCAGCCGATCCCGGACTTCCCTTGCTGTTGAAACGGTACGGGTCCGGACTGTAGCCCTTGAGTAGACCTAATAACTTGTATGTTTTATATCCTCCTTCTGTCAACATCTTCACCCCCTCATGCTCTTTGTTTCTTCCCTCCCTCTGGCCTTTTGTGCTGCGCAGAGTTGCTGGATAGAGGAAGGTACCTCAGGCCGACCTCTCTGCGTTTCGTATCATTAAACTTTTCTCTCTATCCCCTCGCACGGTAGAGTGAGCCAGTCAACGAGGGATTAGGGATGTGTGGACGGACGCACTGTTCAGCGGCTTTTAGGTAGTGCTTCTTGTGGGTGTGGGTAAAGCCAGAGCGTATGTGGGAAGGAACGGTATTTCCGGCCAGCGGGTTCGGCCTTATTTTCTGAGCTCAGACCTGATAGGCTAGCCTCGGTAGAGTGTCGCAGCAGACCCTGTAGGATCTCTTTTTTTTTTAGTTAACAACTGAAGGTTTCTCCCTACTGTAAAGTTAACTTCGCCACACTCTAATTTCGTCACTAATGGCGGCAACTGCTGTTATTCAGTATAAAATATAAACTATGCATGTTAGTACTCCTCAGTAGCACGTGGTGACTTCTTTAACGCGCCGCATCGACATTGTTCGTCGAATAAAATACATGTCTCGGCCGAGATACGTGCGTGCGTCGTCAGTTGGAAATATTCCTTGTGGCAAAGCTAGCTGTGCGTTTACGAGAATGTTTTCGCCGCAACTTCGGATCTTTACGTTATTATAAAATTTGTTGCGTTGCTAATGGGTCACAAAACTGTCTTACCTTGCAAGTTTCTTGCTGAGTTCTTCCTAAATGTAAGAAAATAGCTTCCCTGTGAGACAGACTTACAGCCAAATGGCGCCCATAATGTTAATACAAAGCCGGTGTGTTTCAACAGCACACCAACAGAAGCTGTTTGCGTGCCGTTGTAGTGGTTTTAGCATGCAGCATGTCCCCACTAGGTCAACCAGCCAGGGTCAGCCAGCCAGGCTTTGATGTAGGTACCCTATCGATGTGTGTATATATATATATATATACACACACACATCGATAAGGTACCTACATCAAAGCCCATACATAAATAAGCCACTACATCGATAAGGTATTAGCGACTGAGGAATCCTTGCGTGCGCGTTTACATTTGTTTGATTTGCTAAGGTGCCGCAATAACTACCGAAATGAATTCGCAAGCTTCTGCCATGGCACTTACCAACGTTCGCCAAATTCTGCTGTTCATAAAAAGCATATAGAAAATGCTTAAGACATCTTGTGCGGCAAGCATTACCGCACATTTTTTCAGCCTATTTCGGCATAAGGCAACGCTTGTCGGAACTCGTTGCTATTGTGTGAGGTGCACACGGGCTCGAGGGCTCTTTACGTTAGAGCCAGCTGCTTTTTTTGAAAGAACACTTGCTCTGGGTTGTTTAAAAATAAGCGACGCATTTTATGAGGAGGAGCCCGCAAAGCGCGGTAAGCTTAACCAAGAAATGCGTGCGCGCCCGAAAATCGCTTCCATCATCGCCGGCAAAATACATTACCTTTCTTTTTTTCAGCTCCCGTGCGTATGCGTAGATAACAAGTATCCAACATTCTTGCATCTAAGCACTCGTGATAGATCATGTTTTGTGATTCCTGCCTATATAGCTACAAATGGCAAATAAGTATACCTAAAAGGGACGTATAAACGAGAGCAATATAACAAAGCCATTAAAAAAAACATGCAAGTTTTAACGTTTAAATATATCAGCCAGGATTTTAACTTACAAGAATGGTATACCACCCGCGCTGTTTTTGTCATTGCGTTCTTTCTCGTCAAGTCTAAACGTAATTTAGATAATAATAATAATATTTGGGGTTTTACGTGCCAAAACCACTTTCTGATTATGAGGCACGCCGTAGTGGAGGACTCCGGAAATTTTGACCACCTGGGGTTCTTTAACGTGCACCTAAATCTAAGCACACGGGTGTTTTCGCATTTCGCCCCCATCGAAATGCGGCCGCCGTGGCCGGGATTCGATCCCGCGACCTCGTGCTCAGCAGCCCAACACCATAGCCACTGAGCAACCACGGCGGGTCCGTAATTTAGACCTTGTCAAACGTCACAGGGGCAATTTACGGCAACGACGGTGCCAGGACCAGCGTTATAACGTTTAACATGGTGTCTGGTTTCGCGTGATGCATGGAGTTGAATACATGCTTAGAAATATATTTTGTAATTTGCGCAGCCGCGTAATCGTCTTCTCAACAAAGAAGAGTTTAATTGATGGGGCTCAAAGCCCCAAAGAAACACTGGAATAATGAGAGACGCCCTTGTGGAGAACTATAAGCGTTAATTTTTGCCAACGCGGGTCCTTCATTAGGCCCCTAACTCTAAGTGCGCGAGCACATTTTCTCGGTGCAGAACGGGGCGGGGCCGTCGCAGGCAAACCACTTACCTCGGCATATACAAATAGAACAGTTTTTCGAAGCATATCTTGTGTTCTGACGACCGAATTTCTGTAGCCGTCATCAGCGTTGATGCAACCAATGTTATGCGAACTTGAACGCATTTTTTAAGCGATAGTTTTTATTCCAATCACAGACATTTGTGTGCAAGCACTGGTAACAGAAGCGGAGCTCGGTGTATTAGCACGGCCCGTGAGCACAAAATAGTTTTTACGACACAATGGCCAGTGAAAGCAGGCGTCAGCTAGTGGTGGTGTTGGGAATAATATTAGTGAAATCGGTCGGCCAATTGCAAACATTTCTTACAAGGCAAAAGCTTATTTTGTATTCGGCAACATGAATATTCGGACATGTTGCTAGCTAGGGAGATTTTCGTAAATGTCCCTTGCGCCACAGATACATGTGTTCCTAAAATTTGTTAATTATGTGTGTTCTGAATTGTCTGCTGATGTCTTTTCTGTGGTACGCGTGGTTGGCAACACTCATATGAAATAAATATGCGGCCCCGTCATTTCGCACCGATGCCTACTTCGAAGTTTTTACTCGAACACCCGCGGTGGTTGCTCAGTGGCTACGGTGTTGGGGTGCTGAGCACGAGGTCGCGGGATCGAAACCCGGCCACGGCGGCCGCATTTCCATGGGGGGCGAAACGCGAAAACACCCGTGTACTTAGATTTAGGTGCACGTTAAAGAACCCAAGGTGGTCTAAATTTTTGGAGTCCTCCACTACGGGGTGCCTCATAATCAGAAAGTGGTTTTGGCATGTAAAACCCCATAATTTTTTACTCCAAGAATTATAAACAAGTTCCCATGCCTATTTTGACAGCCCGATATGTCTTTTATTGCGATATCAATTATATAAACGCTCCAGGTACATTTCTGCCGTAGTCGTCGTCGTGATGTTCCGCGTTAAGTACAAGGGTGATAACATCATCTCGGGGCGCCGTATGCTGTATGTGCGAGTGAAAGCGTGCGAGAGTGACCCGACGATCGTGGCTCAACCTCGCGGGCGCAAGGGAGGAAAACGCGGAGCAAACCGGCCGTCTTTCGTCGCGCGCAAGGAATCGGGGGCCGCGGAAAGATGGGGTCGGCGCGATCAACTCCCCTGGCGGCTACGTAGGGGGCGCCCGCGCGGGCTGTATCTTGTAAGTGATGTGCGGTGGGGGACAGAGAGTACCGAGGGCTGATAGCTTCGCGTGCGCTCTGTTCTCGGCGCTTAGCTCGCGTTGAAGCGAGAGGCAGCACGAAGGTCAATTCACTCGCTGCTGCTGCCGCGTTTCTCACTCCAGCGTTTTGACAGCGAGTGTGCGCTGTAATCGACTGAGATGTGTTCATGTTTCTCCTGTGCACCTGTGACGCCATTCTTGTTAGTTTAGTTAGTAAACGAATGTTTACGAGTTTGTACGGCAGATTAAACTGCTATTTTAACTTCGTATAGTTGTCTACTAGCTGCAATTGATGCTGCGTTTTTGAGGCGAAACAGACTTTTCATGTTTGCGCCCCAGCAAGAAGACTAAACACGAAAAGAAGAGGGGCCAACGTCTTACTAGGTATATCTTAGGTTAGGCGGGAGTCTAGCCGAACTCATCGACCATGACTGCCTCCTCGCGGTTTCTTACTAAGCGTCCCTTGTGGACGTAACTAGCTATTGAGGGCATTGGCGGTCCTGAAATTTGTAATGAGATATCTCTAGCACCTCCAACCCCACTTTTTTTTTCCTGCAATCGAATCGGGCCCGGGACAATATAAAACAGACATATTAGCAACACATGTATTTCTGTCCAAGAGGACAGGATCATGAGACGAATACATGAATCTGCAACGTGTGCAGCGCATAAGGAGTTCACGTAAGACACAGCATCGGGTTCCTGCCCTCGAGGGTCGCAGCCCCAATCCACGTGCAAGGCACTATATTTTTCAGGCTTGGGTTATCGCACGTGTCCAGAAAAAAATAATTTGCCAAAAGCCATGGCACTGTACTAGTCCAGTTGTAACTCAATATGGAGCCCCACTGCGTTTCAAACACGAAAACAGAAAAATCAGAGCACAACTTAGCCCTTCTCATGAGTTGTGAACGCGAAAGCATTACTGTCAAATTGACCGACGCTGAGCGATCCTTCGAGTTAATATGAACTCCTCGCAGGCATGCAAGCTTGTTGAGCCGTGTGGCGCCTTTTGATTTGTGCTTACCGAGGTACGGTTAGAGCGCTGGCGAGAGCTTGCGCGGACGAGGAACGCGCAGATATGACAGGATTCCGAGCGCGAGAGCGAGGGTGACGTGGCGTCGCGGCGATGCCCTCTCCCCTCATGCGATACAGCAGCAGCAGGTGTTCCCTTTCGTTCAGCCTCACTCGTGACGTGGCGTCACAGCCAATGGGAAGTTTCACTACTAAAGATGCCGCCTGCTTTTTCTTTCAATGGGCCATTTGACGTTTTCGCAGTAAAATTAGGAGGCACTCGATCCTCCGGCAGAAACGAAATTCGCGTCCTGGGTGCAGCATAGGGCCACTGCTTCTCTCATTGATCTTGGCAACCGCGGGATCAGCTCGGGCCCTCAGTCTACAGCGGCTCCGGAGCTCCTGATTGAAGCGGCGGAAGAGCCTGTGACGTAGCAGAGGGTGCTAAGAATGTCTGGATCCGGAGTGACCACCGCAGGAACCTGAACAAAGCAACTTTCAATACGCCAGCCTCTCCGAGTGAAAGAATCTTAGCAAAGCAGTTTGAGCAAATAATAAACATTAGCTGTGATATTACTCTACACATAATGGGAAGCGCTTGAAAGGCATCTACACTGCTGACTAATTTTGACATGCTCTGTGACATGGGCCTTCCACATAAGACAGAATAAGGAGTAGGATTTGTAGTTCAGAGGGCTACAGCTGGCAACATCGCTGAATTCCAGAGCATAAACAAAATTACGGTAAACACGATGAGCAAACAGGCAAGATGACTCATAAGAAATGACCTAATGAGGAAGTGACATGGCATGAAGGTGTCTAATCCCTGGACAGAATCGGATTGGCTGTCCTTCAAAACCGATCAACGCGAGATGATCGGATTTCATATGGCATTCGAAATTACATTTTATAACATTCTGAAGATTGAGGAAGCAGTAAAGAAAGGAAGGAGCATTAAGTAAGTGGAAGAAAACTTCAAACATCTATGCTGTCAAAGTTAAGCGCGGTAATCTCATCAATATCCGGCAAAAGGTTACGAAGACGAAAAGGGAAGCTAAAGGGATAAGTTAATCAGGGGAACTGCAGTCATGGCGTCAGAATCAGTGATTGATTTATAGTGTTTTTCCTTAGTGTGATTTCCCGCCTAACATGTTAGTAGCCACTCATAGAGGCTAGAAGTGATAGATATGGGATAGTTGTGTCGGTGTTGTCCTTTAAAAAAAGTGCGGTTTACCTGTGACCCGTTGCCCTATTAGGGCGGCAGATAATTTATCTACCAAACTGCACAGCACACCCAAAACAGCCAAGTAGTCACAATTACACGGACTGAAAAGGAGGACAGAGAAGAGGTAAGCGAAACTATGGACCACGTAATAAGGGCTTTGCGAGTTAAATCGGCGGTGGAAAGCGGCTGGAGATTGTAGTTTCAGTCGAGCTGACGAAAGGAGGCGCAAATATTGTGCTCGAAACGCTTGCGAAGTTTATACTGAAGGGCTCAAGACTTTGTGTGCCAGATACTTCGAAAATACTCACGCCTTAATAATTCATAGGAAAGAATGCGATAAAACTGAAGAATCATAGGCCATTTGCATTCGGTATTTTGCAAGAAAAAATTACTCAATCAATTTTGGGTAAAATCAGGGCTGCACTTATCTTCAAAGAACACAGAGGACAGGTTGGCGTTAAGAAGTTGTATTCAGCAATGGCTCCCACTTATGCAATATATTTCCACGGTGTAGAAATAGTCAAGTGAAGGTGTATTTACAGGTATTTACAAATGGTAGCAAGGCTAGATACACAAGATGGCTGCCTGGAACAGCCGCATGCTCACTTCGCCAAATCGCCGTCTTCGTTCATAGTCGCTCTATGCACCACTGTTCCGGAACAATATCAAGTAGTTGAAAAATATGGGGAATACGAGCAGTCAACCTGTCTATATTGGCTTCCTATAGCGTGCGAAAAGGCTTTCCATGAGCTATAGACACCAGCAGCCATGGATGAATTGCGTTGGAAATAAGTAGAAGCATACGTAAAATCTTATAGGCACCTACAAAGATTGTACAGCTAAATTATTTCTTCATTAACAATGTAGTAAAACACCGATTAAGACGGATGTAAGGCCAGGAGGGACAGTCTCTCCAGTTGTGTTCACTGCATGTACTTGGAAGGCTTCAAGCCGTTAGACCGGGAAGAATTATAGGTGTGAGGATACACTGAGGATGTTAGAATCATTGAGAAATAAGGCTATATTGGTGCTACTTATCGCGGATAAATCAGGGGAACTTTTAGGCATGTAAAATCCTCTCAGCTGGACTTCTCCGCGATAAGGTGGCCTCGCCGCCTGCGGGATTATCTGACTGAGCTATCTCGGTTGCTTGGTTGCCATAGTCAGAAGTCCGAATCCTCGTATGACAAAAGTTTTTTTTTTTTTAATCTGGGGGTGGTAATCCGAATTCACCTCCTTCAGTACGCTACAGCTCAAGGCTTGGAGTGACGCCTGTCACAGGCAAAAGATGCTGAGAGCGAGTGGGGCAATACTAATCCAGGTACAACCAAATTAGGAAGACCCACTAAGATTCATCAAAAGGCACTCCTTCACCTGAACATGAATTGGGCTCCCTGGTGCAGTACTCGGCCACTCCCTCCCAAATGACTCTTTCCACTAACCAATGGTCTTCCGTCCCCGGCATCTGCAGAGCACTTGACCTAGGCCACCGTCAGACCCGTAACGCAACAGAGGGTGCTAAGAATATCTGGGCCGGGACAGGCCGCCAATGGAAACCGAACCTGGCAACGTATAACACCCGAACTCTCTCGAGCGAGGCTAGCTTAGCATCACTCTTTGAAGGACTATCAGGCATTGTTTGGGACATCATTGGCCTTAGAAAGGTTAGAAGAACTGGTGAGGCTTATGCACTGCTGACTAAAGGCCACGTACTCTGCTATACAGGACTCCCAGATAAGAAGCAATACGGAGTAGGATTCCTCATCCATGAGGACATAGCGGGCAATAATGACGAATTCTACAGCATTAGTGAGAGGATATAGCAGTAGTTGCAATAAAGCTTAATAAGAGGTACAGAATAAAGGTAGTACAAGCCTACGCTCCAACCTCGTCGTGATGATGATGAAATAGGTCTGTTTTATGATGATCTTGAATTATTGATGAGATAGTGCAAATCAGGCTGCTGAATAAGGAAGTGGCAACTACTAAGCCGATTCTAGGAACGCTGGGGTGAGATGCTGGTAGAATTCGCTGAAAACAAGTTGCGAATAATTAACACGTTCTTCAAGAACCGTAGCAACAAAAAGTGGACCTGCAAAAACCCTAATAGTGAAACAAGACATGAAATATAGTTCAGAATTTCTGCTGATCCCAGCATAGTGCAGGATGTAGAAGTATTAGACAGGGTAAAAAGCAGTGATCATAGGTTAGTGAAGTCTAGGAATCACCTGAGCTTGAAGAGAGAAAGAGTAAAATTGGTAAGGAAGAAACAAGTGAACCTAGACGCAGTAAGGGTAAGAGTAGGCCAATTCAGGCTGCAACCTGCAAACAAATATATAGCCTTAGAATGGAAAGGTGAAGATTATAGAGAGGTAATGAATCAAAGCGTAACTAGACTGGCTTCAGAAACAGTAATTGAAGTGGTAGGTAAGGCACCAAGGCAACCAGTAGGCAAGCTCTTCCAAGTAACGAAGGACCTAATAAATAAACGAAAAATAATGAAAGTGTCTAACTTAAGAGATCAGATAGAATTTACGGAACTGTCAAGACTGATCAACAAGAAGAAAATAAAGGATATACGAAATTACAACGGGAAAAAGACTGAGGAAGCCGTAAAAAAATGAACGCAGCATGAAACGAGTGAGAAGGAAGCCTGGCGTAGGACAAACCAAGATGCATGCACTGAAAGATAAGCAGGGTAATATAATCAGCAATCTTGAAGATATAGTAAAAGCAGCGGAATAATTCTATACTGACCTGTACAGCACCCAGAGCAGCCACGATACATCCATTCGAAGTAGTAATGAACAGGTTACAGATGCTCTTTCTATAACTGTCGATGAAGCCAGAAGGGCCTTGCAAGACATGGAATGGAGAAAAGCGACAGGAGATGCATTAACAGTCGATTTAATCAAAGATGGAGGGGACATAAAGCTTGAGAAACTAACGGCCCTTCACACAAACTCTATCGACTTCAAGGATCCCAGAGAGCTGGAAGAAGGCCAGCACTAGACTAATCCATAAAAAAGGAGACGTTAAAGAATTAAAAATTGTGAGCCCATCAACTTACCTCCAGTATTATAAAAAATATTCACCAAGGTAATTTCCAATTGTTTAAGGGCAACACTGGACCTCGGTCAACCAAGGGAACAGGCTGCCTTCAAGAAGGGATAATCTACAATGGATCACATACGTGTCATCATTCAAGTAATCAAGAAATCCGCAGAGTACAATCAGCCTCTCTACATGGCTTTCATAGATTAGGAAAAGGCACTTGATTCAGTAGAGATAGCAGCATTCATAGATGCATTAGGTAATCGAGGAGTACAAGTCACTTACGTAAACATCTTGTAAAATATCTACAGAGATTCTACAGCTACCTCAATTCTACACAAGAAAAGTAGGAAGATACCCCAAAAGAAAGGGGTCAGACAGGGAGACACAATCCCTCCAATGCTATTCAGTGCGTGCTTGGAAGAAGTATTCAAGCTATTAAACTGGGGAGGCTTAGGAGTGAGGATCAATTAACGGCGAATATCTCGGCAACCTTCGGTTTGCAGATGACATGTTCAGCAACACTGGGGACGAATTACAAGAAATCATTGAGGGCCTTAACAGAGGGAGTGTAAGAGTAGTTCCCGATTAATATGCTGAAGACAAATATAATGAGCCGTAGTCGGGCAAGCGAACAAGAGTTCAGGATCGCCAGTCAACCTCTAGAATCTGTAAAGGGGTACGCTACCTAGGTCAATTACTCACAAGGGACTCTCATCATGAGCAGGAAATTAACAGAATAATACAAATAGGTTGGAGCGCATACGGCAGATATAGTCAGATCCTGACTGGAAGCTTACCACTATCACTAAAAAGAAAGGTGTACCATCAGTGCATTTTACCGGTGCTAACATATGGGGTGTTCATAGGAGGTAGCAGCGTAGCAGGGGGCGGCAGAAAGTTAGGTGGGCGGATGAGATTAAGAAGTTTGCAGGGACGGCATGGCCACAATTAGTACATGACCGGGGTTGTTGGAGAAGTATGGGAGAGGCCTTTGCCCTGCAGTGGGCGTAACCAGGCTGATGATGATGATGATGAACATATGGGGTAGAAACTTGGAGACTGACAATGAAGCTGGATAACTAGATAAGGACCGCGCAAAGATCGATGGAACGAACAATGTTAGGCGCAACTTTAAGAGACAGTAAAAGGGCGGTGTGGATCGGAGAGCAAGCGGGGATAGTCAATATTCTAATTGACATTAAGATAAAAATGGAGCAGGGCAGGTCATGTCATGCGTACGCTAGATAACAGGCGGACCATTAGGGTTGCGGAATGGCGAGCAAGAGAAGGGAAGTGTAGACGAAGACGGCAAAAGGCTAGGATGGGCGATGTAATTAGGAAATTAGTAGGTGCTAGTGGGAATCAGTTGGCGCACGACAGGGGTAACTGGAGATTGCAGGGAAGACTAGGTGGGGCAATGAAATTATGAAATTAGCAGTTGCTAGTTGGAATCGGCCTGGAAGTGGAGGATCACCGCGTTCGCGTCCTTTCTGTATGTGCATCGACGCCGCGATGCTCTCGCGGCGTCCATACGCTTGCGCGCAACCAGCGTTCACGAACTGGAAAACTTCACTGTGCCTTTTTAACTTCCAATTTCTTTTCTCAAAATCTGGCGAACAGACTACTTTTCCGAGCCAAGTGTTTCTGATATAACTCTAACAGTCCTTCGTCCGTCACAGAACGTGAGAGAATGTAAACTATCTGTGTTTTCGTCTTCGCTAGACGTGGAGAGGAGCCCTGATCTTGCTTCAACCTAGGTGTCTTCACAGCCTTCCCGAAAGCACTGTACCCACTGGAACACCGTTCTTTCCTTTATGGCATCTTTTCCATTGGCCTTACCGACGTTTTATAGTATTCTTCACCAGCCTTGCCCAGTTTCACAACAAATTTAATATTTATCCCCAGCTCCATCTGTTCGTTGAACTCCATTTCGACAAACTGAAGATAGCTGGCACAGAAGGTGCACAGAAATACCTTGTCATACATCGCTAACGCTCGTGCTAGAATTCAACCGGATCCTTTGAGCGGAGAGAGTGATGCAGGAGCACACGTTCCCATGACATTAATTTTATTGAGGCCCTGAAGAGCTCACGTCTGGGGAGACCCGGGATAAGCCGATGGCTTCACCCATGACGGAACTAGTGGACCGAGACACACCGCAATATCATCGGCCTTGTGAACGGCCTGCAGTTGTTGTAGATGTTCTGGACACTTGAGGGCGAATTCCCAGGAGTCCTTGGTTTAAAGTGAAGAGGCTTCTAATGCGAGGCACAACCAGAGCATGTGTTCCAAATTATAACATTCGTATGCGCAATCGCGGCATTCCTGTGAGTTTTCCTGATCGATTAAGCGCATTAAGCGAGGGGTAAGATCTAGTCTGTAGCATTCTGAGCGTAGAGGCCTGAGCCGTGTCAGTCTTGGGGTGTGGCAGGGGAAAGGTTCTACGTCTAAGCTTATAATGAGTGGTAATCTCATGATATGCACGGAGCGGATCTTTTCCTTCATCTATGGGAATTTCTGAGGCCAGAGGTCCGGCTGCACGGTTCGTGAGGCGACGCGCAAACCTATGGCCAGCCTCATTCGGGTTAATACATTTGGTCTAGTAATGTCCCTTAAGTTTGCAGGCAACCAAGAAATGTGGTGATATCCCTGCTCTTCACTTCTGATAGTGAAGTCCTGATAGTGAACGGGTGCATGAGCGTAATGCCACGAGGCGTGATCTCGCAGTGGGCACGATCCCCCATCGTGGGTAGGAGGCACACGTGTGACAGGCTGCAAAAACAACAACAACAACAAGCGGACAGCCCTTCCGAGCTCCTGGGATGAACCAGGCCCTTCCGGGCGAGACGTCCGTGGCAATGTGCGAAGGATCGCGGAGCCGAGCGTCGGACGAGGGTGCCAGAGGTACCCAGGACTCCAGCTGCCAGTGTTGGATACGGTGGCTGACCCAAGGACCGCCGGTCCGTTAGCCGCCGCACCTGAGCTGTGCCGAGCAGCGTTCCAATTTGGCGCAGATGTGGCTGTGCTATAGACGCGATTCTCGCGTGCCATGCGTCCCCAGAACCGTGCTGGACGGGGCCTGAGCGTGTTGTCGTCGCAGCCGACTCAAGCACGGGGACTCTACAGTGCCGTGACGACGGAACCGTGAGCCTTTCAGCACGGCACTGCTTTGTCCTGTTGATTCTTGTGTGCTCGTGTGGGGACGTATTGACTGCCGTTACGCAGCCTATTAACGTTATTCGTATTCTTTTAAGGCTCTTCCGATTTATTTAAATCTTCACAATGAAACAACATTCCCAAACGACTCTGTCTTCCTTCCGCATTGCTGCCCACTAGAAGAAGTGCCGAACAGTCGTGAACACCTTACTGATGTTTCTACTAGCTGTTAAGGTGTAAAAAATGACGTGCGGGTCATGTAACGAGCAGAGCAGAAAACTGATTGTTTAGTTAGAATAACACAACGAATACGGGTAGCATCTAACTGCTCCCGCCGTGATGCAACTTAACTGTGCCGCCTCTGGTTAGGGGTACGTGGCTTTTACGAAGGCCTACTCATTCGTAACTGGAATGACCGACACACCGATTTGTGACTCGTGCAAACGTGAAGAGCCGATCGAGCACGTGTTGCGTTTTTGTAATCTCTATTAGATCGAAGGCGACGTTCTCCGGACGGTGTTAAAATGATTAGATAGCAGACCATTTTCAGAGACTAACATACTCGAACCACGGCCCCACGCGTCGCAGGTTTACTGCTACGTTTCATGAAATCGACTGACCTCAGTGACCGATTATGGGCGTGCACTTATGGACAACCACACGTATTCACACTGATATCACCTTCTTCCCTCCCTCTCCTTTTTTTCTTCTAGTAAACCCCTTCCCCTGTGTAAGGTAGCAAACCGAACGTGCGTCTAGTTGACTTTCCTACCTTTCCTTCCTTCTTTTTTTCTGCTCCTTCACCTCCTGCTCGTCCTGTTGTTGTTGTTGTGTAACTTCATGTCACAAATACAGTGTCCTGTGTCAGCTATACGAAGCTTTACAAAAATGTGAATTTTCTTGGGATATCTCCCGATATCCTATCAGAAATTCTCGGTTTTTGCATGCTGACGCCAGGAATCGACGCGGAGCCTGCTACATTCCGTTTCCAACCTTATGGCGGTACCGCAGCTCGGATGATCACGTTTGCCAAAAGCAGCAAATAAAAACAAAGCTTTATTGATCAGAATGAAGAGAACTCGTAATTGCCATAGCATTGGCACCCACGCAGCAAGCAAGTAGGTGGCATTTTCTCATAGGGTGGGGAGATCAGCGTCACTGACACGCTGTTTAATTTTCGTTTCGGTTCAGGGCTGGCGACAGCCAATATACTGTACGCCGTAGTACGTACGACGATTTTTGTGAACTTGTTGTTGGGCAACACATTACTGTCGGGCTTCAATTTTGCAAATGCAACATTGCCTCTAAAATTGCTAATTAAAACTTTACCTGTATTGGCTGCCAAGCCTTAGAGTCCGACAGCAGCTGTGCAAATGCGCTTACCACAAGTTATTAAGTGCATCACCCTCTGTTCTTTGATGCAGAAAAGAAAACAGCCTGTATACCTGCTACATTAGCGATATCTGGGAACAAAAGCGAAGTGGGGGGGGGGAGCAGGGGGTTGTCCAAGGCGGTTGCGCTGGCAGGGAAGAAGTTTGGGCGTGTTGGTAGTTCAATCGTAAGCTGGGATACATAGCGCAAGAACGACACAAGGACGAAGCAGGAACACGGGACGAGCGCTAACATTCAACAATAGACGGTTTGCAAAAATACTGTTGCGCATGCGCGAACACGGCTGTCACGAGCGCCCTCTACATGGTTAGGTACAAGAAGCAGACGAACAACCAACGCAGCTATAGCGCGCTATGAGACGACGGTTTGTGGTGGTTTTGATTGCGGTATTTTCGTGAAAGGGACGGCTCGTTGTGTTGCGTATTGTGCACAAAGTGTTTCACTAGCAAACGGAGCACGAGTTTATTTCGGTTTCCGTCCGAGAAGAGCTATCCGGCGAGGAAAGCAGCATGGATAAGCGACGGCCGGAGATGCCATCACAGCACACAACTTACTCGTTCCTCGCAGAGCCGGTTCTCATCGCGCTATTTGCTGCTACTGAATTGTCATATGCCAGCGCTGCGAGCTTATTTCGGCCTGCAAGCCCCTTAAACGCAGCCGCATTTTGCCGGAATAGGGAAAGTTCAAGATGGACGAGGATGGACAGCGCTTGCGAACGCGCAGTGGTGTCACTCAGTTGTCGCTGACATGTTATTATACTAAACATTACAAAGTGATGTCGAAAGTGCGCCTCATATGACAATCAGCGCATAGTACTACGCCACTGAAGTGATCTAAACACACCATTCGAGGGCAGTTGGTGTGACCGACGGGCAGCGCGGAGCGACCACCGTGCGACGGAGTTCGCCTGGTTTGCTCTTTTCTGCCGACGGTGTACAGATAGCCAAATGTATTTCTTATTTAGCCTTTTAATATTGATGCATGAGTTAAAGAGCTCGCAAAAAACTATGCGTTCAATTCCTAGCAGAAGCTTCTTCGTAATCGGCGACACCCACGGCCAGCGAGCAAGGCCTACCGTCTTCATCGATGGCAATTAGTGCGTATACAGTCGAGAGAACGGCGCGTCGTTTGAGACATTCCCGTATTTGCCGTGCGCGAGAAAAGGACCGTCGTAACAAGTCAAACAGCTCCGTGAAAGTTTGCTTTGTTCCAGATGGGCCCATATTACTAGGATAAACTCTCCTAAGCGGAACATCACGCTCGGCGCGCTGACTTTGTCGGCCGAGCCGGCAGGCCTAGCTCCCGATTGTCGAAGCAGCAGCCGACGGCGCTTGTAATGAAAACGGAGCGGGCCATGAAGTGTTTATTTTCGTGAGTATTTTAGCGTCTGCACGATTATGTCGCGGTTAAATGAACGCAGAGTTGGTTTTCTCTATACTCTGTCGGCAGCAAAGAGCAAATAAGGCTAGCAGCCTTGCACGGTGGTCGCTGCGCGCGGCCAGTCTGCGAAACCGAGTGTGGACACTCGGCGACACATCGGCATTGTGTTTCGACGACGCGCACTCCGCTCTTCGTTGAAAGAGTACATGTCGCTCGCATCAGTCCCGTGCTGGTATCAGCAGCCCCCAATATACGATATTTTTAACGTAATAGTCCTTCAGTGCCGAGCCTCGATGAGCCTGGCGAATAATGGCAGGTATAGAAAGCAGATATTGCCACACGCGATCAGTTTGAGTGGTACGCTTCCAGAAGTCGGAGGTCTATGACATGTACGAAAACTGGAACGGAGTGACGGCGTCTTCAATTATTTTTGACGTCATGAACACACGCGGTTGCCGCGGCAGAGGCCAGGCAGCAGCCGAGAAGCGAAACTCGCTCTCTAACCACATACTCTCGCACGCAGAGCACTGCAGCTTTGCCTGTTGTGCGCCAGGTGGCGCTCACTATTTTGCAAACCGTTTATGCACTATTTCACTATTTCACTATTTATCACTAATTTGCAAACCGTTGATGTTTATGCTGTACCTACAAGGTCTAGAGGCCAAAATACAGCAAAGCGGACTCGGCTTCAACCTATCATTTCTCAAGCAAGGAAAATTGATTGAACAGTCATTACCAGGACTGATGTACGCGGATGATATTGTATTAATGGCTGACATTGCAGAAGATCTGCAGGAATTAATGGACATATGTAGTACATAAGGAGACAGGTTAGGCTTGAAGTTTAGCAAAGAAAAATCAGCAGTCATGATTTTTAATGATAACAGTTGCGGCGAGCATAAGATACAGGAGGCCACGCTGGAGATAGTCGATAAATACAAGTACCTTGGGGTGTGGATAAATAATGGCATTGAGTATCTGACAGAGTACGAAAAATATCTAACGACTAAAGGTAACAGAAGTGCAGCGATTATGAAGAGTAGGGCACTGTGGAACTACAATAGGTACGAGGTAGTACGAGGGATATGGAAGGGGGTAATGGTACCAGGCCTGACTTTTGCCAATGCAGTTCTATGTATTAGAACAGAGACCCGGCAACAGTTGGAAATTAGGCAACGTGGTGTGGGTAGGCTCGCTCTGGGAGCACATGGCAAGACACCAAATCTTGGAGTGCAGGGGGATCTGGGATGGTCTTCTTTCGAGGGCAGAGAGGCTAGTAGCAAGATAGCATTTGAGGAGCGATTGAGAAAAATGGGGGAAATTCGGTGGGCTAGGAAGGTTTTCAGTTACTTATACACGAGGAATGTTGACATGAGGTGGAGGAAGCGAACTAGAAAATTGACAAGCAAATACTTGGGCAGTAGCGGGGGAACAAGTAAGGAATCATCTGTCAAGAAAAAGGTTAAGGAGGCAGAGAGGGGTATGTGGAGTACAGAGATGCAAACCAAATCGGCATTGGAGACATACAGGATGTTTAAGCAAGAAATAGCCAAAGAAAATATTTACGATAACTCTAAGGGAAGCTCATTGTTGTTCGAAGCCAGGACAGGTGTACTGAGGACTAAAACGTACCGAGCCAGATACCAGGAGATAGATTTGGTGTGCGAGGCGTGTAGAGAGGAGGAGGAAACGGCGGAACACCTGATACTTGCTTGTAAGCAACTTCACCCGGCAGTTGAATCTAAGGGGGAACTATTCAAAGCCTTGGGTTTTAAAGACAGTGAAAGTAGAATAGACTTTGAACAGGTAGAAATAACTAAACGGAGGCTATCTGATTGGTGGACAATATCAACGCAAAAGTAAAGGAGTAAATACATAGGTATGCATGCATATAGAACCATTAAAGGCTAGGTGGCGCGCGCCGCCGCCGCCCGATTCAAAGGGTTGAGCCACAATCATCCATCCATCCACCGTCCATTGATTTATTGCAGCTAGTAAGCGTACATATACTCACTGAGAAGCCACTGCAACAGACACATTGAAGGGAAAGAAGAAAATGAGATCAGCGTCACTGGCATGCTATTATGAAAGAGCTTGAATTTTCGGCATAGTAGTCACATGACTCCTTTTCCTTTTGAAAGAGCTTGAATTTTATGCATAGTAGTCACATGACTCCTTTTCCATTTCTTCTTTCTCTTCAGTGTGTCTGTTGCAGTGGCTTCTCAGTGAGCATATATATGCTAGCTGCAATAAATCAGTTGTTGAAAGTTAGCGCTCGTCCCGTGTTTCTGCTTCGTCCTTGTGTCGTTCTTGCGCTATGTATCCCAGCTTACGGCTGTACTGGTGCTGAAACATCACACCACCACCCCTCCCCCTACTCCCTGGAAATTTTCGATATCCTCGTCTTCCTGACTACACTCAGAGGGGGGGGGGGGCGAAGAGAAGACGTATGGGCCCCGGGTGCCAGACTGCCTAGCTGCACCACAGGCAGTAACATGGATCGCTTACACACTGCAGGGCGACATGGTATGTTCGGTCGAACGTTGACGCCACTTTCACAGTCCATATTTTCGCGGTTAGTAACGCTGGCGCCATCTGTCAATCGCTTGTATAACCACACCGCGCGCGCGAGCCCGGCGAGCTGCCGGTTCCGGCCGGCGCGATTCTCGGCCGGTCCGCCGGCAATCACGTGCTGGCTGTGGCGTTCGGCGGCGTCCTCTTCGGGCGAGGCGCGAGGGAGGAATAATAGTCTTTTTTCTTTTTTTCGCCGCGCAGCGGGCGACAGATGTTGCGGGCCTCGCTGAGCGAGGGGTTGTGCAGCGCGCCGCTCCCGACGACGACAACGCGTGTTTGTGCAGCGGCCGCGGTGCGAAGTGTATCGCCGTCGTAACCGGCACCACGCACTTCTCCGATAGGGAGTTCGAGCGCGCGCTCGACGCCGGTTACGCGCGCGTGTCGATATAACGGCTCGTGCGCGGCGTCGCTGACTTGTGTGGTCCCGCCGAAGCTCTCTGCGGCGTTTCGGCGTCTCTAGTCGTCGTCGACGGCTTCTCCTCGCCGTCTCCTCCGGAAACTTGGGACGACGTCGCCTCCGACTTCCGTGGGACCGGACACCGTGCGGGGGCCCATCGGCTGGCTATACGCTCCTACGTCCGTGCTCGAGTTGGATACCTGTTTCAAGCGGCTCGGATTTCTCTGACCGCCTTTTTCTTTTTTTTTTCCCCGTTCGAAGTCCTCGTCCACGAAGCTTCTTCGACGGGCCCTTCCACCTACCGTCCAACCAACTGTTGCTGGAGTTGACATCGGCAGACCCCCTGGGGTCGAGAAAGTAACGAACGATCGTCGTGGTTGTCCCGGAAGGTGAGATACAAGAGTTTGCTCATTTGACAGTTAACGTCAAGCCTGAACGGGCGGCTGCGCTTGAGAGAGGGCTCTGGCTTCTCTAAGTAAAGCTGCGTTAGCTTTTTGGCGCGGGAGTAGATTCTCGGACGATGATATTTGAACTCTCTTGCGCGGCGACCGAGGCGTCGGGTGACAGCGCTCACGCGGTCGTAACGCGGCCAAACACTGACCTCAGTATAAGAAGTCTTTGGGTGAAGTCTCAATGACCTCTTCCTCCACTGATACAAGACTGCAATGACCAATCAGTATTCAAAAACATTTATGATGGTATGAGCGAATGGTTACATTTCTTTTTTTTTTTTTCTGTGTGTGTGTGCGTTTCCGTGGAAAAAGCGGCAGCTAGTAGTGCTCTTCAGTGGCACAGCATCCTGTTTGTCGCAAAAATCTAGCATTTTAAATTTACTACAGTTGAAAGTGTTACTGCGTATTTTAAGTGTAGTCCTGGGGGAAAATAACGTTGTTCGTACGTCATACCGCAAGCAAATATTTATCTAATGCGCGGTGACCGACCTTACCCTTCCTTTTTTTATTTTGTTACAGCATCCTTATGCAAATGAGCACCACCGTTACCAACCGGTTTCGAGACTGCGCATGCAAAATGTACTTCAAACAAACTTATCAGCGAGAAAACGCAGAAAAGTGTTTAAACGAACTTGCATGGTGAAACTAAACATCCTGTGCATATTTAGCCTACTAATCTTTTATTGGTATTCTTTTTCTTTATTTCTAGCAGATCAAATAAAGATCGGTTATTCAAGCTGGTCATTGCAAAATGAACACAAAGAAAACAATAAAATGAAAGGCTTGGCTTTCTAGTGAAATTTTATAGCGTTGTATGGCCGTTCGAATATTGTACGGAGCATAACAGCTTAGGTGTGAGAGAGATAATAAATGAGGTTTGAATTTCGCAACCCCTAACAGGGACAAAAATATAGTTCCGCTTGACTTCTCTGTCGCATTTATTACCACTGTGGTGCCGTCGATGCGGTGCCGTCGTTTCTATAGCAACTGATCAAATAAAGCTTCATAAGGAGTTGAATATGGTACCGAGTTTAAAAATGAGGCCAACCCATAGTGGTGACTGGCTGTGATCCTGTCCACAGGCAGGCACTGACACATTTTTGCAACGGTGATATGAATATCGCTTTTGTTACTTGGTTGTCTCTCTTATTATTTTTTTAATCGGAAATTATAATTACTTTGTATTTCAAGTACGCAGTTAAGGCTCCTTACGAAGAGCTGTATGCGGACGAACTGGGCAGCCAGTGGCGATCGCAGGTTGTACTGTTCTCCTTTAGTTTGGTAACATGCAAATAAATGAGAAAATTGTCAGGATATTTCGTGCACACGTGTTTTTTGTATAAATAATATCTTTTTTTTACCTCACTAGAACTCATATATGAAACGTACATAATTGCACAAACGCATCCTACTCTGTGCTTATGCGTTTACATCCGTTTTGTATTCGCGCTTTACAAGCGGTAAGTAGTTCGCCTAACGAACTATACGTCTTAGAATGTTTTTCTAGTTGTCAACTATACCGATCGGGTATACATGTCAAAGCTTCTAGCGAAACAGACCGTCACCTTTGACACGCGCTTTACTGTAAGCTGATGCAAGGAAACGTGGTCAGCCACTGCAAGATCCGTTTTCCATCTCCATAGTTGTACTTCTACCGGGCCCTAGTCTCAGACATGCTAAATTCTTTCATCCATTCGTTCCTTGTGTACTTTGCCCTCACACCGAGTCTCCTTCGTGTTCCCGTTGAATTCTTTGCCTTGGTCACCTTGATACGTGCGCAGTCCCGTGCTTTGTTAAGAAGTACCGACAACAGTGGTGGCCACATATTGTAATCGGGATGCTCTATCAGCACTTGCGCAGTATATATAGAAATCTATTTCTTTAAAAGTCACCCCGAAAGGTTCTGAACAGGCTCGCGCTGTGTACTACGTTCCTGCGTTACCTGCTCGACTTATATATCTGCATTTATATGAAGGCAGAGTAATCGTTGGAACAATGAAATGAGTTAATTTCTAGCCTGCCATTTACTCTGACGTAGGTGCAAGAGTGAAATAACACCGCTAGCAGGGTGCAGCCCTGCGGCTTGCTTAGGTGCTGAGTGACACGAACGTCCCGGTAGCGCATATGACATACCTGAGCTTGTCATCTTAATGCGATGTGTCAATATTAGCGTGAATTCCCCAATAGCGACTTCTGCTTTTGATCAACCTTCGGCTCACGCATCAAGGTGGTCCGTTCTCCTAAGACGTTACCCCGTTCACAAGAACGCAATGTGCTATATCAGGATCGTACGATGCGTTACTGTCGCGCTTGTGTGAACGCCGCTTTTGATTCTGGAGTAATACGGTCGCGCGCCGTTTTCCGCGTTTATGTAGTTGCTTTTTATAAAGTCGCTTTCTAAAGTGCATCACATACTTAATAGCGTCTACACAACGAGAAAACTGCGCAGAATTTTTCTTTAATAAAATAATTTTAGGAAACTCTCAGCATGATTTGTCATAGCTGCGAAGAGATGCGCTGGCGACTTCAGTAGTAGTTTGCATAGGCGTCTCATTTACTGATATGCAGACATGGCTGTATGTGTCAGATGTGAGAATGACTTGCGGCATAATTTCGCATAACTAATCTGACTCTTTGTACTGTACTGAAGAAACATTCGTGCCACTTGACGTGCCTCTCCAAAGAGCCACAGCCCGTTTTGATGGTCCTTGAAGCGCACTGCAACTTCGAGTTCGCTGCGTTTCTGAAATGATTCTGCGTTTCAGAATCATTTCAGTTCGGAAAGTGTTCGTCGTCGTCAAGGGCAGTGGGTAAGTAAGCAGGCGCAGTCCAGCCTATGTGGTCACATAATCGAAATTACACTTGCATCAACTATGTTAACACTATCTTTTAGAACACGTTCGGAAACAACAATTTCAATTGTTTGCAGTTCACTGTTTCTTGCGTGACTTGTCTTTTTTTCCTGCGTCAAAAAAAGAAAGGAAGAAAAAATTAGCGAGGTATAGAAAACGCCAATTTCTCATCTCGCTTACCGCTCCAAACAACATAAGAGTCGCTTTATTTTGCATTGAATAGCATGCATTCGCTCACAGCCTTGTGCGGCAGTGAAGCGGGAGCTACGGGGGCGATAGCTTCCGCACATGCCTTACTGCGCCAAGTAGTCCGGCTTAGTTTGACTGCGCTTTATGCTTCTTCAAGAAGAATTTACCGAGTCAGCGCAGCTTTGAAGTCTGACGGTTTCGCATTTGCCGAACCGCGGAAGTAAAAAAAGAAAAGCGAGACAATAAGTCAAATACGTTGTACGTTGCTGCGTGGCACCCTATATCGGCGCTGTAGTAAATACGACGTTCGTGATTTTTTTGTATCCCGAATGCGAACGAGGAGGCTTCAGGAGCGATGTTACGCGTCTCCGCTTTGTGCCTCCGCGGATCTCCCTTCAGGGCCGCAGAAAGTGACCCCCCGAGTATGCAGCACTCATCATCATCGTCCGCGCACCACAATGCACCACAATGCGCCCCCTCCCCCCCTCATTTGGGCACTTGTAGCTTGAATCTCCACTATGCACACACACATTGTTCTGCGCCCATTCGTGCTCGATTCCGATCTCGCCCTGGAGACGGGCGCCCCCTGCAGTACTTGGGCGCTTTCTCCTTCAGCCACGCGCATCCATCCGCTCGCCGTTTTTGCTCTTTTTTCGCTGCACCGACCTGACCGGTTGGGTGAGGCGAGCTCGCGCGCATTTTGCCCACCGCCGCGCCGGGCTCAGTGTATGTATATTCCCTGAGCGTCCGCTCGGAAGCGAAAGCGAGAAAGCAATAAAAGAAAGAGAAAAGAAGAAAGAAAGAAAGAAAGAAAGAAAGAGAAAGAAAGGCCAGAAGGGAATATCAACGCGAGACGAAGGAAAAGAAAAAAAAGGTTACGACACAGCGACGTCCAGTGCACGGGAAAAGCCACGCTTTAGGCAAGCCCTAAAATATATGAGAACGGTTTGACCTCTCGCCTCGGAGAGAATTGACGCGGTGGGCGTGCCAGACGCGTGGTGCCAGGGTTTGTTTGTGCGGTGTTGTTTATTACACGGAGAAACGGAAGGACCGAAAAGGGAACATTCACATGAACCCCGAAAAGAGAAATTCCTAAGCGCCTCCTGAAACAGCATGAAGTGGCGCCATTTGTGACTGCGACTGCGTACGCTACTATGCATGTTAGAAGTAGGGCGCAAAACGAATGATGTACGTAAGGCGAACGATCAAATTTAACGTTATAAATGGCGAATGCAGAAACCTAGGCGTGCGATCGTCCTACTGTAAACGGAAATTATAGTTTGATCCAATAATACAATACGTTACGATATATTAGACTGTACTTGTCAAACCAGGGCTTAGTGTAGGATCTGTACGAGTATATATATATATATATATATATATATATATATATATATATATATATATATATATATATATATATATATATATATATGCAGAACCGTATTCCTTGTTCTGTGGTTCTTCAAAGTTGTGCGACTTCTGCATATCAGGAGCTTCCTCGAAGACGTCATCCTCCGTAATGGAGGACGGAGGACCTCCGCGCCCTCATGGCAAGGCGAGTCCCGCGGCGGTGGCCCTGTCCGTGGGAAACCGCGACATCACCGACTATAGGCTTCCCGATTCATCTGACAGCTCAACAGCGGCAGAGATGGAATCGGACAGTGATTACACGCTAGTCCAATCGCGCCACTTGAAGCGCAAGCTTCGCCGGACATCAGCAGGCAGTGATTCTACTCATAAAAGCAGATGTGACGAACGGGTCTTCTCCGTGGGCTACACCCCAACAACGGAAGGTACGAATATGAATTCGTTGAACAGACACTCACTGACCAAATACTTCGATCGAATAGCCTCAGGACATGTGAGAGAGATCCGCATTAATGCTCGGAAGAACATTCTGACAGTGGACGTTAATTCTCAGGCAGTATTGGAGGCTTTGAAAGGCATTCAAGTGGTTGGTAACATCCCAGTTCGCTCATTCCTAGCGTACGGCAAAGATACCTGCTCTGGTGTGATATCAGATGTGGACATTGACATAAAGGATGAAGACCTGCGATCTCTTTTATCGTCGCCAGTGCGAATCCTCGACATCCACCGATTCGGCCGTTCGCGGTGCATCAAGTTGGTCTTCGAGTCAGACTCTTTGCCAGCATCGGTCAAAGTAGGTTATGTGAGGCACTCAGTGCGTCCATATGTACCACGACCGTTACAGTGTCACAAGTGCTTCAAACTGGGCCACGTGAGTGCGGTGTGTAAGAATCCTACGTCGTGCCGAAGATGTGGTGGTGCACATCATGTAGACTCCTGTGAGACTGACGCCATGAAATGTGCAAATTGCTCCGGAGCCCATGAAGCGACATCCAAGGACTGCCCCAAAATGGCAGAGGAGAGGCAAATCCTGAGAAAAATGGTGAGAGAGAACTCCACGCACAAGGAGGCTGCCGATTCCGTCCGCAAGAAAAGGCGCCGGTTGCGGCAAAGGCGTCGCCGCTCCCAGAGCAAGCCCGGAGGGAAAGAGGCACTTCCTTTGAGTACTTGGATGCAAAACGTGCCACAGAGCGTGCACGGCCGGGACACACAAGATGCGCCTTCCCCAGTACCACCGTGCCCGTCAAGGAATGAGGCGTCATCCTACGTGCGTCCAACCTCTTCGGCTATTGAGTGGCCTTCGCTACCACTAAGGGCTTCCGGAGGAGATACTCCTTCAGCTCTCCCCAAGTGCCGGGAGGGTAATGAAAGGCTTGGAAATGAAAAGGTGATAGACATTCTCAAACAGCTAGTGAACACTATGCGCATATTACTCTCCGAAATGGCAACGCCAACTGCACTATCGGTCGTGAAGGCGTTAGATGCTATGGAACCGCTATTAGCGGCTCTAAAATAAGGGTGTTAATCATGGCTCTCACGATAAAACACTGGACATTGGAACAAAAGATGCATCATTCTGTTATAATGCAATGGAATGCTCGAGGTTTATGCGGCCGCATGTCTGACTTTAGGCAACGAGTCTTCAAATACCGCTTCCCAGTGATCGTGATATGCGAGCCAAATCTCACGTCGGAATTTCGCCTTTCCGGATACGTTAAGCTCTGGTCACGTGAAGATCGACACAAGAGCAAAGTGTTAATGTGTATACGCAGTGACATGACGTTTGTGCGGACCACGATCGCTCCACATGACAGCAATGAATATGTGTGTGTGACACTAAAACATAAACTGCATGTGTTTTCGATCATCGGCGCCTACATACCTCCTAGACAAAGACTTGAACTCTCTTATCTGTCCACTGTATTACAAAGTTCCCCAGGCCCTCATGTTGTTATTGGAGACTTCAACGCTCATCATCCTTACTGGGGAAGTGCCGCAATGAACTGTCGGGGTAGGCACTTGATGGACTTCATAGACACTGAAGGTCTGGTTGTCATCAACGATGGATCTCCAACTTACATCCGCGGCACTACCTACGGAAGTTGCTTAGACCTCACTATTGTATCTCAGAGCCTCCTGCCCTTAGTCAACTGGTGCTTGGACATAGAAACGCATGGGAGCGATCATATACCAACATATGTGCAGATGAAGTGGTTTGTGCAATCAACTGCTTCTGCTGTACGCTGCACTGATTGGTCCACATTCACTACATCTGTCGAAGAGTACTGTGGAGACATCACTTCACCATCTGATATAGAAGACATTATTGTATCATCAGTGCAGAAGACCACTAAGTTCATCAGTGCTCCTACATCCAGAACGGCGATTGATATTGAATATGAACGGCTCCGAGCGATCCGTCGGAGAGCGGAAAGGAAGGTTAGGAGAACTCAATCGTCAGTAGACCTTTGCTTTATGTCGACGAGCTCAACGAAAAATACGGCGTCACCTTCAAAAAATGGGAAAACAACGGTGGAGGACCTTCTGTTCGTCTCTAGATCCTCGAAAGCCACTTTCTAGGATCTGGCAGATAGTACGAAGCCTTCGTGCCCCTCCTCAGCAAAAACATCCTTTCCGTGCTCTAGCACTTCACCAATCTCTGACGGAAGTGCAGGTTGCCGAAGACTTCTGTAAAAGAGTCACCCGTACCGATGCTTCAGCATGTCCAACATTGGATCGACCCGTGCTACCTCCTAAAGATGATCGTCTTGACCTTCCTTTCACGATGCCGGAATTGGAAGCTGCACTTGCTGCGTCGAGACGATCTTCTGCCCCTGGACCTGACGGTATTTCGTATACTGCTTTGTGCCACCTTGGGATTGAAGGTCGGAAAGTCCTGCTGTCATACTATAACGCCACGTGGTCATCCAGTACAGTCCCGAAGCAGTGGAAAACCAGCCGTTTGGTCGCCCTCCTGAAGCCAGGAAAATCGCCTTACGAAATGTCATCTTACCGGCCAGTAGCTTTAGCTAGCTGTGTCGGTAAGGTGATGGAACGGATGGTGCTCACTAGATTAGAATGGTTCATGGAAAAGAATGAGCTTTATCCTGAAATAATGACCGGATTTAGACGTGGCCGGTCTGCAATAGATGGGGTCATTGATCTCGTGTCCACGATCGAACACGAAAAGAAGCGACACCGCCTTGTAGGAGCAGTTTTCTTAGACATAAAAGGAGCCTATGACAATGTACTGCACGAAGCCATTCTTGATGCCCTCAGTAATTTAGGCATCGGCGGCCGTCTCTACATGTGGATTGATAATTACCTAAATGGTCGTACAGTCTTCATGTCCACGAATGATGGCGAAACGACAAGACACGCTGTGGTCCGTGGAGTGCCTCAAGGAGCAGTTCTCAGCCCGACTCTTTTCAATGTTGCCCTTATTGGCCTTGCGGAAATAATTCCTGATACAGTACACATCAGTACATACGCAGACGACATATGCATATGGGCATCCGCAGTCACGCGACCGCAAATTCGTGCCAGATTGCAGCGTGCTGTTTCTTTAACGTCTCAGTACCTTGTTTGGATCGGACCGCTGGTACGATCTGTTGGGAACTCGGCGCTGACGCCCGTGGTTGTACCTGGGTCGCAAGCCCCAAGGGTAGCGTTGGCCTGGCGGCCTGGGGTACAACTGGAAGCATCCGAAGGTCCCGGCAAAGCATGAGTCGACTGGTAACAACGAAACAACTTGTTTATTTTAACATCGCAAAGAGTTGGCGGTCAGGTTGACCGAAGTAGAGAGACGGGAGAGCACTTTACTCAACAGAAGAAATCGGAGCCCTCCCTTTGGCGTCCGGGGGCAGCTGTTTTTATACTCTCGCAGTTGAGGGCAAGAAGGAACCCCTCAAAAGACGAGCACGTGAATGTACAATGGGCTAATGGTGACGCACACTGTCGTAGCGATGCCGTAGCACCATGTCGAGCACGATCTCGTAGCACCCTGTCGTGGCGCTGCCGGTCGGACACAATGACTGTAATGAGAGGATGGTCCCTGCTTTGGCATCGCCTGTTTCGGGCACAATGACTGGAATGAGATCCCTGTTTTGGCATCGCCTGTTTCGGGCACAATGACTGGAATGAGATCCCTGCTTTGGCATCGCCTGTTTCGGGCACAATGACTGGAATGCGAGGATGATCCCTAGGCGGTCGCATCGCCGCAGTCGCGCCTGGAAACACCTGGCGATGAGTGTTGCGGCGACGACGATCGGGCCAAAATGTCTGCCGCCCCGCCGCAGTCGCGCCGGCAAAACCACGTGTCGCAGGCGAAACGCAACAGACCGCCCCGCCGGGGGAAGGAGATCCCGATGGACAGGGGACTGCATCCGCTGTCCGGAGGGATGTCGCTCGATGATGCTCATAACCGAAGTCGGGCGTCCCTCGACGTTTCTTGAGCGCAGCGCACAGAGAAGGCCTCGTTCTCTTGTTCAGGTTCGCACGGGACACTGCAAAGTGACTTCGGGAGAGTTCACATTTTTGTTCTCGTTCCCGGCAAGCGTTAGAACTACGCTGAAACTCAACCGCTCAGTCAGCAGGCACGGCACAACCCTCACTAAGCCCTGCCAGGCTCTTTCCCCTTTTTATACCACTGCCTAGTTCCTTACAGTAGTCTAGCATCACTCAGAACGCGTCCACAAATTGAAAAATTGCACTAGAAAGCATATCATCACTTTGAAACACTAAACAAAAGCAATATGTTAAAAAAAATCCTGCCTCAGGAAGAAAAACATCAGTAACAAACAATTTTGAGGCTGATTCCTACGTTAGGGGCTTCGACTTAAGCCATCGGCGTTACCGTTGAGACTCCCCTTTTTGTAACGCACCTCAAAGGAATATTGTTGTAAAGCGAGGCTCCAGCGCAGGAGGCGGCCATTTTTGGGAGAGATGGTCTGCAGCCATTGGAGAGGGCAGTGATCCGTCTCAATGATAAACCTCGAGCCGGCTAGATAGCATGACAATTTCTGAACGGCCCACACGAGACACGCACACTCTTTCTCGGTGGCGCTATACGCCTGCTCACGACTGGTCAGCTTACGACTAGCATACAGGACGGGGTGTTCTACTTCTCCATTTTCCCGTTGTCACAGTACAACGCCCATGCCTCGCTCACTAGCATCGCACTGAACAATGAACCCTTTTGTATAGTCTGGCGATCGTAGCACAGGCTGGCTTGTTAGGGCACTCTTTAGGGCGCTAAAAGCTCTTTCCTTTGTCTCGTCCCAGACGACTGTTTGAGGCTCTGTTTTTCTTAGAGCATCCGTCAGGGGAGCCGCGATATCAGAGTACCTAGGGATGTACCTCTGATAGTAGCCGGCGACACCCAAGAACGACCGAATATCGGTCTTGGTGCGCGGTTGCGGAAAGTCTCGCACAGCGGCCACTTTTATTTCAGAGGGGCGGCGACGACCCTGACCAATCACGTGACCGAGGTAGACAACCTCGGCCTGTGCTAACTGGCACTTAGGAGCCTTGACTGTCAAGCCCGCTTCGCGCAGGCGGGTTAGCACTGCCCGCAAGTGTGCCATATGCTCAGACCAGGATGCGGAGAATATCGCTACGTCGTCTAGATACGGTAAAGCGAATTCTTGCTGTCCCCGCAACACTTTATCCATGAGGCTTGAAAAACAGTATGGCGCGTTCTTCAAACCAAAACTCAACACTTTAGGACGGAACGTTCCCATTGGTGAAATGAACGCCGCATACCTACTAGCCTCTTCCGTAAGTGGAACCTGCCAATAACCCCTGACAAGATCTAGGGTGGAAATAAACTGAGCGCTACTAACTTTCTCAAGGCGCTCCTCGATGTTAGGGATCGGATAAATTTGATCCTTAGTGATGGAATTAAGCCTGCGGTAGTCGACGCAAGGACGAGGTTCCTTGCCCGGTACCTCAACTAAAATCAAAGGGGAGGTATAATCACTCTCACCTGCCTCAATAACACCGAGCTGTAGCATTTTCTTTACCTCAGCCTCCATAATATCGCTCTGGCGGGGTGACACCCGATACGCCTTGGATCGTACTGGCTCTGTGGAGGTAAGTTCTATATCATGAGTAAGTACAGAAGTCCTACCAGGCCTCTCAGAGAACAGACCTTGAAACTCTTGTAATAGCTGGTGTAGTTCGGTTTTCTGCTCGGGCGACAGCGGTGCTTTACTGATAAGGTCACTAATGACTTGACCGGTGTCTTCCCTGTTCGTCACTGAGCCTAGTCCCGGAAGCTCGATCGGAAGCTCTTCAGGAACGTTTACCATCATGCACACCACTGCTTCCCTTTGTCTATAAGGTTTGAGCAGATTACAGTGGTAAACTTGCTGTGCTTTCCGCTTTCCTGGCAGACTTACCACGTAGTTAACGTCCGACAGTTTCTGAACAATTCGTGCTGGGCCCTCCCACTGCACGTCTAGTTTGTTGTTTAGCGATGTGCGCAATATCATGACCTCATCGCCAACCTCAAAACGACGGGCCCTGGCTGTCCGATCATAATAAACCTTGGCCCTCTGCTGGGCCTTTGTCATTGCTTCACCTGACAACTCCTGTGCCCTTCTTAAGCGTTCGAGGAGCTTAAGTACGTACTCCACCACGACTGGGTCGTCGCCCCTACCTTCCCATGATTCTCGAAGCATGCGAAGCGGAGATCGAAGCGAGCGACCGTACACCAGTTCAGCTGGCGAAAACCCCGTAGCCGCATGCGGCGCGGTCCTTAAAGCAAACATCACCCCAGGCAGACACAGCTCCCAGTCAGTTCGATGTTCAAAACACAACGCTCTCAACACGCGCTTCATGACGGAGTGGAGCTTCTCAACGGAATTCGACTGTGGGTGGTACACTGAGCTGTGTAACAGCTTTACCCCACACCTTTCGAGAAAAGTTGTCGTCAAAGCGCTAGTAAACACTGTGCCCTGATCTGATTGAATTTCTGCAGGAAAACCAACTCGCGCAAATATGGACAGTAGTGCATTAACTATCTCAACTGAGCTGAGTTCTTTAAGCGGCACTGCTTCAGGGAACTTTGTCGCTGGGCAGATCACAGTCAAAATGTGTCTGTACCCCGTGGCTGTTACCGGCAGAGGTCCCACTGTATCAATAACGAGCCGTCTAAAAGGCTCCGTAATGATAGGTACCAATTTCAACGGCGCCCTTGATTTGTCCCCTGGTTTGCCCACCCGCTGACAAGTGTCACATGTCCTCACGAAATGGTCTGCGTCCCGAAAACACCCTGGCCAATAGTACTCTTGCAAGAGACGGTCCTTAGTTTTCTTAACTCCTAGGTGTCCGGACCACGAACCCCCGTGTGACAAGCGCAACAGATCCTTACGATAGCATTGAGGCACGATCAGCTGATCGAACTCCACTCCTCTTCGGTCTAGATACTTCCGGTACAGGACTCCACCTCTTTCCACAAAACGCGCATTTTTCCTGGCGATACCTTCCTTGACATTGCAGCGTATGTTTTCTAGGCTACCATCCTTCTTTTGCTCGGCTATCAAAGCCGACCGGCTGACTTTTAGCAACCTATCAAGTCCGTCTGACGTAGGCGCGATGAGCAAATCAGTAGATAGCTCTTCTAACTTTCCCGTGTCGGGCGTTTCCTCTCCAGTATCTGGCGCCTTTAACGTTACAGACTCAAGTTTATTCAGTTCGGGCGTGCTCTGAATATCAGCTTGCTGCGCCTCTGACCCTTTTTCGTTGTTTGATAACGTCGGCCCCGCAACTACCGCCTTTGCAGCGAGCTCCCGAACCTTCGACCTGGTTAAGGCCTGAACACTAGCTTCACCAAACAAAAGCCCCTTCTCGCGCAGGAGGTGATCGGACCTGTTTGAAAATAGGTACGGGTACTGGGGGGGCAGCATAGATGACACTGCCGCCTCCGTCTCAAGCGCTCCGAAAGGTCCTTCAATAAGCACTTTTGCTACCGGCAGACACACGCTATGAGCTTCCACGGCTTGCTTGATCCATGCGCACTCGCCCGTGAACATATGGGGTTCTACGTAAGACGGGTGAACTACATCCATCGTTGCTGCGGAATCGCGAAGCACTCGGCACTCTTTCCCGTTTACGAGGAGGTCTCGCATGTAAGGCTCGAGAAGCTTCATGTTCTCGTCAGTGCTGCCTATTGAAAAAAACACAACTTTTGGTGTTGTTTCCGGACACTGCGCCGAAAAGTGACCCGGCTTCTGGCACGTATAACACAAGCGCGCTCGCCTCATCTCGAACCGCTTTCTGCGTTTGGCTGCCGCCGTCTCTTTACGTTTGGTCGGACTGCTTTCACTCGCATCCTCACTACGCGTGTCCCCCTTTAATCTCCTGGGCGTGAACTTCGGCGTCTCAAACTTGGAGCCAAATTCACCCTTTTGACCGTCCTTAGCTCCGCGAGCTCGACGCGTCACAAATTCCTCGGCTAGCTCAGCGGCTTTAGCCACCGTACAAACGTCTGGCCTATCCAAGACCCAGTATCGCACGTTCTCCGGTAACCGACTATAAAACTGTTCTAGCCCGAAACACTGCAGAACTTTATCGTGGTCACCAAACGCTTTCTCTTCTTTGAGCCACTCCTGCATGTTCGACATAAGCCTTTACGCAAACTCTGTATATGACACTTCTGCCTTTCTCATTTTCCCGAAACTTCCGACGGAACGCCTCCGCAGACAGCCGGTACTTTTTTAGCAGACTCGATTTTACTTTGTCGAAATCCTCTGCTTCCTCTCTATCCAAGCGAGCGACTACGTCGGCCGCCTCGCCGGGTAACAAAGTGAGCAAGCGCTGTGGCCACGTTTCCCGAGAGAACCCCTGCTTCTCGCACGTTCGCTCAAAGTTAACCAGGAACAAACCAATGTCCTCTCCAAGCTTAAACGGCCGCATCAGGTCAGTCATTTTGAACAATACGCGTTCTCCTGCACCGTGTGCCTGACTTCCATTACGAGCGCGTTCCATCTCTACCTCAAGACGCTTCATTTCCAAAGCGTGTTGACGGTCACGCTCTTGTTGCTCTCGCTCTTTCTGTTCTTTACGTTCACGCTCTACTTTTTCTTTTTGTTCTTTACGTTCACGCTCTTCTTTTTCTTTCTGTTCTTTACGTTCACGCTCTTCTTTTTCTTTTTGCTCTTTAAGTTCGCGCTCCTGTCTTTTTGCAGTCTCTCTCTCTTCAATGGTCTCAAGGCATTCCGACAGCTCGTCATCCTCAGCCTCTAACTCAAGAATAGCCTTTATCAGTTCCGGTTTTCTTAGTTTGTCTGAGACATCCAGACCCAACTCTCTTGCAAGCTCCAACAATTTCGGTTTGCGCAACGACTTCAAATCCATGGCTGCTCTGAATGCTGCTTTCTCTACTGCTTACTATTGTCTTGCCGCAAACTAACCCGGCAGCAACGACAACCACAATTACCAGCTCTGTTTCTAACACTAACAAAAGCCTGGCAAAGCTCAGAAGAAGAAAGTCCCGCACTCACCAAACCTCGCAGGCAGGAATTCCGCGCAGTCGTTCCGCTGCAGGCAACCAGTCGTCACACAGGGCTCGTTGCACTGCTCCCGGATCGTCGTTGAGCTGCTCAGCATACAGTCAACTGCATCTCTTTGCTGCTGGCCTCCGTTGTCGCGATCCCACCGCTGCCACCAGATGTTTGGATCGGACCGCTGGTACGATCTGTTGGGAACTCGGCGCTGACGCCCGTGGTTGTACCTGGGTCGCAAGCCCCAAGGGTAGCGTTGGCCTGGCGGCCTGGGGTACAACTGGAAGCATCCGAAGGTCCCGGCAAAGCATGAGTCGACTGGTAACAACGAAACAACTTGTTTATTTTAACATCGCAAAGAGTTGGCGGTCAGGTTGACCGAAGTAGAGAGACGGGAGAGCACTTTACTCAACAGAAGAAATCGGAGCCCTCCCTTTGGCGTCCGGGGGCAGCTGTTTTTATACTCTCGCAGTTGAGGGCAAGAAGGAACCCCTCAAAAGACGAGCACGTGAATGTACAATGGGCTAATGGTGACGCACACTGTCGTAGCGATGCCGTAGCACCATGTCGAGCACGATCTCGTAGCACCCTGTCGTGGCGCTGCCGGTCGGACACAATGACTGTAATGAGAGGATGGTCCCTGCTTTGGCATCGCCTGTTTCGGGCACAATGACTGGAATGAGATCCCTGTTTTGGCATCGCCTGTTTCGGGCACAATGACTGGAATGAGATCCCTGCTTTGGCATCGCCTGTTTCGGGCACAATGACTGGAATGCGAGGATGATCCCTAGGCGGTCGCATCGCCGCAGTCGCGCCTGGAAACACCTGGCGATGAGTGTTGCGGCGACGACGATCGGGCCAAAATGTCTGCCGCCCCGCCGCAGTCGCGCCGGCAAAACCACGTGTCGCAGGCGAAACGCAACAACCTGCAGTGCCAAGGACTGCAACTGGCCCCAGACAAGTGCGCTGCGATAGCGTTCACACGGAAGCTTATGTGTTGGTATCCAATTATGATCAATGAACGATAGTCACTGCTTTCAATTCCTTTTTCAAGAGCGGACGCCAACTGTCTCCTCTCCAGTGTCATCCGAAAATTGACAGCACAGCACTGGGACAATCCGGATAATCGCCACAGACGACTCCAGAGATTGGACCCTGCCATGACTTTTAGGCTACCACCGAAACTTCAACGAAGCTGTGCCAGTCTTCTGCACAGACTAAGGCTGGGGGTAGCGTTTACGCGCGGATACGTGCACCTCATGCGACGCACCGAGTCTCCACACTGTGAGGTGTGCAATGTGACTGAGACTATAGGTCATGTGCTTTGTGACTGCCCTAAGTACGTGGAAGAGCGTGAAAGGTTGGACAACGACCTTACGTGTCTCGACAGCGCACCGTTGTCGGAGGACGTTATTTTAGGCCCTTGGCCAGATCCTCAATCGAGTTTCAAAGCCATTCAGGCATTACTGAACTTTTTAAAAACAACGGGCTTGGATTGCAGACTTTGAGCATGCCAAATTGCTTGCGATATGTTCTACTCCTTCCTTCTATCGTCATCGTCACCCATCATGCACCTCTTCCCTCTTTCTTTCCCTCTTCCCCTTCCCCCAATGCCGAGTAGCTGGCTAGAGGAATATACCTCAGGCCGACCTCTCAGCATTTCATATCATTAAACTTCTCTCTCTCTCTCGTATTCCACGTGAAGTGCAATCATTGCACAGGCTTTCCGTAGCCTAATAAAGGAAATGGAAAAAACCTTAAACGGAGTTTCTTTATAATAATAATAACAATAATAATAATAATAATAATAATAATAATAATCGTTATTTCTCTCTTTTCGCAAAATACAGGAAGAGAGTGGGCGCAAGGATAAAAGCCTCGTGCAGCGGCTTCAGGAAACCCCATCACGCCACACATGACAGTGTTGCGAGGAAACACCTTAGCTTTGTCAAGCGTACAGAAAATACGGAAAACATTGGCACACATTCTGAATTTGCAAATGTACAAGAGTAAATATAAATACAGTAGGGATCAGTACGAAAACATACGTATACGAAATTGAGAACAGTCTTAGTGCATTTGTTAGCGTTGTGTGATTCTACATTAACAATAAGGCAACATTCAAAAACAATGAAACGCCACCTACTAATTCAGGAGTGGCAGAGTAACTTATCTTTCGATATTTCTTCCAGTAAGATGTTATTCCGTTCAAGTGTGTTAAGGTAACAGGGAAGTTTACAGGCGATTGATCAGTACACTGTGTGGCGCAGGACTGTACGGTGACACTGCGTAAGACTAGGAATGCCTTTGCGGGTTGCGTGACAGTGCCCACAGAAATAGTTCGTGTGTACGTGCGTGTGTGTGCTTAGGTTTTTTTTTCCTTTTTTTTATCCTTCTTTCTTTCTCACTTATTGCATCCCCTTTCCCCTCCCCCAGTACAGGGTAGCCAACCAGAGATAGTCTCTGGTTAACCTCCCTGTCTTTCCTTTGCCTTTCTCTCTTTTGATTTAAATCGGTACGCAGTCCGACAAAAACGGTGTAGACCAAGCGGTGCAACGGCGCACATTGTACTTACATCGGCACATGACTTTGAAGGTTGCATAGTGTCAACATACCGGCATTGTTTCTTCTAATAGCATTTTTGTACATAAGAATTAACTTGAAGATAGGCATAAAAACTGGACGCTTGAATGATGCCACGCTCGGAATAATAGTTTTCTGTTCGGGCATGCCATGGTATCTTAGCAACTAACCTTATCGCACGTTTCTGAGCAACAATAATCTTGGATACATTATGCTTCGTACTTACATGCGCCCCGGACAGTGTGGCAGTAGCTAAGCATTGGAACTAAGAATGCGTTTTAGAATAATAGTTGAATTCTTGTTGATAGCACGTATCTTTGACTACATAGCGCACCAATCACTTTGTTCATTTTTGATCGTACTTTATTAATTTGTGCGTCCCAATTAAGCGGTTCCGAGTAGGTTACTCCGAGACATTTGGTGCTACGCACGATTTCGATATAGTTGTCCTAAAACCTAAGCAAGATGTCTTTTATTTTTAAATGCCACAAAGTGTTATTTGCCATTTTAACTTATAATTAATAAATCTTTATGAATTTATATTGAACACGCATAATACACGCGCCGATTAAGCTGCATACGGAAGAATTTCAAATTGTGCATTATGTACAACTATGTACGCCAGCAGTATGGCGTATTTTCACACACGTCCCAGCGTAGCACTATGTTACGCTACGTGTCGTATACTCCAAAAGCGATGGAGTGCTGTTAAATACTATTTATGGGAGCACAAACAACAAACAACAAATGACTGAGGACCTTAACAGAGAGAGTTTAAGAGTGGGGTTGAAGATTAATATGCAGAAAACAAAGATAATGATCAATAGCCTGGCAAGAGAACAAGAGGTCAGAATCGCCAGTCAGCCTCTTGAGTATGTGAAGGAATACGTTTACCTAGGACAATTACTCACAGGGGATCCTGATCATGAGAAGAAAATTAACAGAGGAATAAAACTGGGTTAAAGCGTATACGGAAGGCATACTCAGATCCTTACGGGAAGCTTACCATTATCACTAAAAAGAAAGGTGCACAATCAATGCATTCTACCGTTACTAACATATGAAGCAGAAACTTGGAGACTGACAAAGAAGCTCGAAACCAAGTTATAAGGACCGCACAAAGGGCGATGGAACGAATAATGATAGGCGTAACATTAAAAGAGCAAACGGGCGTAGCCGATATTCTAATAGAAATTAAGAGAAAGAAATGGAGGTGGGCCAGTCATGTAATGCGTATGTTAGGTAACCGCGCAGTACCGTTAGAGTTACAGAATGGGTGCCGACAGAAGGGAAACGCAGTCGAAGACGGCAAAATACTAGATAGGATGATAAAATTAATTAAATCGCAGGCGCAAGTTGGAATCGGTTGGCGCAGCACAGGGGTGATTGGAGATCGGAGGGAGAGGCTTTCGTCCTGCAGTGGACTTAAAATAGGTTGATGATACTGATGATGATGATGACGGATTATGATGATGATGATGATGATGAACAACTTTTTTTCATAATTAACTCCATGTTCTCCATAACTTCATGATTATCATATTCAATTGTTCCTGACGGAGTACGTTCACTTCGTTTGTGGTCCATCATAGTGCACGTACTACACTCTTAAAGTTTACTCCCTTTGATGCTTATCTTGTCCCACAACAATAATCGTCATCTGCGTTGCTTGCGTTTCCTTTCTTGAAAACTTTCCTGTCCAGACAGCTGTGTCACGCTGATAACGCGCATGCCGTTCGTGACTTGGAAGTACCGGTCTCGCAGCGTTAAAGAAAGGAAATGCGGGCAAGACAGATCACGATTGATCAAGATACGACCCAAAGGGTGTAAACTTTCTTTAAGAGTGCAGCAAGTGAGGCGAGCATGATTTATTACATCTCGATAACTGACTGCTGGCGTTCCGAGAAACGTGACTGTTTGTGAAGCAGAGACTGCGTCTGCCGACAGGTCGAGGCCACGATCGCGGACGATTGGAGGTAGACTTGAGCGTCGGTTGCTCTCTTAGGTTGGAAACGTGCGATTTCTTATCGCACATGCAGCGTCAGTGTAGCGGCCTCTTTCAAAGCCCGCCCATGCGCACTCGGTACAGTGCTGCGTGCGAACAGGCATATGCATATACGATGTGCTCAGCACTAAAACGGCTCCTATCGATCGCGCTATCTTTGGGTGACGAGAAAGAGGCAACTCGAGCCTGTCCACAAGTCTCGCGACTTTGGTGGTGACAGATCGGACTCGTGGGGTGTGCCTGTGTTGAAAGACGAAGGCTACAAGAGAGAAATCGTCTAAGAGTGACGGGATATGGCAGCCTACGGACTGCGAGTGGTTCATTATGGATGATTAGTTCCACAGGCCGCTTATATGCGGCTTTTTCGTGAAGAAGGCATGCAGGCGTTTATTGGACCATAATATGCCGTATAGCAAACCATGCTTTAACAAGGGAAACACCAAACAACAAGGCATATATGAAGGCGTGGCTCGAGGTCTGCTTGGGTAACGGTGACACGGCTAAGCATTGTACGTCTTATATGCAGATTCTGTAGCGAGAGGTGTTCCTTCACTGTAGAAGCCTGTATACTATGGGTGAGAGAGGCAAGTTTAACCCTTTCTCGCCGGAATTTTTTCTATAAAGTGAAAATTTAATATCACCTGCACCTCAACGACAAAATACAGAGAAACATAAAGAAAAAGATTCGTGCTGGAGTTTTCGGCAACGGATGGAAGGTTTTTTTCATTAAATGCCGACAACTCAAGTCACCGTCAGCAGCACGCGGTTCTTCTGATTTCTTGATTCGCAGTCATAATGGTGTGAAATATGGCCACAGGTTACTCGAAGAACGCTTTTTTATCGCCCAATGCAGGTAGGTGATACTACGCACTAGGCAGACCGCTCCAAAGGTGCACTGAGGCCTAACCTCAGCGCTATATGATGCACGGACATTTGTGGAATAACAGGGAAAGCTATATTTATGTAGGGCACAAAGTCGACAAATTTTTCATTAACATTGCTGCCCCTCGCGTTTCTGACAATAGTTTTGTTATCTCTTTTTTTTAGATGTCGGATATTTCCTGTAAAACATTATGATTCCTCCAGGGATCATTGGTCCAAAAGAATGTAATGATAGGAAGCAGCTGGGCAGGCCTGAAGTACATTACTCTAGCCGAACAAGATGAATGCCAAAGAGAAGAAAGATGCTTGACGGGATCAACATGGATGTTAAACCGTCAATACAACGGGGGAGATTCGGTATTGCGGGGACGTCACGGCTTCGATGTCCCGGCCAGCAGGCCCGAACTGCGGCTAGAGCGTTCGTTATCCTGTTCTGCTGGCGGTGATGTAGAACAGTATTTCCTGTACAACGAATCATTACGGCAGCTCTACTTTCTATATCTGGCTTCTGCGTGCTTCAGCTTGTAAGCTGCGCCCACCGTATACAAGGGATAACGACAAATAACTTTACTGTTTGGTATTAACTGCGCAACAAGGCAGGGTCTAAGGAAGAAGGCTAAGCAAGCGCAAACATGTAACTGGTTTATTTCAGGAAAAGTTTCACACCTACGTACATCACAGTCAGATGACCATGCTAGCGGGGCAACTGAAAACCACAAAGAAAAAAAATAAACGGAAAATAATTGCTAAAGGGTTGATTGTTAGCAATAATTTTCGGTTTAGGTTTTCCCTTGTGGTTTTCAGTTCCAGCACAAGACTGGTCATGTGACGATGAAGTACGTAAGTGTCAGATTTTTCCTGAAACAAACCAGTTGAGAGTTTGCTCTTGTGTCATCTGTTCCCCCGTAGTCCCCGTGTTGTTGCGCATTTAAGACGAATCAGCATCAACTCGCCCAGGTGTCAGTAATTCTGTTGCAATTTTCATGTTGTCAGATAAAAGTAAATGTCATCGTTTTCGCTCCTATGTGGAAAGCTTAAGTCTTCTGAATGTACCAGTAAGCGCCGCAAGAACTTTCTGAAATATATTTCAGGCATTGTGTATACTATGAACCCGTTTAGGAAGGCATATGTGGGCCAATATGGCCGTTGCATGAACGTCCGTTTACGGTAGTATCAAGCGCGTCACGACAACTGTCGGGTCCGTCGCATCAAACCTCTATTGCAGAGAGTGCGGCTGCTATCCCGTTCTTACATACACATAGATAGTTTCAATAGTATTAACCCGCTGACGCAAGAATTACAGGGAAGATTTGCCGTATTAGGAGAAAATAGTACGCTTGCGTCATGCTATACATGATAAGAAATTTGCGTTTCTCTATTGCTAACACACATGCACGTCTGGCTTTAAGTTTCTAAGCTTCACGATTTACTATAGGTATCATTTTGTTTTAAATGCGCAAGCATTCCTATGCTCACCCAACAAGGAAAACCGCCCGCCCGTCCGTCCGTCTATCCGTCCGTCACGTAAAAGACGATCTCTTTCAAGATAGGGCCCACAGCAGCGAATGAACCCACACCTTCGTGCTGCCTCTCGCTTCAGCGCGATTCAAGCGGCGAGAACACGGTGCTCACGAAGCTATTAGCATTCGGCGCACTTTGCCCCCAGCGCAGATCGCCTTTAATACAGGGCCCGCGCGGCCGCACCATACGCAGCCTCCGCCGATGTAGAACGCTGACCCCTCCCCCTCCCTTACGCAGCCTTGCACGCGATGGAGGAAGAAGGCGCGCTACCTCCCCGATATCCCTTCCCCCTCCCTTGCGCGTCCGCACCATACGCAGCCGCCGACATAGTACGGTTCATCACGGTTGATAATGGTTCGACGTGATGGGTAAGGCGCTAAAGAGCGATAGCGGCTTATAATAATATACAACCCCTCCCGCGGAGCCTTGCGCGTGACGGAAGACGGCGCGCTTCCTCCCCGGCTTCCTCCCTTTCGTGCGCGAGATCGAGCCGCGATCGCCCTAGCACGCTTTCACTCGCAAATACAACATACTAGGCGCGGCGACGATTTCGTCGCCCTTGGACTTTATACACAACTTGACGGCGACGGCGGAAATGCGCTTGGAGTGCCCATATATCGCAATAATGAATAATTTTAACATGTTAAAGCAAACCATACAGACTGTCAAAGAAAGCCACATGAAAGCTTAACGCGCACCCACTGCACGGCACTCGAGTTCTCATCGAGAGGATACGAATCGGACCGTGCGCTGCCAATGGGTCAACCTAAACGCGACAGTGGCGTGCAGGGACGTCAGCGCGGGTAGCACTCCTCGTTCCCTTTACACAAGCTGTATCCCCCTTATCTCTCTCCCCCCCCTCTCTGTTTTCCCCGCAGGTGGTGAGGTACTGTCGCAGCTAGACGGGCTGTTGTTCTGGGGCCAACCACATGTGCTTTTAAAAGCGCAGGACGCCGGCCATGACTTGATCTTGCGTCGTCTTCTTTTTTTTTTTTATAACTCCCACTGCGTTATTACTGCGTTATTCGGTTTCCATTTTGGTACGTCGTTTTGACAATGGTTGGTTTAACGTTGTTTGACCTTGGTTGGAGAATGAGAAACAGCAGAATGTTTAAGAAAATTAGATTTCTGGTGCCTCGCGTGCCAAAACCACGATTTCATTGCGAGGCACACCGTAGTGGGAGACCACGCATTAATTTTGACCACCTGGGCTTCCATAACGCGGCACCAGCACTGTACACGGCAGGCACGTACCCAGGATATTTTTTTTTTGGGGGGGGGGATAGTATTGTGGCAGCCCAAGGTAACTGTGCTATGCGAATGAGAGGGGTGATAGCTTTACTAGTACACATGTGAATAACGCCCGCCATTCGCCATAAAGACGCGTAAACCTGCAAAAGAGAAATGAAATAAGGTGTATCTCACAGGCGTAGCTGTGAGATACACCTCTCCTTTACTTCGCTAACAAGGGGCCTCATCGATTGGATTCGCGCAGGAAAGAACAGCAGGAAGAACACTGCCAAGAACAAGTAAACGAGCGAAAGTGTAAAATAAAAATTTCTAGTAGCGTGTTTTGAATGATCTATGAAAGAATTATAGAGAAATATATATTTGCGGAACAATCACAGGGGCCCTTCTTTTAGATCCCTCGTTTAATGCTCTACGAAGTGCCAAAACGGACTCGTACTGTTATTTGGGAACTTGCGTAATGATGCGTCGCCGCTATAGTCCCGTACAACCGCGTAAAGTGCAGGACGCTGCGGTTCTAGACGTACTGCGCCCGCCGCGGAAAGTTAGAAAAACACCCACATAAGCACAACGGAGAAGTGGCTACGTCAGGCGCCTAGAGTAATAGCTGTAGTAGCGTCATTCAAAACCGGGAATTATACTCCACTTCCGGCGGCGTTTTCTATGTTGATCCTTAAATATATTCACAAACAACAGCTAAATTTGTTAATTTTCGCTTTTCATTCCTGTTTTGCTGTTGCCTCTGCTGTCTTCCTTAGTAGATCGCTTAATTTCTCAACTCCTTGGACTCTTAATTGTTTCCAGGTGCCAATTTTGCACGAGAAGTGCTGTACAATTAGGGAAAGACCAGACGAGCGAGCGGATGACTCATATTGCTCATGAGTACAACGGTTATTGCAGGATTTGATGATGAACGCTTTTTCGCATTATTTTATTTTCCACCTTATCTAACCCATATCACGGCTATATGGTTCCGAGGACCTGCCAGCATCGCGGCGAGCCGTCACTCGAGGAAATAATGAAGCAAAAGGAAAAGTTAAACCCAACTGGCGTTTTCTCCGGCCGCAGCTCGTTCCACGAACATACAGACCAGTTGACTACGAACCGAATCCCTTTGCTGATGATCAGTGTAAACAAAGAAGGTTGAACTAAAGAAGCAACAGCGATGCGCGTGACCGTTCAATAGATGGTGACAACTGGACGCATCTCGAGTTAATTGCTCGGGCACCGAATCGATGAGAAAACTGGCCTCCACACTCCAGGAGATGCCGATAACTACCGCCATCTGAAATGAGTTTAAAAGGGAACAAAACGTTGACCGCCGAATAACTGTCAAGTCTCAAGATTGATTTGGCGGCGCTTTAGGAATGTGTGTGAGGAGTGGTGGCGTGGGCGGGGAGGGGGCGGAGGTGTACCGACTAATTTCGGGGGCCACTACGCCCGCCACCACGACGGCAGGAGAGTGCATGGTTCTAGCTACGGCTGGATCTAGCCTTGCAAAGCACATGCCGGCCCTGTTTTGAGCAAGAAACGCGGACGGCAATTTTGAACAGGCACTGTTCTTTCGTTTTTCCCCATCTGTGGTTCTCGGAGATGAGTTTTTTTTTTCTTTTTTTCTTTTTTTTTAAGAAGTGGTTGGGGGGGCCTGGGAAGGACCGCGGAGAGTCCGCAAGGACTATCCGGTGCGCGTCGGGAAAAAGCCGCTCACCAGCTGCTTTTGCCGTTCTGGGCGCGCCTTATCGCTACCCTGACAACTCCGGCGGTAAACAGGCCGATAAGGAGCGCGCCAGACGCTTGGGTGCTAGCGGGGCCTCTTCGGAAGCGACCGGAATCCAGCAACTCTTCCCCTCTCTCGCAAACTCTCGAGCATTATAAGCTAGGCTGCGCTCGGCTCGGCTCGGCCTGAGCTCGGGTGCCTACATGGGGGGGCCGTGGCCTCTCCGATTGTTGGGCGCGGCGCGTGGTTTGCTCTTGGCGGTTCTGTCGCGTGGCTCGTGTGCGGGGTCGCGTGTCTCTTTCTCACGTCTCGTGGCACTCGCTTTTTGTCGCTCGGGTACTGTGACGTCAATCTTCGGGGGAGTCGCGCGCCCTTTCCGTGGCGGCGGGATGATGGATGGCTGGCGTGTGGCGGTCGTAGTATCGCTCTTTGCTTTCTTTCTCTTTCTTTCTTTTTTATTTTAGGCGTCCCCTTCGCCGTTTGTTTGTTGCTGCTAGGAGCCCTCTTTCGCTCCATCTGATTTCAAGCTGTCTCCTCCGCTTCAACCGTGCCTATGGCGAGATCAAGTAGCGTCCAGGGATCGTCCTTGATGCTTGGCGCCAATAGGGGACGCGGTTCTCTCATGTGTGCGCAGGGACATTTCCGTCCGTGCGTGCGTGTGGCTGGGGTGGGGGATGTGGATGTAATGGAATCAGAAGAGCACTCTGCTTGCCCTTTCATTGTCACTGACCGCATCTCGGTCAGCGGTACTTAGCACTTTTGCGTCTGCGTGTACCTTGCGAACAGTGCGCGCTTGACTCGGAAGCATCCGGATATCCACGTGCCGCACGAAGTGTTGTAAGTTCGCACGCCAAACCGGAAAAAACAAAAGAATACGTTGCTACCTCGGCCATCGCTAGCAGTTGTGGGCACAAGCTCGCAAGGAAGCTAGCTTGGATTTAAAATGCACCCCGCGTTCCTTGTCGGGATCAGACCGATGGCGCTACCCATTAGACGAGAGCTGACCAAACTCCCTTACAGTGGGTGAAGAACATACTCCTGCGCTGAGCAGCGGCGCAGAAAAAGCTGGTAGTCCGCCAGCTAAGCGATTTACAACACATTTCGAATAGGCATTTGCGATGTCTTGTGTTGGCTTGGTATTGGGGGCTGTACTCATGAGAGGTTCCTTGTGTCCGGCTTACAGAAATATGTGTATTTAACACTGGGAATCCTTTCAAGTGGGATTTCGCCAACCGAGAGGGCTATGAACTTTCCCTCTTATTAAAATAGACTGCATGTTGAAATTGTGGGCTTCATATATCCCTTAGTTTTTTATTCTGTGAAAAAAAAAACCTCAAAAGCAACTTCAAAGACATTGTAGTCGGGCAGCGTGATGTATAAGGCTAGGTGTATACATTTATTTGGCTTGAAAAGTTCGCTTATTACGGGAGATAATGATTCTCAACTTTCCCTTTCCTCAATTTCACGGCCGAACTGCACAGCGGAGTTTGGCATGTTTGCGCCGTTTCCTGCTCAGAAAAATAAAGACGATTGCAAAATTTGCGATGCTGTGTCCTGAGTTCCGTCAGGATGCAATGTAATCATTAAGTATGGATAAGCGATTAACTAATTCGCAGCAATCTTGTCACCTCACGACATGAAAGCATGGAAAGCCTACCCTGTCGTTTGTTTTTTCGAAGCCGTACTTGAACGAAGTGCGTCTGAGGGCAGAAGTTGCCATACACTTCAACTATCGCTGTACCTGTCTCTACCTTGTGAATTTATTGCTACTGTACTACTACTACTACTACTACGACTACTACTACTACTACTACTACTACTACTACTACTACTACTACTACTACTACTACTAATAATAATAATAATAATAATAATAATACCCGTTTCGAATAGTATATATTTGCGCAGGCTTCAATAAAGGTGGTGTTGGCAGTCAGCGCTCGTCCTGTGTCCTGCCTTGTCCGTGTTTTTTGGCGCTGTTTTAAATATGAATAATCCGTACCAACTAGCTCGCACCCAAACCCTTCCGATATCCTTCCAAGTCGTCTGAACACTTCAGATGTATTTGCCTTTTGAGCGTGCACTAATGCTCGAACCCTAGTCGCGTCCTAATAGAGAAATTAGTTCTCGAGGCTCTATGGGATTTTCTCGTGGACAATACCTGAATCTGTTCTCTGTAAACGGTATAGCCTATGTGCATTTCTATTTTTTTTTATGTTTACATAAATATTTAAGGTTGTGTTGTGGTTGTTACTATTATAACCCCTTTTCCTTCATCTGCAGTTCTTGTGTGGTCCATGGGTTTGATTTGTGACGTATTATTTCGCTACTGACCTTGCACATTGTTTCTTAATTCCTCTATCTTTCTTTTTTCGTGTAGCTATAGATTTAAAATAGCCGGCCCTTTTTGTGAACAAACTACCTTTTTTTTTTCATTGTATACTGTGCAATCCGGTCCGACTTTCCCAACTTGCAGTCTTCATGCAGCAGATTCCTATGTTTCACAGCCAATAAACAAAGAAGTGAGAGACTTTATACTCTGGGTCCGATATCTGGACGACCGATATCGAGATCTCGTTGCAGATCGCATGATCTCGATCATGCGTTTCTTGCAGCAGCTGTGCAGCAGCACGACATGCGAGAAGTCGTTCGTGTCTGGAAGCGCGAGTTCTTTTACGCGTTATAACTGGGGACATTACGGATCGTCTCCGGTCTTCTCTTACTTCTTCAACTTTGCTTATCTTTTCTCGCCGCCGTCTTTGCCGCCCGTACACTTGAGCCGGTGCCCAGAATTCGCGTTAGCAAACATTATACGCGCTTCCGTGGAGTGCGTGCGCTTTTCGCGCGCCGCCGGGAGAAGCATTCCACGTATGAGTGCGCACCGTCACGCCTCCCGCGACAGGCGCCCTCCCCCTTATTAGACGTGCGCGCGCTGAATATGTTTCTCGGCGAATTCAGAACTACCGCGGAAAACCAAGAGGCACACTGAAAGCAAGACAAGCATAAGGGGAGAGAGAGAGAGAAAAAAAGAAATGGAAGGGAAGACGCCAGAGGTTAGCCAGTGTAAGTAGCGGCTGGCTACCCTGTTCAGGGCGAAAGGGGTATATGGGAAGAAAAAGTGAGTGGAGAAACAAATAAAACAAAATGAAGTTAGAGATCGTTCACGCAATCACGCAATGCGGCGCGCTACACCTTTCAATATCGGTCGCACAATTTGCAAGCCCTTAAGAAGCTTATAAAACGGAACTTTTTGTTTGCCTACGTCCCAGTGGTTTGGCGTGTCGTATGGTTCGTTAAATAAACGGGCCCGATCCCGAAGGTGCTTCGTACAAAACTGGGCCAATCACAGGCGTTGTGTAATCAAAGGTAGTGACTTCGCGTGCGAATCATGACACAAGTGCACGATATGTGTCATAGCAAAGGCTTTAAATCCGCTTTCTAGCTTGGGCCGATCATCGAGCCGGTGCAATAAGTGACGTTTAAAGCATGATGAAGTCTGTCACGTCTATCCGGCTCCCAAATCGCTTCCGGCGCGTGCAGCCAGGAAAAAGCATAGCCTTCGAGATCTACTTCTGTTATCCAAAGAAAGGCGTCGTTGCGGTGGGTTTGGACGCCACCTATTAAAGGATCGGGTGTGCCGATCCTTATAATGCTGTTCTATTAGTATCTCTGGTGTCGCATATGCATCTAGCTTCTTTGGCTCTTTCTCCGTGTTTCATGACGGTGTCTCTCCGAGTTGACGTAGCGCGGAGGGGGGGGGTGGAGAAGGGAGGGTCAAGGGAAGGAGGAGGGAGTATGTTTTTCTCACAGCCGAAGCGCGGAGAAAGGAACTACGAAGTACAGCTTTGACGTTGATGTGTAGAGGAAGCACTTGCGTAGTGGCGCTGTTTAATGCGTCACAAACGGTGTTCCAAATTGTCCACTGTGACCCTAAGGGAGATTTACCAACTTTTATATCGGGACATGCAATTGATCACGACATTGCGATGGGCGTAGACAGGTTCTAAACGTCAGTCATTTCTTCCTTCACAGTTCACATGCACGTATTCGCAAGTCTAGCTGCACTGCGAGCGAGACCAACAATGCCTCTGTATTGAAAGTGTAATGCAATACGTCGCGAAGTATCGCGTCCATCTACTTCAACACGGTGTGGGGTCCGCTTAATTTTCTTCCTTAGTTAGCTCGCTTAAAACTTTTAGATGATTATAAAAAGTTTGTGTTTATCTCAACGTTAGTGGCGTATTAAAAGCGAATGTGTAAGGGCGTTGGTGCCCAGTAGAAAAGTGTGTTATCGATGCACCCTGCCAGTGACTAGCCACTGGAGATAAACTTCGAGGATAGCGAGGAAATTTGTAACGAAGCTAAAGAATTGTGATGGTAATAATTGTGGATGTAACGTGAAAAACGATTACGAGGAATCCAAGTGAGTGTTCAGGGGGGGGGGGATAAAATACAAACATTCGAAGTGGTGACACACCGCTGTGTGACTCAATGCCTCTGGCGTACAACTGACGAGTGCGAGGTCACCGGTTCGATTCCGTCGAGGTAGCTAAATTGCCGCATTTCTGTGGGAGTGAAACGAAAAAAAAAAAAACAACGCTGGTATGAGTAAACTTAGGTTCTTAATAAAGAACTCCAGATACCGTAAAAACCAGAATATGGGGTCGAACTTTTCTTTTTCAGAAAACCGCAGCAAAATGTCGATATACCGGTCATGTTTTACCTGTTTATACCGTTTCTTTCTCTTTCATTTTTTTTTAAATTTTAGATATAAGGTTTAGGGCGTCGACCTATTTTCCCGTCCAAGTTCTATTCCGGTTTCTACGGTGGTCAAAATTAATCCCAAAAGCTCCACTACGGTGCCTTGTAGGCCTAAGGTTGTGGCGTTAAACGCAATCGATCGAGGGGTCAATAAATAAATAAATAAATAAATAAATAAATAAATAAATAAATAAATCGGATCGGGTTGGTCCGTTGATCTTTCGGTAGGTCGATAGGTTGGTCGGTCGGTCGGCAGTATCGAGATTTTGGAATTAGCCCGTTAACTTACAGTTCAGTGCTTGCAGACGCTTTAAGTGAGGTTGCTGGCGTCGGCACTCTGTTGCAAATGTCTTTTGTGTTCAGGGTCCCTCGAGTGCAGCGCCTAAAAGACCTGGGTAGTTCTTGGGGCAGAGAAAGTGTACGAACTCAAACCATACAGGCTTGGAAAAAGCAGTCAATACTTATTATATCGTCGATAATATACTGTGAACCAGCCGGAAACGGACGTGTGGGTGGAACCAAGACTCTCGCGTATAGAGACGCATAACGGGAGAACCGGTTGTTTCCGCAGTCGCTCGCATTGTCTCGGAAGCGAGCGCCCGCTGTCGCAACGCCTGTCTATTTGGCCTTCGAGCCCAACGGCGCATATAATACGCACCTCGAGCTGTCGAATGTGCCCACCAAAACGGGCAACCCGCGGTGCACGTTTGTTGGCGTTTCTCGCATGTCTATCGGCGCGACGTGAAGGCGCGAGCAAAGGCAAAATATGCGTGGCGAGACAAAGGACTTGGCATTTAAAAACTAACCACTCGTTTATCACGAGCTGCATGCTCGTCCAATGCACAGCTGCTTCTGCTTTGCTCGCCGTGAACGAGCTGCGGCCTTTGACCTTCGCGACACGCCTTTGAGTTTTGGCGAATAGGAGCACGTTATACATGATGACTTCGATTCATATTGTTATCATGTGTCGAGATGTTTACGCTAGAACGTTGCACGTATGCTGAGGCAAGTCTCTTCTCTGAGCAGACGTGTTTCATTTCTATTTCGGCTGAATATGGAGAAATAAAGCAGACGCATGCATTTCAGCTCCTTGTTCTGCTACAATGAGAGCAATCTTGATCTCCCAAAATTTGTCGCGAACAGTATCTTATATCAAGATGCATGCGTATACCTAATGATCTCAATCGGTTCCATGTCCTTTCAGCACAAACTTTTCTAAAGGTCTGTACATCCCCACAGAGGAGGTCTCAGTAAGTTTTGAATGTTGAGTTGGCCTAATTTTTTTAACTATCAGTTATCTCGTTGACGTTGCCCTCAAGTCGTTTTTGTGCAAACTCCCTCACCCATTACAAGTTACAAGTTTATGAGGTAGTCTTATTAAACAGTTCCATTCCTGTCGCAAAGATTGAATTTAATGACATCTTTCTAAATAATGCTAACCATTTGCCTTATCACTATCAAAATGGCATTCTTGAAGACCTCCTTGCACACCTGGAAATAAAAACCGTACATCATGGCGATTGAGGCTTCCGCCTGTGAATAGAAGGCAGGTGTGGGCACAGTATCGGCATTTCTGAATTGGTTTGTTTCCTTTCGACTACCTGACTTAACTCACGCCTATCACTCAGGCGGAATTATTGGCAATTGTTTTACATTTACGGTAGTTGACGTCTTTGTCATCAGTAGTAATATTAATTGATTGTCTCGTTGTTCTCTGATGAGAACATCTAAGTTATCGAGCGCCTTGCTACTGTTCTATTCCTTCGTACCAAAACGTTTACGCCTCGTTCGTTTGATTTAGGTGCTAGGACTCAAAGATTCCGTGCTAAATTACCGTAGCAACCCATTATGGTCCGGTAATTCTTATTTTACGTACGCCTTCCTTCCCCACAACGGCGCGAATAAAGAAATATATGCCAAGTAACTTTTCCAAATGTTCATATTTCACCATTCATTTTCCAGGTTTAAATATTCCTTGGACCAACAAATGCTACTGCATTATAAAGGCTGAAGTATCGCTGATGAAACTATGTTGTCGAGTCGCTCCACTCAACTTTTATCTCCATACGTCTGGTCTAGTCATCGTGCCTATGTGGCATTTCTGCAATGAGAATGCACCTCGAGAACATTTCTTTCTGGCATGTCGGTGTTTTAATATTCACAGAAAAAGTATTTTCGATTAACCTTTGCGAAACTTGTCTTGAGTTTCGGTGGTCCTTTGCTTTGCCGCTACCGAATTAGCCTAACCACAGAGACGTTTGTGGCCTCCTCCGTAATTTTCTGCGTGAGACAGAAATAATTCCATGCTAAAATGTTCATTTTATTTTTTATTCTATATTTGTCATTCGCACATTTCATTACTGTAATATTATTTAGTGCAGACTTCACATTAATACCAGTCAACTCTTCATTTCACAGTAATTAACCAATTACTACTTCTGTTTGAATTTACGTGCCTCCAAATTATTATTATTTTTAACCTTTGCACCGCCCGATTTGGGGCCGAACCTCCAAAAAGGTTGCGCCAATTCGATGAGAAACAACCAACCAAAGAACCCATCAATCAGCTTACGCAGTGGCGCATATCCAATGATCCAAGCTGGCATGAAAGAGGCTAGATACAGGCAAATATACCGTAAATTAGGTGAGATTCTTAAAAATGCCACTAGCAAAAAAAAAAAAAAAGATTGCTTCCACGTACTCTTTAAAGACTTCTCAGGTTTGGCAATCGAAAGCACATGCTGGCAGCAGGTCACCCAGGATGCTTCTTCATTTCCCGCATTGCTTATTCTTCATTATGTTCATAAGTTTTGGTTAACCGTATTTTCTGTTGTAGTGGTTTGTGAATGGTATAAAAGTGTCTTCTGTTTCAAGAGGAATAAAGCAGTTGGACATTGGAAGGAAGAAGACAGCGTCGTGTTTCGTCCCTTAACCTCTTCTCTGGTGTCCTGGCTTAACCTTACGTTGTTATGCCAACGATGCTAAATTGCCGCTCTCGTCGAGTGGACAGGCGACACGAAATCGGTATCAAAATTAACTTTCATCGTTATCGCTTCCAACCTTTTTGTCCTATATCTTCATGCGATCTAGGGCCCGTATTCACATATAAAAAGGAGAAAAAAGGTTGTTGCACTAGAATTGTACGTAGGAGAAGATTTCAGCCAGTCTTGATGCTGAACATATTATATAGCGAAGACACTCGGCCAGGGGAAAAGAGCACTTACGAATGGAAAGCTTTGTGAATTCGGCCCCGGTTAGTCCGAATTCCTCCAGTTGTTTTCAACTGTGGTTTCTCCTATCGTAGCTGTATTGTTTGACCTCACTGTCGCGTGCAGTAAATATTTTTTTAACCCTAAGTGTGAGAGACAAATCAATTGATTCTGTAAAAGATGTTTGCTATGCTACTAACTGCCGATTTCAAAATTTCAATTTGTTAATTACCTTCCAGCTCATATATGCCTTAAAATTCTTTTTTTATGTTCTCGATGCCTCGCCGAAACGAGGCCTCTTCGTTAGAGTGCGCCGCGCCGTTTACACCGAAGAACAACAAGTCAAACGACATTATTCATTAAAAAATAATATTTCCTGGTTTCACGCGCCAAAACCAAGATATGGTCATGGGGTAGGCCGCTGTGATAGGCCTCCGGGTTAATTTGACCACCTGGGCTTCTTTAAAGTGCATTTGAATCTACGTACACGACCTTTCTTTTTCCTTTCTTTTCTATTGTTCTTTTTTTGTTTTCATTTCGCCCCGTCGAAATGCGGCCGTCGCAGCTGCATCGAACCTGCGATCTCAAACTCAGAGGTGCAACGCCATGCATAGCCACTAAGCTACACTGTACAATAAGTTGCACCCTTAAAAGTGAAAAAAGCGTGTAAATGTGTCTAAAACTCACACCCTAAGGGTGTTATTTATATTCCTAACACCCTGAGGGCGCGAGTTATAGACACATTTACACCCTTTTTTTCACTTTTAAGGGTGTAAATTATTTTACAGTGCACCGCGGCGGGTATTCCAACAAATGATTACAGATGTAACTGCTGTCGGCGGAAAACACCCGGGGTCGCGTTTTCGGGGTCGACAACTTTCGGCCGCGAGATCGCTGTCGCTCCGAGAAACGCTAGTGTGCACGCGTATCAACGGAAACGGACCCCGGAGGCCTCCAGGGCCTCGAGTGAATAAGCTTTTGTTGTCGAACTGGATGCCGTGTCTGCGGCGTCACTTTGACGTCAGCTGCCCGCGAGAGCTGCAGAAGCAAAGAACAAAGACAACATCATAGAAGCAGGGAAAGGAAGAAACCAATCGCACGCGCTGCTTGCGGTGCTTTCTTTTTTTGTTCTCTGTATTTAGTTCAGAGACCTGTACGATTCTAGTATCGTATAGCCGAAGGTGAATGCTTTGTTTGTTTTCGTTTCTTTCTGTCGGACGCGTCATGTGGTTTCCTTTCGCAACAGTTGTTGTTTGTAACTGCGTTTGAAACAAATGTGTCAACATTGCAGTCTATCAGGTTAGGCCAGAGTACATTGTGAAAAGGAAAAATAAAGAGATACGGACGCCCGAAACATTCTCTTTATGAAACTACGAACCTTCGTTCTCCCTATCCTTGGTAGTAATCGCTACCCCATAGAGAGGCGGTGGACAAAAAAACAAAAAGAAGAAAGAAAAGAAAGAAGAGGGAGAGATATGGAGGCGCGTAAAGGTGTAATGCGGCAAAGCCCACAGTCTGGGCGCACGTGAACAACTCCAAATTGTCAGAATTTAGAGCTGAGGTGTGGACGTCTTAACTTCGCTACGTAAAATTTTAAGAATGTCTGCGACCGTTTTTCTTTTTTCATTCTCTTATTTTTTAACAGCGATTCTTCGCGAATGCAGCCGCACTTTGCTGACCGCGTGGCTGCGGCTGCTGCTTTGGTGAATACGGCGCGTGCGCCGGTTTCCATTACGCGAGAAACGCAGGGATTGAACGTGCGAATATTAGTGAACCTTATCAGCGTATTTCCCGCAGCACTGCTCTGCATACACCTCTGTGCACCATTCTTCCCTAAATGAACACTAGGCATACGCCTTTGTGACGTCACTGCGTCGACGTTTCACAGTGGGCATACGCGCGAACCGTTGTTGACATTGCGCTTATAGAAACATGGCATGTCTAGCACGAAGTGTGGTTGAATCCGAGCTTACTTGAGGCGCTCTACAACTTTATAACTGACGTGTTAGGGATTCAAGCAATGATAAAGAAGTAGGCTAAATAAGAACTATTAATAAATTAATATTTAGTGATGCAAAAATACCGGTTGTAAGTACTGCACACTCTACTACCGCTAATATGCACTTGGTACGATTTATGTAGAACTGTCGCTCTTTTTTTTTTTTCTTGAAAGCAAAAGGTTCGAGAAACTGCGATGAGGTACTTCACGCAGGAATGACTTGTCCAGGGTGAGGATGCCTTCCTGAGGCATGCGTGTTTCTTTTTTTTTTTTTATTTTAAGGAAAGGGCAAACTGGAATTCCCGGTAGTAATACTGTATTCATTGTTCCGCTCCATTGAGCACGATAGAAGGCGGGAGGCGAGCAAGGGAATGTTCCACCTCTATCACGTTGTGGAAGTCCCCCTTCCCTTTCTTCATTTCTCTGTGTTTTTTTAGTTTTCTTCTTTCTGTTTTGTTGCTGGTGTCGTTGTTGTTGCTGTTGTTATTCCGCTGTAGCAACTTCTCACTGTGAAAGGGGAATAATTTATTGTTCGCACAAGTGCTTTTTTTTTTTCATGTGGAAGAAAACCCGAATCGCAGCTCTTGTGGTTTTTATGTATTTACGTTTTGTAATGTCCAAGTAATCTTCCCTTTGTGGTCAGTCACGGTATCTGCATATAGATACACAACATATTTCTGAATGTTCCGACTGATGAGGACATCAAAAAAAAGTTTTTTTTATCAGTGTTCTGAATGCTAGCACAACGCTCTGTTAACTAGAACCATGCACACCTAGTTGTAACAAACGTATTATATTTTATATATATATATATATATATATATATATATATATATATATATATATATATATATATATATATATAACGCACCACCTAAGGAAGTGAGCATCCATAATGAGTATGTTTCTATTTATTTTAAACATCAGGATGGGCCAGAAGCGACCTAGACACTTAAGCTAAACGCGCAAAAAAAATTTCTTCCTGTGGTGTTTCGCATTATTACCGGAAAAATATATAAACTTGAAGACCTTAAGAATACTCAGTTTTAATTCCTGAATGAAAGGGTTATATATATTGTCTCTTTGACATCATCGACTGCACATAACTTTCGTGTGTTTATATGAGCCAATTCGCTTACAATATGTAACTGTTCGTGTTCTCTGCTGGTTTAAGTAGCATTGTATAGTATGCAGCGCGCGGGACACACACATTTCTTTGACGAGACGTCGTGTATACCGGGTGTTTGTACAAACACTTCGAGTAATATTTAAAAATCGCCGTTTTGAAATAAAAGGACAGTTCCTTCGGTGACCTAGCGTCAGTGGCGGCGGCCATGGAGTGAAGGGAGATACGTGGTAACTAGTTGCTTATTACCAGAAATTGGTTAATTAACTTTTAAACGTGTAGCTTCAGTGGGATCATCGTAACGGGGAATTTGAAGCGAGCATTGCTTACAAGCCACGTCGACTTTGGATCGAGAAAAAAATGCGATTACCCGCGTAACTGTGGCACGACGATATTCGGCGATTGGGGTTGGGCTGCTAAGCACGAGGTCGCGGGATCGAATCCAGGCCACGACGGCCGCACTTCGATGGGGGGAGGAATGCAAAAGCACCATGATAAGATCGTGGTTTAGGCACGCAAAACCCCAGAATTTAATCTTTGTAATTTTTGAAATTCTGCTATTAGAGCGCGAGAAAAACGCAACTGGGAGATTGCAGCGAGCGCAAAACCGCGGCCCCCGAGGCGACGTTTTTGCTTACGTCACCCAGCAGGGGGTAGCCGGGGCGCTGTCTACTATGGCCGGTCGCATGAAACTTGTACGTAGCAGGCACTTTTGTTCTAATTGTATGCTTGGTTGCGTACACTGTGTGCCTGTGTAATTTCTCGGCATGCTTTATTAATACTTTTCAAACCGTTTATTTTTACGCTTTCGTAAAACGACGATGGGACCGCGCTTTCAGCAATTTTGTCTGTATTCAGTCATAACGCGCACGCAAACTCTTCGCGCCGCTTTAACACCGTCTCCCCCGATTTTATTCTCTCCCCCTCCTTTGACCCCTCTCCCCACCAGAATGCACTAAGAAAGGAAAATTGAGGGAAAAATCTAGAGTTTTTGGTGGAAACAGCGTGGGACACGTGAAGGAAGCCAAGCTAGCCCTGTGATAGGGTGCCCGACAGTTAGTTTTCGGTGACGTATAGCGTTTGGTGCCCGACAACTGCTTTTTGACCGAGCGTGCCCGCATGCGGACAGTCGTTGCGAGGGCGCGTTTCCGCGGAGGGCCCTGTGGTCTTGCATTTACAAGCTACGTGTGGCCGCATGCTGATGACGTGTGCGCAAGAACTCGACGGGCGTGCCCTGTCAACCGCGGGGGGCCTTTTTACCGGTGGCGTGAACGTGCATGAAATTTTTTTCGCTGCCAGCTGACGCAACACTTCCCGACGAACGACAGGCGAGAGAAGTGCGCCCATCTCATTAAGAGAAGTGCAGTGCCCGTTTTTTTTTTTTTCCTGTTTTGTCTTCCTGGCAGGGGCGGACGAACTTTCTTTACTGGGTTCTGTTTTCCTTGCAATCTGGGACGTTTTTTCGTCTATCTTTCTTTTTTAACGTTCTTATATTGGGGCAACCTCTGCAGCGATCTTTCTTCCGTTCCTATACCGCCGTAATTTTGTCGTGGCTTTACTTTAGCCCTTGAGATTTGTCATCCGGTTATTCGTTTCCAATTTCCTTCCTTTATTTTTTTCTACCTTCCGTGCCTATGTTTCTGCCCCCTATAACTTCTTTCCGAAGAGCAGGCAGGCGTTGTGCCCCTTACGGTGGCAGTGTGCTTTTTGCTTTCCTCCCCTTCAACTGTATATGTGTTTTCAAACGAAACAACAACAACAAGACAATAATAATAATAATAATAATAATAATAATAATACCTTGTATATTTTTTCTTTCCAGGGATATCTCGGTATTAGCTTCACTTAAGTTTTTGCGGCGTGTGTCCCAGGCCGTCAAAGTTGATGTTCTCAGAGATGAGGTGCTCGATCCTCCTCCGGGCAGTATGGACAGAATCCTGCTAGCACTCGACGTCCATAAGGCATTTGATAACATCTCACACACTGCAATACTAGACGGACTGCGAGATGTCGGGTGTGGAGAAAGAGTATTTCATTACGTTCAAGACTTCCTGAGCAGCCGTTCCGCGAAAATAGGACTGGGTTCAGCACGTTCTGCCCTGTATCGCCGACCAGATAAGGGCAGTCCTCAAGGATACATATTGTCACCACTTCTTTTTAACATCGGCTTACGTAGAATGGCCCTGGACTTACAGAAGAACCGGGACCTTGGCTGCGCCATATATGCAGACGACATTACACTCTGGGCCTGCAAAGGGTCCTACGGAAACCGACAGGACACGCTTCAACAGGCCATCAACACCATTGAAAGCTATATGAGGCGAGCAGGCATGAGGTGCGCTCCAGCGAAATCAGAGTATATTCATATTAGACCTAGACATACCCGAGCGGCCAAGGCTCCGGATCTGCAGCTCACCTTGGAGGTAGAGCCCATCAAGAGGGCATCCCACCTGCGCGCACTGGGAATGTGCATTCAAGAAACGGGCAGCGTTAGCATAGCACTCTCCAATCTCACACGCACTGTTCGGAGCGTAACAGGGCTTATTAGCAGAGTTGCACGCAGCCGAGAAGGCATGACCGAAGCAGACACCATGTAACTAATAAACGCCTTCGTCATTAGTCGTCTAACGTACGCTCTGCCTTTCCAAACCACGCGGCGTAACGACATCGAACATGCGGATAAGCTCATAAGAATCGCCTGTAAAGCAGCACTCGGCCTGCCTGAAAGCACAAGCACGATCCGACTGAACGAATTAGGAATGATGAACACTTTCGAGGAATATGCAGCGGCCAACCTAATGGCGCAGCGTGAACGGCTAAACACGACACGTCAGGGACGCTCGGTTTTACAAAGACTTCACTATCCACTGACACCACAATACTGCGGCGACGAAACAATCCTACTGCCATCTGAAATCCGAGAGCGGATCCGCGTGGCGCCAATCCCCCGTCACATGCACCCAGTCCATCATGCGGCACGGAGACGCGCGCGGGCAGCCACCTTACTAAGACGGCGAAGCGATCCGGATACTTACTTTACAGACGCGAGTTCGTATCAATAGAATACAGGCACCCTCAATACATTTGCAGCAGTCGTGACTAGCCAAGGACGAACAACCGTAGCAGCATCCATACGCACGAAATCGGTTGCAACGGCCGAAGCTGTGGCCATAGCCCTGGCCATACGTGCCGCGGAAGCTAAGGGCCAATCGGCCTACGTGCTGACAGACTCGCAGGACGCCTGCCGCCTCTTCCTTGGGGGGGCTTTACCGGGCTGCGTCTTCCGCATCCTAGGAACGGAACTCACCCTGGATCATTGCGTGACCTGGTGCCCGGCGCACACAGGGATAGCGGGGAACGAACGGGCGGACCGCTTGGCTCGAGGCATGACTGGCCGAGCCGCGGGCCACACCGCCCGAGAGAACACCTCGACACCCGGTGCGCCAAGAGAAATCCTCGAATTGCAACGGCTAACTAGGCGAACCAAAGCCCTTCCTCACCCAGACCTAGACAGGAGGCAAGCACGGGACTGGCGCCGCCTGCAAACAAACACTTTCCCACATTTATGCAGGCTACACGAGATGTACCCAGACAAATACAGCAACACATGCCCGTGGTGCGAAGGAACACCGACATTGGAACACATAGCATTCAAGTGCGCGTTACGTCCGGCGGCTGCCACCTCGCCGCTGCTAGACAACACTCTACATAACTGGTCGTGGGAGGCGCGACTCGCGGAAGTGGAATTGGGAAGCCAACTGGCGACCCTTGACCAGGCCCGGCGAGCCGCTGTAACCAGTGGGGCCCTGGAGGAGGGGCTCCGCCCACCATAACCAAACAACGTCTATAACAATAAACGTTTACTCTCTTTCTCATGATGTCTTCGCGGCAAAAGCAGTCGCCAGAATGCTTCGCTGCGTTCGATCCTTGGCTACTGCCACCCTCCACCACCTCCCTCGACCCGGCAGCCGTCGTCCCGTTGTCCTGTCGTCGCTGACATCGCAGTTGTGGTCTTGTTAACTCAGCTATGACACTTTTTGGGCAATACTACGAATGATGAGGCTTTCGATTGAGTTTTTGTCAATTTTTGTTCTTCAAGTACTCTTTCTCCTGTTGTGCACTTTGATCTCGGGAAAGTTCAAATACATCTGCTTCTCCTCGGTGGGCCTGAGAAAGACACACACGCACACGCACGCACACGCACGCACACGTACAGAAGAACGGAAATTAGGCAAACGAAAGCTAAATTCTATGGGGCTTCCAGGCGGAAGGGGACGGTCGTACCTATATTAGGTCCTTTGTTTTGTAGCTCTACAGGTGCAGCTGTCGTAAATGGTTTTCCGGTGGTCAGGAATCCTCCATCGAAAGGTCTTGCCATTCCGACTGAGCTCCGTTTCTCAGCAGACGAAATATTTCGCGGCGGAGGGTGTGGGGTGATAGAATGAACAGAAATACTCTGTCGTTCCCACCAGTGGAGACAGCGGCGCTGCAAAATATGCTTCACACTTTCTTTTTACACTCAACCTGTGAGTGCGAGTGCGGGGCTTGTTCAACTATGCTTCCCACGGCGTATTTTCTCCTCCGACTTCGCTATAACGAGGTTCTATACGGTATGCCTAATGCCGCATTTCACTGGCAGAACAGGAGCGAAGGCAGGGAGCAGGGAAGAGCAGAGCAGTAGCGCAACGAGAGTGCGACTGCTTTCTCCGTCATGGAAAACGCTCCGTGCGCCCCGATAGCAGGTGTGAGGGCGGCGGTGCGTCACGTGACCAGATTGTTTACCTTCCCGCAATGATCAATGGAAGTACGGGAGCGTTCGATTGCATTTCGCCTCCTCGGAAATGAGACCGCCACGCCCGGGATCGAATCCGAGATATAAGCGGCGCAACGGCATATAGCAACTAAGCTATATGGCGATAGCGATAGCGCGTACTCCCGAAATTTGCGTTCTGCAATCAAGACTACGTAAGAACATACTGCGTTCAGCCGGCTTCCTATGGTGAACAAGGGATCCGTTCAGATCTCGAAATGTCATTTTGTTTTCACTTTGGTTTCGATTTCACTGACCAGAACACCATCCGTCGAATTCTCGACTACATAAGTTTCACGCGTTCATTGGCAGTGCATCATATTTGGTGACAGGAGGATGTACTAGATACACATTTCTTATGTATACCTTGTGAATCAACCAGCGCGGTAACTTCGCCCCCTGCATTCCGAGGATCCATCTCTAAGATTCAGTTTATATAGGGATTTCCAATCTTACGTTACCCAAACTCTTCGACAAAAAAAAAAAAATATAGAACGTGGTGCAAGACACAATTTTAAGTCCTACTGTGTTCAGTCGTCGGACCTCTGACAACCAAACACCGAACGTTGTATATTTGCATCTTGCACCGTGTTTTTGAACTATCATTATTTTTTTTTTCATCGAACAGCTTGGCTAACGTTAGCTGGGACACACGATACATTGCAGACAGCATGCGAGCATTACATATTAAGTGGTACCGCAGTCAGAAAGCACGTGTCAAGAGCCCCAGCATTTAAGATAACTGCGGCGTTCAAGATACGCTGCAATTTCCGATAAAATACCTTGCTCTTCATCTCACGAACCCGCTCAGGGTATACCAAAAAAGTAACTGCAAGTCCCAAGGCCATTCGATATTTGCAGATGCACACGCAGTCCGATGGCTGGGAATGGCGAACACAGACTCTTTTTTACATTTGAATGCCCAATAGACCAACAGGAAACGCACAGAAAGGATATTAATCGGTAGCTGCAAGGCAAGAACGTTACCTAGCATGCACCAAAAAGAGAGCAACAGCCAACAAGGCTGGCGTAGTCATCCCGCCAAAGACGATAACACTGAGCACCACTAGTTCGATACAGCACGTGCAGAAGCGTTCAGGTTGCTCCGTACGCCACACAATCTAGTGCACATCGCCGCCGTCGACTTATCAACACAAGGCGTCGAACGTGATAGTGACAGTACGTGCAGCGACTCTAATTTTTGACCCGTGTTCAAAGCGCCATATGGGGACGTATTCTGCGACGATGACTTTCGGCGATACTATCGCCTCGGCCGTCAGGCGCGCGCTGATTGGCATGTTGAGCAAAAACCGGGTGAGCTGATTGGCCGGGGCAGCACTACGTCACGCGAAGGCGATGGTCGAAGTGATCGTCGCAGCATGCGTCCGCTATAGCGGTGCGCTATTGGTGTGGTTGAACAGACTGTGAAGCTCCACCAAATACAGATGGCAGCGGTATCTGGACTGAGTTAAAATTATATTTAGCTCTCATTCCAAAGTATGTACGCAAATTTAATTAAAAGGTGTACATTGCCGATGAAACTGAATGTATAACCGCTGAATTTATCTTACTGCAGCGAGCGCTAGATGCAATAACGTTAAGGGACTCTCCCAAAACCTGTTTAATGTGTGTGCGTTCTTTTAAATGGAATCGACAATTTATGACTCTGCGTGCTGGTATTTTGCGGCGGCGAACACGTAGACCTGTGAGCGTTAGCCGCCGTAGAATGCCGCGAGAAACGCTAAAATGAGGCGCTTATGGTAGTGGCGTGCTACAGTTGGGCAACGACCACCTGTTGCACAGCTACGCACGCGCCGTTTACTGCGCTGCCGATATGGTAGGTGCACGCGTAACGAAAGTGTTAGTCAGCGCGTGGTTTGCTGTAGAAACCATGCCCCGACTAACGCCTTTGTCGTCATGAATAGCCGTGGAACCGTGGCTGCTGTGTGTGTGTTTGCAAGTGCATGCAGTGTTTGCCTGAAACGAGGGACGCGATCCATATGGTTGAACACGAAGATCCGTATCTTGCGAACTGTTCAGGAAGATTTGTCTTCGTGTAGTTATGCCGTGAACGTGAACTTCAGAACTGTTGTCACTAAAATTCTTTTCTCTATTCTTTTTTCGAAACTTTTCGAAACGGAGCAAGCCAATGAATTAAGGAGAGTTGTGCCAGCGCTCTCAAACAAGTAACAACATCTCTTTGAACCCAGACGACGATACTAATAATAGTGTTCAGACAGGTTAGATTATGTGACTATACGGTCGGGGTTAAGTTTGAACGAAATCGTGCGAATTCGGTCCCTGCGGACCTCGTTTCCTCAGCTTTAGTTTCGGTGCATACGAACGGCCAATGCGGGAGACACGAGGTATTTAGGCATGCACGCTCACTGGCGGCTCGATCGCGTGCGTGCATGCTTCCGCTGTCGTCGCCGATATTGCGCCTCAGGACCGCGCCGCTAACCTTGGTTTTGCCGCCGGCATTCGTCGTCGTCGTCGTCGTCAGAAGCTGCCCTTGCGCAGCAGCAGGAAGCGTGTGCCTGTGTGTGCGACTGCTGCCGAGGGCGCTATCGCGTTTCACCCAGTCGCACGATAACGCGAGACCCGAGTTATGCTCGCTCCGTTCGCCCAGTCCCTCGCTGTCTCCCGTCCATTCCTCGTGCTTATTCTTTCTTTCTTTCTTTCTTTCTTTCTTTCTTTCTTCTCGTCGTCTGGTGGTCTGGCGCGTCCGTTACGGGCGCCTGACGACGTCTCCGTTCGGAGCGTCGAGATCGGTGGCGTTACGTTTGAGCGAGGAAGCCAAGCAAAACGATCCGTCGTTTTTGGTTTCGCTTGTTCGTCTGTTTATAATTTCGGAGGAGTTGTTTACTTTCTCTTCTCTCTCGCCCGAAAGAGAAACGCGGGAGCCGGATTTCGTTTCGCATTTCCGGCTTCTTCGAGTAATTATTTGTCTCGCGTATCTTTTTACTGCCCGATTCGTGGCGTATCCCCCCCCCCCCCCCCCTTTGTGTATACCCGTGTCACAGTTGAACGTGATCATCATCAACTTCTTCTTCGTCGACGTCGTTGTCATTGACCAGCCGGGCTCTCCCTTCTGTTTACAGTGGTGTTTGCTTTTAGCTGCGAGGCCGTATTGCGCCACCACTTGTGGAGAGGCGTGGACGGCTTGCGGAACTTTCCAACGCCTGCACAGAATCGTCGGAGTCTCGGGCGAAGTGTGCAGCACCGGCGGCTGGAGGACTGCAGGCTTTCGAGGCCCGTGCTTTGCAGTAGGGAGACCGCATAAGGGCTCAGTGATGACTGTTACGGTAGTCGGCTAATGAGCACAAAGTCGAGAGACCGAATCCCTCTGTAGGGCAGTGATGGCGCTCCCATAGGGCGCGAATGCAAGTAGGCCCAACGTGCTTAGGTTTACGTGCAAGTGATTAAGAACTTGAGGGGGTCACAAAACAAAAACAAAAATAATCAGTGGTTCCCCGCCACCGCGACGATCTGCCTCATTCCCTGCGAAAATATTGGAAGTTCGGCCCGGTGAAAGCGCTGCCTTTCCCGAAATCTTAGCCAAGAAAAACAACCGGAAGAATACCTCCGAGCCCACAACTTGCATCGTCAGAATGTTTGACCACATAAATGACTTTTATTGTTAGAAGCGCGATGGCGGTGGTTATGAGGAATAGTGTTGCTGCCGGTGGGGTTAGCGCGGCAGGCTAAACCTGCAATAGTTACGCCTGAGCGCCTCATTCATGCCATCCTTGTTTTTCTTGTTGTTTCTTTGTTTTCGTTTGTTTTTGTTTTACTTTGAGTTGCGCTAATTCGCCGGTTGATTTGGCTTCCGTCATGTTTTATACGTCTAACCTTTAATACACTGATCTTCATGTAATATCTGCAAATATCCTTCCGTGTGCACTCATCCCTGTTTTTAGTTTTCACTTTAACTGAGTTTTGTTTTGACTGTCATGACGTTGCGTACGGCTGCGTTGTACGAATAGTGCCTTGTCACGTTGATACCTTTTTAGAAAATTTAGGGTAACGCTTGTTTTATTAATGTAACCGCGCTTCCCTCTTACCCAGTGCCTACATGAAGATGCGCTGTAAGGTATTCGCAAATAAAAAAGAAAGAAAGCAAATATTTGTCACCACGAATAGTTTACCTTAGTTTCGCGCAGAAATGTTAGAGATGCCTCCTCCTTCCACAACGGAAGTGTTTGTAGGACCGGATTAAAGTGTTCAACATCGACCGCTGAGCGCAAAATGAAGCAGCAGCAGCACCGCAAAAGTGGATGGCAGCAATTATGCTTTCTCAGGAATTGTGGCCGTTCGCTTTGGCGCATGTCTTCGACAGCGGCTCGAAATAGAATCGTGATTTCTTCAGCTTAATAGATTCGCGCTGTGTTCTCAACTGCCGACTACGCAAAACTGTGACGATTAAACCCAACCGCGTATTCTGTGCGTTGACGATTAACGCACGCGTTCGCGCTCGGTTTGTATACACGCCTAGCTCCGCTGGTGGGTCGTTCAGTTGTACCCGTCGGCTCCCCGCCCTCTGCATCCATCGCTCTATCGCCGAGTCGCAAGATTCCGCGAGGTGACAGTCGTAATTAAAGCGTATACGCGGGCGTTTGCGTACACGTACAATCACGCACGTACATAGCAGGTGGTTGCCGAGCGCAGGCCCTCACTCATCGCGAAACCCCGGAACGCCCACGTACGCTCTTTCCCAACTCTGCGACAAGGACTCTCGGAATGCGTAACTCGCTTTTCTTTTTTTTTTCTTTTCTGCTTCCTTCAGGAAAACAGGAAAGCAGCGCGAGCGACCCGACCTGCCCGTTGAGACACGTGGTTAGTAGTGACGGGGGCGTCCGCTTAAAACGTGTTAGCCGTGGCATTAAAACATATTACGGAATCTGTGAAAGGCATTATGTTTTTTTTTTCTTCTCTATACCCTCACTTTCAGTCCAGGACGCTTACATTATCTCCATTAATCCACCCGACGGGGCTGTCGGGTGGATTAAATTTTTTTTTTCCTTTCGTGATCCTTCCTCAACCTCGCGGCCTTCCGCTGATTTGCTGTATTAAGATTCCCTTGCTTCGAGTGTCGATTAAGTCACTTCAATTCAATTTTATTGATAAGTAAATTAATAAAGAAACAGTTTTATGCAGGAAGCGGTCGCAAAGTAAAAACTGCCGACAAGGAACCCTTACGAGGAAATAGAGATGAAAGTAAAACAAACCTGACAATACATACAATATAGAAAAAAAAGCTTGAAAACAATTGAGCCGATAATATATTATAAAAATTAAAAATTAAATATGTGCACTGATGAGGCACAAAATCATAAAAATAAATAAAGTCAAGTTATAGAAGAAGATTGTTGTGTTCATAGGAGATTGTGGCCAAGTACTGCACCAGGGTGGCTAATCCTGCTCTGGTTGAGGGAGTGCGTTACCGGTTCTGGTCACCGGGATCAGGCCACACTCCAGGCCTGTTTGTGCAATTTTATCAACACGTGGATTTTTTTTTAAATCCGGTGGAAAATTGCCGGCACCGGGATTCGAACTACGGACCTCTTGCACGCGAGGCGGGTGTTCTAACTCTACGCCACCGCTGTGTCTTACCAGTACTCACCTACGGGGCAGAAACCTGGAGGCTTACTAAAAGGGTTCTACTCAAATTGAGGACGACACAACGAGCTATGGAAAGAAGTATGATAGGTGTAACGTTAAGGGATAAGAAAAGAGCAGATTGGGTGACGGAACAAACGCGAGTTAATGACATCTTAGTTGAAATCAAGAAAAAGAAATGGGCATGGGCAGGATATGTAATGGGGAGGGAAGATAACCGATGGTCATTAAGGGTTACGGACTGGATCCCAAGGGAAGGGAAGCGTAGCAGGGGGCGGCAGAAAGTTAGGTGGGCGGATGAGATTAGGAAATTTGCAGGGACGGCATGGCCACAATTAGTACATGACCGGGGTTGTTGGAGAAGTATGGGAGAGGCGTTTGCCCTGCAGTGGGCGTAACCAGGCTGATGATGATGATGATATAAGAAGAAAAGAACCACGAGGGCACACCATAGAGTTTCTCATAGTGAGAAACTCTATGGGGCACACAGAGCGTTGGTGTCGCTGTTTGTACCGGCAGGGTGCATGCTGGGGCATACACGTAGGAGATTCCAGATTCAGCAAAGCCCACGGAGAAAACTGCTAAGTAATCTATTTTACAGTGGAGCTGTTAGAACCTCGCCGGGTTTCTCATTGCGTACGCATCTTAGCCGAGCTGGGGAAGAGAGAGAGCTGAGAGAGAGTGAAAGCAGAGTGTAAAAAAATAGCATCGCGGCAGCATAGCGACGCGGCGAGGGTAGGTGGAGCATAGCGGGGGAGGAGGAGCAGTGCGCACGCGAGCTAGGAACGCGGCCCTGATGCGTGCCCTCTCCTGTGGCGCTCGAGGCCGGGGAGATCAGGCGAGGGAGGAGGAGCGTTCTTCTCCGGCGGCTGCTAGGATGCCTCGATGTCCGCCTTGCCCGCCGATCCGTACAGAGTGGAGACAACCGCGGCGTCTACTGCGGCGTTGGCCACGCGAATCGCGGACGCCGTAGGGACGCGTTGCCGGCGCTCGTGTTTCTTGTGTGTGGTTTGACACTTCATTGCTGGCCTTCCCCCAGCTCCACTGGTCTCTGGTGTTTGCGATAGCAGAGCCACGCATAATTTTTTTTCTTTACACTTTACATAGTAACCTTACAGATGCAAATTCAGCTTCTACTCGCTCTTACGTCTGGTCAAGTTATACAAGTTACCCTCTGCAAATGAAGTAATTTCTAACCATAATGAGAACGCTTCCCAAGATGTATTGCAGTGAATCGGGCCTGGAAGTAGAAAAGACCATTTTATCAATATCGTGATGACAACATATTGCTCCTCCAGTTTCAATAGTCTTTTTTGAAATTTCCTTAAGCAAAAGAACGCGTTTGTCTTATCATATATGCTGGTTTTTAATGACATCATCATCAGCCACATTTCTTTTATGTCAACTGCATGGCGAAGGCCTCTACCAGCGATCTACAAATACCCCTGTTTTGAGCTAGCTGATTCCAAATTGTCCCAACAAATTTCCTTACATGATCTTTATCGCGTCCTCGCCTAGGCTTGCCTTCCCTCGTCACCGCTTCTGTACCTCCGATAGACCACAGGTTATCTGCCCTACGCAATACATGTCCTGCCTAGCTCCATTTTTCTCCCTCAAAGAACCCATGCCCCCTGGATTAAGCGTGCGTCCTGCACTAATAAATTGCCTGCGTGTCGCATTCGGGCATACGCGACGCCCCGTAGCATGTACTCCTACAGCGGACGAATGCAATAGCTCTTCCAACAAACTGAGATCACCGAAGACCCGACCGATTCACGAAGCCCAGCCATAGCACCCTTTACTACGCCGTACAGCTGAATGTTGCTATTGCTGCTTGTATTGACTTATTCGGTGGGCAGGATCTACAGACATTAAAATAAAAGGCAACTGCAAGAAAACAAATGCGTCGTCTATTTTCTTTCAGCTTTCTCAACGGGAAAAAAGTTCGTGAAATATTAACAAATAAGCTACGGAAGCGACCAGAGTGATTTAGACGGTTGTTTACTATTGTTCCCGCACGATGTTCTATGTTTCCGGCTCCATGATGGGTCGCTCGACGCGATCACGAATAAATGTGTTAACTGCACAAATTACGCATTCCGTCTTTCTTTTCCCCCTACCGTCACCCCAGTGCAAGGTAGCAAAGCAGAGTCAACCGGTTAACCTCCCTGCCTTTCCGGAACATCCCGTTTATATATCTCTCTCTTTCTCTACATGATTGGTAGCTTTAAAAAACGACGAACAGTTTAAACCAACAAAATATAAATAAAAGGAGAATGCCCATAGAGATACATAGGGCTCTTTACAAAATCCATCGGGATGCTTATAAAAAAATCACTTACCAGCCCGGCCCAGTGAAAGGGGATGCGCAGCGAAGATTTCGGAAACCACCACTACAACGGCTGAGGGGGGTATGCAATGCTTTAGAGTAATGGTAGTAATGGTAAATTAGACTAACGGTATAGTAATGGGACCAATGCTAATTTTGACAGCGCGCCGCCGCAGATAGCGGTGCTGCAACATTGAAATCAGTTGCTAGGCTGGTTATTATGTATACGAAAGGCTAATGACGTCACTCCCCATGTCGCAAGCTGCCGTCGCCGCGGCAGCCTTACCGGGAAACGTATGCGGGGAGCACTATAGGCGTGTTTCGCATTGCAATCATGAGCGCCTTATCATGCAGTTATGTGGTTCGGATTCTTGTTTTGAGCCTTTCCATTTCTTGAAACGTATGCTGTTCTGTACGTTGTATGCGTGATTCCAAAGAATGTATTCACTGTGGGCTTCACTTTGCTTAGTGCTTGTAGCCTATGCGTTACGGGGCTATGGGCGATTGTATTTTTTTTTCTTGCCTACCGGGTCTATGAGCCATTGCAGGTGGTGATAATTTCTGCTTACGAACGCAGACACGAAAAATGCTGACCACCGAGAGGCTAATAGCTCATATATATATATATATATATATATATATATATATATATATAGAGAGAGAGAGAGAGAGAGAGAGAGAGAGAGAGAGAGAAAGAGAGAGAGCGTTCGGGGTTTAAGAACGTAAGCAAAGGTGGCTGCTGTACGGTCGTAGAAAAAGACACTGCCACACGTTGACGGCAGTAAAACTTCCAAATATCAGTCGACGTCGTCGTGTAACCCAAAAATGCGCGATCACAAGTGTTTCTCGCATGCTGTCGGCTATGCGAGCTGTCAGAGTGCAACGTCTCGTCTCTTCGCTTTCCACGGAATGGCTCGACCGGCGGCCACAATATATATATATATATATATATATATATATATTGCGTCCGACGTACGGGCTCTCAACGACATTAGTCCACCCGTTGATGTCGACGCTCGGCTTAGTTTTCCTTGAACATCGTAAAGAGTAAAAGGGGCAGGGAAAAACGAAGATTACAACGTTAAAATTTTTGTGTAAAAAAAGAAAGAAAGACAACACGAAAATATAGCAAGTGTCAGAACATTTCCTTTCTGTTCTCTTCTATTTTGTGTTAGCCTGTCTTTCTGTGATTGAGAACAAATTGTTCCGACGCATGGTTTCGCCCAGGTTACACGTGCACAGCTTCCGTCATAACCCCGAACGCCTCTCTTGTGGGTCGTGCTGGACAATATGTTTGCTTGGAGCATATGTATGGGGTGTATCAGCCAACGTTAGCCAAGGTGTTCAATGAAAAGCAAACGCAAAACATTTAGAAAAAACTGTGCAAGGTATAAGTTTAAGAGTTAAAGTGTTTGGTTGCCAGACCTATGAAGAACAAACACCGTAAGTCATATCTTGCGCCACGTTTTTTTTTTAAATCGATGCTTTTTTTTTTCATTGAACTGCTTGGCTAACGTTAGCTGGGACACGCGGTATGCTAGCCTAATGGCATCTTCCTTCCATTGCCTCGGACGCTTGTTGCACATAAAATGTGTTTGTGCGGAATAAGTGGCTCGAGATGTGCCTTCATTGTTCGGGTTAAGTTTGGTGACGGCTGTACGTCGCTCACGACGCTTAAGGAAATAACCGCTTTAATATCTGTAACTTGTGTGTGTGTGCATACATACACACACACACGCAAGGGAACCCATAAGGGTTTTTTGTTCACAATGCCGAAACGTCACTTACTTTTTGACTTGGTCATCGACCACTAGCCATTGTGCTTTTTCGTCGAAATCGTGGCATCTTTACTTACCCCTGGGACAGTTCCGCGCTGTACACTGACACGTTCCACGCGTTGTAGGCGTGGCCGTGTAACGTTCTCATTAGATGGACAGGTGAGGATGCGTGCGCGTGGTGCGTATAGAGGGTGCTGAAAGAGAAGAAAGCGCAATTCTATTGTCTCGCGGCAGTGCGGGCGCAGTTACTCGTGGCGTTTATGGCCTGTGCATGCAAATGACCGTGGCGTAACAACTGTGACGATGACAGCACGATGCTTGTGAGAAGTCCTATGGCTAGCGACCACGTGTGACAACGTGGCCTTCACTCGGAACAGATGGTCCGCTTTTGCCTCGTGCTCTAATTGTGGTGGTACAAAAAGAACAAAAAATACCAGTGCGGTCTACGTGCATTTATGACGCACCTTGCAGCTACAGGATGATTGCATGGTAGCTTACCGATTTCGTTGAAAGAAAACAAATGCACTCAGCGAATTCGTTCATTGTATATCCCACGTAGTTGGAATTCGGAGGACAAAAAAAAAAAAAGAAACTTTAAGAGATGCTGAAGGTGGCGTGATGGCTTACCCGAAATGAGCGATGGAACGAAGTTATAACCGCAAATATTAAGCGATGCGAAGGCGGCGGTATGGATTACGGAGCGATTGAGCACGGGCAGGTTATATGCTACATGTGTAGCGGTTATAATAACGTGCACTAGACTTCCATGGTATTGTATTCCTTGAAGAAAGGAAAATTTTAAGCCACTATCACTCGCATGTAGTTTCATTTCTTGTTATTACCTAGTTCTATATTAAGTGATGTGGCCCATTATAGATTTTGGATAATGAAGGAGATAATGTACAACATCGAAATAGGGCACTAGCTTACCGACAAAGCGACTACTGAAAGTAGGCACGAATTTGTCATACGAAAAAGAAAAACCGACAAGAACAACTAAGGGATACAAATAAAACAAACACAAAATACCATGTTTATGTACATTCCCACTATTTCATGCTAGTCCGGAACAATATATATAGAAAGCCAACATTGTGGGAAGACATGTAGGGAAGAAAGTAATTTGCGACGCTAGGAAGAACAGCTCGAAATACGAACATCCCTACACGCTATACATATGCAATTGGGCCGCTGAGGGGCAATGCTCCAGAAGAAAAAAAAAGAGAGAGAGAGACAAAAAAGCTTGTGTGGCTAAAGGTCACGTCCGGTTAAGGCACCAATTACAAAACCTGTGCCAGCCGCAGCCTCTGCGCAGCAATGAAGTCAACGTTCGCTCTTGAACTTAATCGTATAGCGACGCGCTGTGGCTTATAAAGCGGGTGGTTGGGCTATGCCCTAGGTGGCTTCTGGATATAGAGGTGTTTGCTTTGTCCAACGTGTTCCTCAATGCAAGAAGAGTGAACAGCACAAAAGCGTATTCATGAAGTGCAGTGATGAGTAAAACCATAGAGTTGGCGATAGCAGGCACGTTCCGCGGACTTTAGAGGTAAAGAAAGAAACGAAAAAAAAAAAACGAAAGGAATTATTTGGTGAGGCCTCAATTTTAGGGCATTAAACGTGGCGAATTACGGTTCCACGAAGCTGTACTAGCATCAGTCTAGCGATTGCAGCATTATTCGCGAAAATGTAGCAAAGAAAAGAAGAAAGAAAAACATTCGCTTAGCCATTCATGCCCACGTTGGCCTTATCACTATTGCGGATTTGTTGTGTCTGAGCGCTCAATATCCTCTTGCGCTTCGCTTGGGATATCTTGCCTCCTGCAGAGAACTAGGGTATAATAACCGTTCGATTGGTAATCGATCGGCACCTCCTCACCTCGAGCCACTCGTGTTCCGAACGCTCGCACGATGGTGTTTTCCGATAGCTGTGTAGGGTAGATTTATGACTTCGCCCGCGGAAGTGCACCCAGTCCCTCGCCGCAGTACGTGGTTAGAATTTGGAATGGAGCGGCCTTAAGGCAGCCCTCTCTCGCTTCTGCTTGCCGTTTCGATAGTGCCCAGCTCGTTTTTTCGAGAGCGCAGAACTCGTTTGAGTGACGCGTCACTCGATTGTTCGAGCGAGTAAGACTTTTTTTTTTTTCCAATATGCAACTGGTACCGTGCGACTGTTCGTTTCAATAAGGATTCGAACAATGTTTTCTTTTAGCAAGCGTCCAACTACGTATAGCAGAGTTTCGAACATGACTGTTTCCTGTTTCCACTTTCGCAATACCACCCAATCCCTCAAGCAATTTGCACCAACAAGGCTTCCGACAAGCTTCCAACACAGTGTCTCACGTATTGTAGTACGAGGTTTACTGCGCTATAAACACGCGGACAACAGAAGCAGAAGTGGACAGGGCGTACGCGTCTTGTCGACTTCTGCTTCTGTTGTCCGTGTGTTAATAGCGCAGTAACCCCCGCATTACAAGATGAACTTCCACCAACTAGCCCAACTTTTCGCTCTACTGCATTGTCGAACATGTCCCAGCAGTCCAAGGAGCCTTATTTTTTTCTTTTGACCCGCCATCTCGCGGATCACGCAGTTTCGACACGCGCGTGTCGGGAGTTTCAAATACACGAGCGTGAAAACCATGCGACCCTTCGGAAGACGTGCCTCGAAGATGCTTCAGCTGTTGGAAGCTCGTGGGGGCGACCTGCTCTCTTTGCTTAATGGGTTCGGCGTTGGGCTGCCAAGACTGAGGTCGCGGGTTCGATTTCCCCGTCGCTGCTTTTCGATGGGAGCGAGATATGACAAGCCCTCGTGCACTTAGGTTTAGGTGCATGTTAAGGAACCCCAGATTGTCAAAAATTAACCAGGAGTCACCCCACTACAGCATGCCTCATAATTACATCGTGGTTTGGCACGTAAAAGCCCAAGATCTTTTTTTTTTCTTTAGTACACCACTTGGCTGGATATGTTAATGGTACGACTATAGCGCGCCGGATCGGCCGTCATGTTGCAGCGTGACCTGTGCGGCCGAATCTTATTTCCGTAATTCACGGATTCTGCAATCTTTGTTTCTATACTGCTTCCCTCATAGCGGCCAAATTTCGTTGGGCGCTGAATGAGAATGCTGGTGTGTATTTATTGGATTTAGGTGCCCTTGTTGTCAAAATTATCTCAGAGCCCCTTATGCGCGGCTTCTCTCAAAGCCCGCCTGCTGCTTCGGAACGTTAATTTAACCTCACAATTTGATTTTCACCACTCTTCTAACAGTTGAACCTATGACTCCCAGCTGCATGATCGAGAGTGAAGTTTAGGTCAAGGACAGAGTTGCTCGGAATGCCGGATTATGAACTCCACAATTCAATTCAATCGTTATTTACCTCATCAGCTTTTCTTCCTGCTGCTGTTTTCAAGTGTCGTGAAAAGCGTACCATACTAGCGCGCACACTGCTTCACAGCATAGAGTTTGCTGCGAAAATTATAAGAGAGAGGGCGCTGCGATCGTTCAGTTGACTCTTCGTGCTTGTGGCTTCAGATGCGCTCGTGGCTTTATTCACGCATTGTCTGCCTCAATTTTTCCGCCATTTTGGAGCAGCCTCAAGCCAGAAGGCAATGAGATTCTGCGCACATGCATGTACGCTTGTAAAGCCAGAAAGCCGGAGCTGAAGGCATGAGGACGAAGTTTAGGCAAATACACATGACGAGTGTTCTTTTTTTTTTTTCTATGAGAAATCTCTAAACCCAAACTAAGCCAAAATGTGTTGTATTCAAAACTGCACATTCGGGCGGTTCGTTTGGATCCTATATGCACCAAATAATCCAATTTAATCTGGAAAGGCGTAGTAAGAAAAAACACGTTCTCGCTTGAAAATAATGAGCCATGTCCTTCGTGTGGGCTACTTAGTATAAGCCAATTTCACTTATGCAATTGCAGCGCTCCAACCGCACCACGTGACTACGTCGCTACGGCGTCTGCTATGGGAGTTCCCGTGTGAGCATGCTGTCTAGTTTTGTTTGTTTTAGCATGTGAATTATGGCCTCTGGCTATACAACAAGACGGCCATGAAGAAGTTGGTGACAGATCGGCACCCAGACAAGGTCCTTTAATGTTACGCTCGCTCTCCAAAACATATTACGGGGTGCGGGAGCGCATGACTGTGTTAGTGTGGCGGTTCAGCCAGCAAGGGAATGACGGCTAGTATGCATTTGTATACTAACCACATTTTCATGCTGGTTGGATGATATTTGTGCACATGTTTGGTTAGCATACATTTTGTATGCTGACCATCATTTAGCCGGCAGCTTGGGGAGTGATGGCTAATATACGTGTGTACGCTAACCATCAGTTTCCTGCTGGCTGAATGACTGTTGGTATGCCTTTGTATACTAGCCGTCATTCTGATGCTGGCTCAATGAATTATGGTTAGTATGCATTTGTATACTAACTATCATTTCTATGCTAGGTGAACCGCCAGGCTAGCATCTCGCATGTATCGGTACTAACGCCACAGTTCGCTCTAGCAACTTTTGAAGGAAACGACGTGCTTCGAAGTAGTTCGAGACGCAGCTGTGTATATAAGCAGCGTTCCCCACGTTGCGTTTCGCCGTTCCGTCCACCGTACCGCTTTCTCCGGCGTGTCCCAGGGGAAAGGGCGTTGAGTGGAGGAAGAGGAGGAGGAGGAGACTTAATTGAGGGGCCATAAATTTCGCGAGCGGCCGAAGGGCCGCGAGCACTCCCCGCTCAATCTTCCACCCCCTTTCACCTTGTCATTCCGTGTAACAGGAACTCCTACGTCCTCGCCCTTTAGGCGGGCCACCTCGGTGCTTTCAAGGCAAAGCGCGCTCTCGCTCTCTCTCACGAAAACTTTATTTTGTTTTCCTGCAAATAGACCGACCGTCTTGCGCGCATACGCAAGGCTCAACTCTGACCCTCTCCCGCAGGCTTGCGTGAGCAGGGACTCGACCAGAGAGCAACGGTCGCATTAGATGAAGCGCCGGAAACACGACGCGCGCGTCACAATAGCGCGCGCGGCCCGCACATTCGTTCGTAGACGGCTCGTCTGGCCGTCGCTTGGCGCTCTCCCCTGCATGAGTGTGCGTGGTACCGTAAAAGTCCGCGTGTAATCCCGATGCGAGGGGCATTGCGGGACCGGTAAGGAACAAACACAATCAAAGCAGAACGGGCAGCTCTCCTTCTTTCGGTCTTCTAGTACTAAACACAATTGAATGCACACACACACAAAAAAAAAAAAAATAAAGTAACGCTGTCTGAGTGCAGTCTGGAAGCGAGTCAATTCACGTCTGGTTACCTGCCAGGTTCGGTCAGTTGCGAATCGAAGAATGTCTGCAACAAGAAAAACAGTTTTCGCGGTGCAGCGTTTGCGTCGCCAGCTACGGGCCCCTACAAAAACGTGCACTAAAGCCAACCTGCAGCACAGATTCCTCAGCGCGACTCACCTCCTTTGATCGTTTCCACATTCAGGACCACTATTGAAGTTTGGCCCGCGCTACCAAAGCTGCAGCCGTCGCCACAGCCGTTGACACAGCTGAAGCCATAATTGAAGCCACAGCCCAAGCCACCACCGATGCCACAGCCGATGCCAAATCAAAGGATACAGCGCACCGCGGTGAGCCTACAGCGTCTACACCCGATAAATTGTCTGAAGAAGACCGACAAGTGGTTGTGACGCTTCGGTCCTTCATAAATACCCTTCGTGCACTTTTCAGCAAGTTGCATACTCCGTCAGCGCGAAGTGCAGTGCAAGTGCTGGATGCTCGTAATCCAGTGCTTGCAAGTCTCGGGTAAGCCCTACGGCTCACCCGCGCAGCCTCATATTCGCGCAACGACAACTGGCCCTTTGGTCGTCCCAGATGTCGTCAACGCAGACCACCAGTTATGGAACTCCTATTTGGTGTCACGGCGGTTCACTGCATAGGAAATGATCATTTCCTTCCTCCTTTCATCTTTCTTCTCCCATTTTCCCGGAACCGTAATGTTGGGTAGCAAACCGGACGCTCGTCTGGTTGTCTTCCTTTTGTCTTTCGTCCGGGTTGCGCTGCCCACGCCTAGGAATATTACCTCCATGCCCTCTCTCTCTCTCTCTCTCTCTCTCTCTCTCTCTCTCTCTCAGGATCTTAATTTAATGTTCTTATGCGTGCCATTCCATCATTTCCCCCGGGACGTAGAAGCCGGTAGGTTCCTCACGTCGTAGTCGAATTCAAAGTGACAAACATATGTGCGTCAAAATCAGTTGATCCATCAGCCGACGGCTTGGAAAGGATGCTGCTCGCACTGTTGGAAACTCGTTGGAAGCGGTTGTCGGTGCGGCAAGTCGTACGACGGGCTTTTATCGTGCATGCGTTTCGCGCTTGAAGTAGGAGACGCGGGACACGGCGTATACAATCACACGTTTATACGTGCGACGCATATTAGAGGTGCCGTTGAAACCTGGTCAAAGCGGATGCAACCGATTGGAAACTTGTTTGGGGTAGTTGTTGGCAGGCCAGATCGGGATGCGACAGATATCGCTCGCGGATGTATCGCACCGTTTCGTGGCCTAATACTAGTAGCGAAAATTTCACTCGCTCAAGGTTGTTGTCGTCGCGCTGAAGTAGAGAGAGGGAGAAGTTCGCGCTCTCTATGCGAGATTTTGCGGCATGCGGCAGCGCATGGCCTCCGGCATACTCGCACACCACCGAGTGTGGCATCGCGCGGCATAAGCCGGCGAGGGGGTTGCGCAACTTTCTTTTCTTGCGCGTCGCGGCGAGTTGCTACGTAACAAGTGTTGCCTGTAATGTTATTCGCGTGGGAAGCGGCACCCTTTTTCCTTTCATTAGCGCCCTAATTACTTTTCTCGCTGTCTACATGTGGCTCCCTCTTTCTCTCCAGCCAGTTTCTTAGAATAATGGCGGGGCAGAGTGGCGCGGACTCGCCGCGAAAGAAATGTACCCATGAGCCATTATTGCAAGTATCCTTGATTCGATATTCTCCGTGCGTAAGCACGCAGAATCTTCCGATGAGTTACACTACGTAAGTGCAACGCTTTTTATTGATTCATTCATTCCCTATACTGCCGCTCAGTTGAGAGCATAGCGGGTGGGCAATATTGGAGTGTTGCGAAATTGATAAATGTGCTTCCTAACGGAGCTATCGAAGCAAGGAACATCATAAGTGCAAAGATGTTACATTTACTAATTGTAACCCACTTATGTGGAACATGTGTTCTTTATTGTCGGTTTTTCCGGCGTTCCAGCTTCTTTCTTTCTTCTCGCTTTTACTGTATCATCATCATCAGCCTATTTCTGTGCCCACTGTTCTATAGGACGAAGGCCTCTTCCAGCGATCTCCGATTACTCCTGTCTTGCGCTAGCCGATTCCAACTTGCGCCTTCAAATCTTCTAATTTTATCACCACACCGAATTTTCTGCCGTCTTCGACTGCGCTTCGCTTCGCTTGGCACCCATCCTGTAACTCTAATGACCCATCGGTTATCTGCCCTACGCATTGCATAGCCTGCCCAGCTCAATTGTTTTTCTCTTGTTGTCAACTAGAATATCGGTTATCCCCATTTGATCCCCGATCTACAGCGCTCTCTTCCAGTGTCTTAATGTTAGGCCCGACATTTTTCGTTATATCGCTCTTTGCGCAGTTCTTAATTTGTTCTAGGGCTTATTTCTTAACCTCTAAGTTTCTGTGCTGTATATGTAACCGTTAATATCGTTTCACATAAGTTTCCTTACATACATGGGACGTCCTAATATCGTTCCACATGGGTTCCGCCAAATAAGTGGGACATATCTGAATCAAAAGACATTCCACTCAGCGTAGTAGAACTTATAATGTCGACCGAGATTAAGGGTGTATAGTCCTATATGCCGTATCCCATTGTCAGCGTTCTGTGCTTTAACAGCGTTTACGCGCCACCTTAAACGTAGCTGGTATCGGCGTCAGCTTAACTAAGCGCACCTACACACATGCACAAGGGCTCGAGTTCTAACATGCACAAACACACGAAACTTTACGGAAAAGTCAGATTTGAGCACGCACATATATACATGGTTTTTAGTTTTCTCTATATACAAGGATGGTTTTCAGTTTCGCATAAGAGGAAAATGTTTTGGCACCGGCGATGGAAAAACGCGCACGCAGTTAAACACATCTATACACAGGAAGTGCTTCGATCTTTGCAGCTATACACTGCCAATATGAAAAGCTTGTTCTCGATGGGAAGGCTTTGACGACCATGGAGGCACAGCGTGTCATCTTAAAGTGTAGGTTGGACAGCCTTCACTCGTTCAGCGAAGTCAGGCTTTTCTTCGTGGTCAGATGGGCTCTTACGTGACTGTCGATATCGTGTTACTGCTGCATTGTGCGTTGTCATGTTTCACTAAAGGCTCGTGCATACTGGGCCAACACGACGCCGATTTCGGTCTGCCGACTGTCGGCAACAGCGTCTTTTGCTTCGTGTCGGCGCCTCTGTCCCACTGTACCGACGCCGAGCTCTCCACCGACCGTCGGCAGATTGTCGGCGTCGGTACAGTGTGACAGAGGCGCCGACACTAAGAAAAAAAAAAAACGCTGTGGCCGACAGTCGGCAGACCGAAATCGGTGCCGTGTTCGCCTAGTGTGAAGGGGCCTTAACGGTTGTTGAGCCATTTTCGTCCCGACCTGGGTGTTTAGTCGTTCCACTGGAAGAATGATATCTGAAAGTTTATTCGTCTATAGCTTGTTCTGCACAGGTACTGATTGCTGTGATCGTTATCACTGTAGTTGTTATTTTGACAGTAAAGTATACCTAAAGTACGGGGATCCCGTTGCAGTCGTTGACTTTGGGACCCCTTATCTGCATACTGTCTGTACATAATCATTACTTGATGAATGAACAATAAACTGAAACTGAATCTATATAAGTAAACGACTGAAAGGAGGTGGTTGATGAGATATCCGTGCATGGATATATGGGCTTACTTTTTTCTTTGCTTTGCATTCCGAAACCATTTTGCGTTCGGTCAACTAAGTGTTATACTTCACTTGGAATTGCTTGTATCATTACGAGCTTCAAGCAGACGAAAAATAAATAACACGCTAGTACAATTGTACGCCTGCGGATTTCCTTTCCAACAGTTTTGTCGGGCCCGCACTCTGAACAACGTGCGCCGCTTTGCTGTAAGCTTTGCTAATTAGCAAGAAACTGGGCTCTGAGATATCCTGAGAAGCAGTCAACGTTATATATTCTACGTGTGTTTGCACGCGAGCTGAAACATCGACAGTTTAAATAACAATGCTGGCCACGTCGCAAGCCATACTTATATCGCGAAACAACGGTCGGGCCGCCCCACAATATTAGATTCGGTTATATAGATATTAAATGTTGCAGACCTGTGTGTTTCACCCTTATCGGTTCAAACACCCGTTCAGCTACACACTCTTCCAGTCTTGCTCTTTATAGATATTTTCGATCCTAAAGCATATAAACGACGCGAAAGAAAAAGGAAGAGAGAGAGAAACGACACGCAGAATAACTGGGCCAACTAAGCAGTGCTGTTCCTCATTAACGATGAACCAGGAATGTAAGGTGTGGTTATATTATAACGCAAATTGCGGGGAATTCAGAACACTGCTTCAAAAAAAAAAAACAAAAAAACATTCACACCGAAATTGAATAGCGACAATCCCTACAGCGGTCCGTATCTGGCGCCTAACACGTCGCCTTTGATATAGCGGGGATGCCTTGATCGTTTGACTCGCTGCTCGCACACCGATCGAACGACAGAGTACAACGTGGGTCGACTCTATCTACAGGAGGGAAAGGAAGAGAGAGAGAGCGAGGGAGGGAGAGGGAGCGGCGCAATGCCTGTCGGAGTCAAAGAGCGGGCGTCCCCAGCGGCGCGACCGTTGGGGCCGGGACAGGAAAAGCGCGGGCTTCGAGCGAACCAGCTGCCCCGTCAGCTTGATCAGCTCGGCGGCTGTTTTCGCCTGCAGCTTATAGGCGGCCGTTTAGCGGGCTTTCTGTTCCCCTCGCTTGGGAACTACCCGCTCCCCGTCACCTCTTTACGCATTTATGGCGACGTTCTTGTGAAAGTTTTATTTATGTATTATGTATATTTTATTTCTCGTTTCGAGGCTCCCTTTTAGCCGTCGCATTACATACCTCGGATACTCGAATCAGCTGTTGGAGAAAAAGCGTGAAAAATCCTGGCTTGTATGAGCCCGCAGCAAAGGGGGGGGGGGGATGTGAGGCGGTGGCTCTCTCAGCCAGTACACGCGACAAGTTTTAAGTGCGTGGTGAATCGTCTGCTGGAAGGGGATATAAGAAAGCACAGTAAATACAGGCGCTCCCAGACACTCGCACAGACACGCGCACTCGTATATAAAAGTCCAAATAATAATAAGGCTAGCGCCCTCTCGCTTCGCCGCCTCATTGTTAACGCTTTCCTCCTCTCTATTTGGCCTCTGTATCGGTTCTCTTCTACGCAGACCTCCTCCCCAGCCTGTCTATGCACGCGTTCTTTGCTTTCCTTCACCCCTCGTGATCCCACTATCTGGACACCCCTCCTCCCCCCCTCGCCCTTCCTCCATCACAACAATCGAGTTTTCGCGCCTTTTGCCGTGGCCATTGTGTCAGCGGTGCCCGAATCTGTGCCCTCGCTCGTTTTTCACTCTGCGTCGCCCTCTCCTTCCGGTCGTCCCGACCAGGTGCGTTGGCGCCACGCAGTCTGAGGGACAATCCTGTCTCGCCTTGACACCCACCTCCTCTTTCCTCCTCTATGCGTTCTTCTTCCTATCTCTCTCTCTCTCTGTCTCCCGAGTTTCCATTTTATTTTTGTAAAGTGCCCCCCTCCTCCCCCCTTGGCACCCGCGCCACGCGCTAACTTTGGCATTCGTTTGCTTGGAGAAAAAAGGAAAAAAAGAGAAAAAGCGCTAAAGGCCGGCGTACGGCGAAGATGGGGGAGTCCGAGTTGGAAGGAAAGCTCGGGCGCTGTCAGACACCGTCATGCGGTCGACAGCAAAAAGCATTTCTTGGACTTCTTTCTATCAATATATCTTTAAGTGCCTGCGAACCTCATGAATGAAAGCGACCGCAAAAACATAATATTAAAGTCGAAGAAGAAACGTGGGTTCTCCTAACGGCTTTGCTTGGAGGGAGATGTACTGTGCTTCGAGAGCAGTGACGAAACGTTTCGGGAATGCGAGTCCCGGGAATGTATACAATGCGGGACACATTTAACGGGAACACCCAAGCGTGCGGTACCAGTTCCGTTCTTTCTCCTTCAGTTGTTGAACCTTGCTGAAGCTGACCACGATATGACCAGGTTGGCTCATGAGGATGCCGTATAGTGGGGAGCTTTGGGTTGATTTTTGACTACTTGCGATTCGTCAGCGTGAACCTATGTCTCAGTACGCGGCCTTCTTGCCTTTCCTCATCCCATACGTTTTTCATTACTTGCTTTCTTCATTCCTTACTTGCTTCCTTATTCCTTACATTCCTTACTTTCTTCCTTATTTTTTTTTTTTTCATCATGCCAATCGCACGTGTATGTGACCGCCGCGATCAGGAACTGAAGCCACAACCTCGCCGCTCGTAACCACCGTGTCGACTGTTCGACACTGCCGGCGAGTAAAGCGAACTTGCCAATGAGTCGGAACTGATGAACACCGAAGAGACTAACGCTAATTAGCACCGAAACTCACGCCGAAAGGCTTGCAGCGGGAAGCTCTTGTTGAGCAAGCCGCTCGTTGCCCGGCTTCCCGCTTTCTGCAGCTGTTGCAACGGTGCTCATTCATTGACAGCACTTTTGGCAGAGATCTTTCCCTGCTTGAATGGTTGCATCGGGTGTGCACAAAAGAAACACGCTTACCGGTTCGCAAGTCGCTTCCATAGCTTTCTTCCTTTGTTTTTTGTTTTTCGTACCGTTTGCCGTCGCACATTCGAGCCTCCTTCGCAGTTTCCCCGGCGTTTGACTTTTAATGCCACCACGTTGACGTTGCTCTCTGCTCGTGTGGCACATTTCGCGTACCGCGACGCAAACTCGGCGCATTTCTTTCGAAGCCGAGTTGGCGTGAAACTTGGTGGGCGATGGCGGCAATTTCTTGGGCGTTTCTGTCCGCATCACGCAATTAAAATCAGTCTCTTCTGAGTTTGTTTCAACCGTATACGTTCTAAGCACGGTAATCTTTATGTAAAAGCACGCGTATTCAGGTTTCTAAACGTAAACGACTGTTTTTGTTCCAAGTAGTTGTAATCTTGTGTTTTTCAATTTGAATTTGACTTATCTTGAACTTGAAGCTTTAGCTCGAACTAAGGCTGTGGCGTCTTCAGGTATGGCACTTTTTCTTTTTTCTTACCCAGTCTCCGAGGTAAGGGTTGCTGTTGTCGAATTGCTTGCAATTGCCGAAGTGCGAGTTACAAATGGAGCTTACTTCTCTTAGGCGTGCCATAGCTGACCGGCCGGCTGCGATAACTGTCCATTGTCCACTCCGCCTGTCTTCGCCGCCGCCGCTGACCGACCGACTGACTGACCCTGCGTGTATGTGGAGGCCGTCCGACCGCTTGGCCTTGACAGCGGACGTGCCCTTCGAAGTGGACGCTGCATGCACGCGAACTGCTCTCGCCTTGGCAGCTCGATCTCCGCCCCGTCCTTATACCTCTCTCCCTCGCAACTTATGCCCTCGCCTCTCCCTCCCGGGTTACGCAGGCGCACTGAGTGCGATTACTGGATCGACGTCGCTTGTCGGACCAATTTCGCTTCTTGCCTTGTCTCACCTCCACCCGCCCAAGGGATCTCTCTCTCTCTCTTGTCCCATTCTTTTATAATTACGTTTGACTCTCGTGGAAGCACGCCACCACGCTGTATGAGCAGCGCGTTTGTATGCACACGTGCAGGAAATGGATAGGCCGTCGCCGTCGTAAGCGCGCACGTTGGTTGACCCTGCTGCTGCTGGGGATGGTGGCGTAGAATTTGCGTGTGGCAGCTGCCTTCTGTTTGGACGTTGCACGGGCACACTTCAAGCTACGTAATATTTTGTCAGCTGCAGGAGATTGCGAGGTGTGATTGAAGAAAAGGCAAGGCAGCTGCTTTTCATTCTGCCTGCAATTATTACTATTCGTTGACTTCATTGATTGGTGGCTCTTGTTTGACTGAATGCCGTGCAGTATTACGTATAGACTGTGCGCATTTTTCCAAGCAAGCATGACGTATAGTACAGGCGAAACCAGCAGACCACTACGCCAACACTGATCTTCTTCTTCGCGGTAAGATTGTTCTTTGCCTACTAACTATCGAAAACTCGGCCATATGTATTTAACTTGACTCTAGTGAAAATAAGCGTTATTAGAGTATGCCAAGAAGTGCAGTAAAACAGTGGTGACGCCACTTTTTTATGGCACGCTTTGCAGGCTGTCATTAACATCCAAACCTGCGATGTTTGCGTTTGCCTTAAGACGCAGACATCGGAAGGAAAACGTTCGTGACAATGTTAGGCCATTGTGTCTATGAAATGTAGGGCATGAGAAAAGAATATAAAGGTAACAAGAACGCCACGCTGTCGCTTGATTAGAAGCTGTCGATATGGCGTAATGTTAAGTGTGACAGTCATGCAGTAAACGGTTGCGGTCTGTTAGCCAGTGTGGGTACGTGCTTGTTTGTACACAGAACTGAGCTGTTGCATTGAATTTTAAATGATTAACATTGGTCTCTCGTATGCATGAGCGTAATTGCAAGCCTATAAGGTTCCTTTTTATCGGGATGACAGAGTTCCTAATGGGCAGTCGTGTGATACCATCTTCAAAACGGAGGTCTCCTGAAATTACCTCTCGCGCTTTGCCACAGTTATTAAGGAAAAAAGATAATGATCAACGTTGTTGTACTTTTATTGGACTCACATACATTCTCTTTGCTTACCGAAGCAAAGCTTTATTGCTGCACTCAAGCTTTATTGCACAACGTTCGATGTTCATCTACAACTTGGTGAACTCGCTCTTTGAAACATGCACGGGCGCACAATATAAGCACTTGCAATTAATAACCACAACGTCCTTTGGTCAAACTTATACTAGCTCTCTTTCCCTGGCCCCGATCCCACGCTCAAGGGTTCAACTGCTCACAATATACTACGGTATCACGTTCCGAGTTTCATATTATCTGCAGAGTAGTGGAGGGTACTTTCTCCACGAGCACGCACTTCGAGGTGAATAGCCCGCCATATATCCGAGCCAATAGGGCCTTATTCTCTTTCGCTGCTCGGGTCCCACCGTCACGTGATTCAACTTCTCACGATACGCTGCACGCACTTTCCCTGTTTTGCAACGCAGACAAGCCCAGCAACAGTATAGTTAAGGGCGTTCAAAACGACTTCACCATAAACGCGCTCGCCAGTGCATACAATTAGGTGACACGCGATTGTACACGACGTGCACGTATCGCGGGGCGTCGAACCCCTTCGTGCACCGTCTGGCGTGTCCGGCATCTCGACCGCGCTGACCACCTCCGGCGCCGCGGTGCCAACAGGTGTGTCCCGTCGTCACGCTTGGCTTGGCTGCCGCACTCGGCTGGCGCTGGCTCGATGTGGATCGCGCCGGAAATGCGCCGCCGTGGCGTGGCGTCGGTCTCGCCGTCCGTCCAGACGTGGGAGACGTTCGCTGCCGAGTCTCTCTCTGCGCCTTCGTCACGTAACGCGCGACTTCGGTGCATTTTTTTTCTTCTTCTTCTTTTTTGTCGCGTGTGCGGAGGCTTTGCGGTGTGTGTTAGGGCATCCTTGATTGCATGCACCGCCCGCGCGGGGTTCCAAAACTTGTCCTCAAGGACCTGTTTTGGGACCCCGTGCAGCGTCTGCGATCGCCTCTGTGTGTACACGCTCTGGGCTGTCTCAAGCGACAGCGTCACGAGGGAAAAGTATAGGAAAGCTCCCTTCACCATTGTGTTGCGCTGCATGGTACCGCTGGTAACACCGTTACCCTACCACTGTGCGGTAGACCTGAAAAAGAAAGGAAAGAAAAAAGAAAGAAGAAAAACAAAACCATGAAATACGGGGACAGTACAACAGTGTTTGAGGTTGGCTTTAAGGCACAGATGCCCACGGTTTCACTTGGGCGTTGCTCCCTAGCGATCTAGGGAGGCCATAGAGGGTTTAAGCAGACTTTTTCTGCTCCTCAGTGTGCTTCAATTCAGTCACGCTAGACTAAAGAAATGTAACCTTCTCCATTCTTCATGTATATATTGTAAATAAATCCCGTACTCCTCGTTCTCCATTAGAAGAAGTTCCTCCCTTCAACAACGTCCTTAGCGTGGATTAGTCGGACGACGGCGTCGGCCAGCTACCCCTTTTGACATGCCCGGCACCAACTCTTACAGCAGGCGCCTGGTATTCCATACTGGCAGGCACAAGAGCATGAAAGGACGCGCACGCTCAATGCTATGTCTCGACGCCAGGCGTTTTCTTCATCAGAGGGTGCAAGAAGGCGGTTTCGCACGCGCTTATAGCTGACTCAAACCTTTTTCTCCACATTTAGACGTCTGCAATACGAAACGTAAACTACGCTACCATGGCGATGGCATTGCTCTCAGCTGATGTAGCGCCACAGGCGCACGCGAACTTACACAGCATTTGCAGCCAAACACACTGATCCGCTGGCAATTTTGTGGCTTGTGTTTGTTTCATTGATATAGTAAAAGTAGTATAGTAAACCTTCTTAATAACAAAGCCATCGGCACATGTGGTTGATTTCGTTATAAGTGCTATTACGTTAAAGGCGGAGTGGCTAGATGAGAGCTGCAATAACGTCATAGATACCCTCCAACAGCGCGGGAGCTCATGAAATGTATCATCAGCATCATCATCATCGTCATCATCATCATCCTGGTTACGCCCATTGCAGGGCACAGGCCTCTCCCATACTTCTCCAACTACCCCGGCCATGTACTCATTGTGACCATGTTGTCCCTGCAAACTTCTTAATCTCATCCGCCCACCTAACTTTCTGCCCCCTGCTACGCTTCCATTCCCTTGGAATCCAGTCCGTAAACCTTAATAACCATCGGTTATCTTCCCTCCTCTTTACATGTCCTGCCCATGCCCATTTCTTTTTCTTGATTTCAACTAAGATGTCATTAACTCGCGTTTGTTCCCTCGCCCAATCTGCTCTTTTCTTATCCACTAAGGTTACACCCATCATTTTTCTTTCCATAGCTCGTTGCGTCGTCCTCAATTTGAGTAGAATGCTTTTCGCAAGCCTCCAGGTTTCTGCCCCGTACATGAGTACTGGTAAGTCACAGCTGTTATACACTTTTCTCTTGAGGGATAGTGGCAACCTGCTGCTCATGATTTTAGAATGCCTGCCAAACGCACCTCAGCCCATTCTTATTCTTCTGATTATTTCAGTCTCATGATCCGGATCCGCGGTCACCACCTGTCCTAAGTAGATGTATACCCTTACCACTTCCAGTGCCTCGCTACCTATCGCAGACTGCTGTTATCTTCCGAGACGGTTAAACATTACTTTAGTTTTCTGCAGATTAATTTTTAGACCCACCCTTCTGCTTTGCCTCTCCAGGTCAGTGAGCAGGCATTGCAATTGGTCCCCTGAGTTACTACGCAAGGCAACATCAGCGAATCTCAAGTTACTAAGGTACTCGCCATTAACTCTTATCCCCAGTTCTTCCCAATCTAGGTCTCTGAATACCTCCTGTTAACACGCTGTGAATAGCATTGTAGAGATCGTATCTCCCTGCCTGACGCCTTTCTTTATTGAGATTTTGTTGCTTTCTTTATGGAGGGCTACGGTGGCTGTGTAGCCGCTATAGATATCTTTCAGTATTTTTACATACGGCTCGTCTACACCTTGATTCCGTAATGCCTTCATGACTGCTGAGGTTTCGACTGAACCAAACGCTTTCTCGTAATCAATGAGATCTATATATAAGGGTTGGTTATATTCCGCACATTTCTCTATCACCTGATTGATAGTGTGAATATGGTCTATTGTTGAGTAGTCTTTATAGAATCCTGCCTGGTCCTTTGGTTGACAGAAGTCTAAGGTGTTCCTGATTCTATTTGCGATTGCCTTAGTAAATACTTTGTAGGCAATGGACAGTAAGCTGATCGGTCTATAATTTTTCAAGTCCTTGGCGTCCTCTTTCTTATGGATTAGGATTTTGTTAGCGTTCTTCCAAGATTCCCGTACGCTCGAAGTTATGAACATTGCGTATACAGGGTGGCCAGTTTTTCTAGAACAATCTGCCCACCATCCTTCAACAAATCTCCTGTTACCTGATCCTCCCCAGCTGCCTTCTCCCTTTGCATAGCTCCCAAGGCTTTCTTTTCTTCTTCCGGCGTTACTTGCGGGACCTGAATAAACCTGCCGGAAAACGCTGAATAAACCGGCCTAAAATACACTCATCATACCTTGCTGCTGAAGCAGCGCACTGACATGGACACAATGAAGATACACAATAAAAGACAACGCAGTGTGTCTTCACTGTGTCCGTGCCAGTGCGCTGCTTCACCAGCAAGGTATGATGATTAATCACCAACTAACCCAACTTTCCACATTATTGAAATACACTGTATGGCCAAAATCATAAGAAGTTAGAATCATAAGAATCATAAGAAGAAAATCATGAAACGATTTTGATGTAGTGAGTTTTTGCTGCGTACTTATATCTACGAACATGCGCTGCATCACCGAAAAAAAAAAAAGAAAAGAAGGAACGAGCGCGAATTTTCATTTTTTTTTAATTTACGCGATAGGTGTATTATCTTCACAGAACAAACATAGTGTTATGCAACTTCATGATCTGTAAGCGCAAGTCCTCGACGCGGACGAAGAGACGATCACAGGCGCCGTTCTTCAGTGACCATCACCATAGTCAAATAGGCGGTGTCTTGAACTTGGGGCCCATGACGCGTTTCCGGCGCCGCAATCACTTCCGGCCCATTTGTTCCGCAGTAACAGCCTTCGAGATCTCTTTCTGTCACTCGGATGAAATTATTGTTGCACAAATTCGACACCCCTTTTTGCGGATATCACTGTTACACGAACGCGCCTCGTATGAGATTGCTGTGGTGCGATTGCGACTGTAGTGCGCCGCAGTGGAACATGGTGATTAGTCCGAAGAATACATTTCTTCTCATTGGTACGAGTTTATTAGTACTAGGTGGATGACTCGTATAGTTTCATTCTGATATTATGCGGCGGTGCAACTGAGATGAATAAAGAAAAAGAAAGTATAGAAGATGACCCAAGATTCGAAAGAATCACACAGAGCCTATTATTCGTTCTTACAGTATATACCTAATGATTTAACCAAACTTCTAGAAATAGAAAAAAAAAACATACGCAAGGATAAGGATGCACAGGCTGCTTATGATAAATAAATACGTAAATAAATAACTAACTAACTAAATAAATAAATACATAAAAACTAACACTCAGCAACCATGAATCAGTGAATGGGTTAAGCATCTCCGCTGCAATGTACTCCTTGCACGTGACCAACCAAGCCCAGTGATACAATGCAACGAGTGTTTGTGTAATCAACCCTGAAGATTGGGTTTAACTTGAAGAACACTGTGAATTTCCAAGTCGTCAAGTTCTGTCCGTACAAGCGGATGAATTCGTCGTAAGCGTAGTTGCTGTCGTTCCCGAGGCTTCAAGCGTGATATCACGAACAGCGTAGACGTTACAAGGAACCGTGATGCTATACAGGGTAGCGACACCGAGGTCACAACTGCTTAGCGCAGTAAAAAGAAGAAAACGAGATGGCAAACAAACGCTTCGGTGTTAAAATGTGCATCGCTCACCAGACTTTAGTATTATTCGCAAAAAAAAAAAAAAATGTTTTCAGTTCCTCTCACACGACCACTGTCGCGCACGAAGTGAAGAGAACCGCGCAATATACAGTCGCTCTAATTACACCGCAGATACGGCGGGCTGGCTTTTTATCGAGAGAAATGTGTTCGCCTTCTCGCCCACCGTTATAACCGCCTTATACCCGCAATGAGCACGCAGAGGCTTCCCCGCGATCCAGCTGGCTTGCAACGAAGGAATACGTGAGCGAGATGATAACGTAGGCACTTGTTGGCTGGTAGATAGGTCGGAGAGATATCCCTGCTCCTGCTAGGCCATCTGAAATCGTATTTAGTGCAATCTTGTATGTCTGCTCTATTGTACATTTACATTTATGGTGCAAGTGGCGTCCGCCTCTTCGAATATCCCGTGCACTTCAAGGACCCAGGGTTATGATACTTCGTGCCGTTCAGTTCCTAACCCCCTCCCTCCCTCCCTCCCTTGTCGTTTATTTTCTTTTTCTTTCTATTTTCTACTAAAACATTTTGCAAAGCAGGGCAGTTAGTAACCATTAATATTGTTCGCTCGTAGTATCGTTCATTCGTTCTATGCTTATCTCACAAAACTGCTGGGATTTCCGACGAGCATCGGATTTTAATAGACAACGTTGATGTGCGAGCTGCAAACTCGATACAGCGGTGAGCCGCAAATGGGAGCGAACGTTGATATGCATGCCTCGTTTTTCCCAACGCATATTGTCAGAGGTTCTTGTCCCGCTGAACTGCTTCCATCGAGTGTCCGTGTGGATGTCGCTCAAGGACAGGCGCTCCGAGGGCAGTGATAAACTGCTCGAATTTATCACTCGCGAAGGATACGGGCAGAAGAAACAATAAAAAAAAAAAGAAAGAAGGCAAAGCCAGAGGTTGACGCTAAGCGCGTCAACTTCACACCAGCTATTCTTGGTTGTTGACATATATATTAGGCGTTCGTGGGATGCTTGCGAGTTTAAGTGCGTAACCGAATATTATATGCACTGGTTCTTCCTAAAATAAAGAAATACAATGCGCGCATCATCGTAGTTACGCTTATTATTCCTGCAGAAAGTTGTGCGTGTATGTTGTTCATTGTGGAAAAAAAATAATGGGCAAGAAAGACGAGACCGCTGAAAGCGTTCTGTCTCTCTCCACACACACACACACATATATATATATATATATATATATATATATATATATATATATATATATATATATATATATATATATATATATATATATATCTCCGTTTCCGCTGAAAGGGCAAGCTTGTTTATCGCATTTGGCTACGCACTGTCGCAACTCCGGCTGCATGCCGGATTTAGTTCGTGCATCGGCTTTGTTCACCCACAGCGACCAATTGACCTGAGAAATCGTTGAAGCATATCATATAAACAAGAATGGGACTAGATGTGCGAGCCAACCCTCGTTATCACTGCACGACAAGGAGGCTTTAATTCTGGATGACAAGGGGTATTGAATCAGTCCATGCTTCATTTACTTGTTCTTTCTTTTTTCCCCGTCGATACTACTTATCGTAATGTTTCTCAGCAATGCCTTTGCACAGCGATAACTTGTGCGCAATGTAAGGACGCATCCTTTTTTTTTTATGTTTTCTGTGAACGTTTTCGTCAAATAAAACGTTCCGTTGGTGGCCAGTGTTCGTGTCGCGTGGTTCTCTCTTTAGTCCTTTCGTAGTTTTTTTTTTTTTCGCTCTGCAAAGTGAAAGATGAAGCACCTACCAAATCGCTCAGTACACCGTACTTCTAAGCTTCCTTTTCGATTCGCGAATAGTCGGCTATCTTTGGTATTAATCGAAGGCTGTGGGGAAGGGAGGCGAACTGTCGTTATCATTCTCCGGAGCTTGCTGGCGCCAATAGTGTCTCGGTACGCTCACTTTCTAAGGCGTCGTTTCTTTTGACAAAAGCTGTACATATGGCGGTACGCATTGCCTTCGCTACGTATACGTGCATGTCAAAACTTCGCACAAAACGCACTAATTAAAAACACTCTAAAACAAAAACGAGAGAGACAGGAACACAAGTTGACAGGACACCTGTTGTTTCCGTCTTGTTTCGTTTCCCCTGTAGTGCTTTTAAATCAGCGCGTTTTTTTTTAAAGAAAGCAAAATGAACAAGCTAGCGCCGTTTATTGCTCTGTAGGTCAGGTCAATTCCTCTGCACTTGTACACATGCACTTGCAACAAAAACGCGCTCCACCATATTGTTTACTGTAGGGTGGTGAATGGGCTGGCCCCGACCAACTGAGCCATAAGTTTTGGGCAGTGTGTCTCGAACGAAATGGCGTGTTGGCGACCATAGCGAAAACTCAGCGGCTATATGCAATCGAAATGAATAGGGAGTAACGGATAAGTCCGTATGGTTAAGGCTCATTCGCAAATGCAGCAGTGAGAGGCTACATAAATGGAGTAGGGTATTGGCGCTTTTGCCCGATTTATAGTTTCTTTTTTTTTGTACAAGGCATTGGGGCTAGACGCAGCTTTAGAAATGCCGCAATGTTCTGGCTTTGCATACACTACGGTGTCAATATACACCAGTTATTTGCCCTTTCGGGAAAATAAAGAAGGAAAAATTAAACAGCGAATTTTCACAATTGTTGCTTTTAATCGGGGGACTCGGTTGCCCTGACGGTCACGGCGAAACTAGTGGTGCGGCAGAAGGAAGCGAAGTTTTCACCAGAACCTACGCAATCAGCAAATAATGGCGAGTTTTGATGGTTTTGCGAGTCTCAGGCCTACCATGATGTCGGAATATGTCCTGAAACAAATAATTCAGTCAGACCTCATAGTGCATCCCGCCTGATTCAAAGTTTTCTTGTAGCAGTTGTTTGGAAATGAATACTCAGCAAGCTTTAAACTTCAATTTTGTTTTCCTTGCGTGTGAGCTTCCAGTATAATATACCGGGAGGCATGTTTCGTAAAAAGTCACGGAAAGCCTGGTTTAATCATGGAGTTTGAAAGTTGCCAGCGTACGTAGTACACCCTGATATACGGAATTTGCTCTCTTCACCATCGTCATTATAATCACTGTTGTCATCCCTTTTCTTCCTTCTCCCCCTTCCCTAGTGTAATGTAGCTGGCGGCAGAGAGAGAGAGAGAAAAAGACAGAGGAATGACAGGGAGGTTAACCAGGGATTATCTCCGGTTGGCTACCCTGTACCGGGGGAAGGGGAAACGGACGCGATAGATGAGAGAAAAAGAATACGTAAAGAAAAGAACGTGCTATACATCTCTGGCCGAACTTTCTGCAATTCCGCCAGGAAATCTGTTACAGCATTCACTCTTTCTCTTTCTGCTATGCTGGCTACATAGTGCTGGCTTAGTGTTCGGAGTGCATTCGGACGGTACGCGCACCCGGACGCCATGTGTATCGTAAGCGAGCGTCCTCCGCAAGTGGTAAGTGCAGCGTACAATGGAGAAAGATGCGACGCCACTCACGTGCGCTCTCGCCACAGCTGTGCAGGTCCGGTGCGGTCAACACACCTCGGACGTTAGGGTGTCAAGGGCACGCCGATACGGAGGCTTGTCGGTCGACGGAGATATATCGGCCCCCCCTTTCTCGGGAACGCAAAAGTGCCCCTCACGCCCCCCCCCCCCCCCCCCCCCCCGCGCTCATATCCAGCTTTTCCGGACACGTACCTACTAGCGCCCCAAGCGGCCCCGGCACGAAGCTAGCGCGTTTTCAATGGAACGAGCGGGTTTTTCGCGAATAACAAAAGCTGCAGGCCGATTATTGAAAAAGGCAGGTGACACACGTGTTCTGGAAGACAATCCACACGAGCCAAATGCAGTGATCACTCTATGGCACGTAAGAATTTTGTTCCCACAGCGGTTAAAGTTTTAGCAATGGAAGCCTATGGAAACGACGAAAATTTGTGCTCCATTGTTGAGGCAAGAACGATGACGGTAATAAAACTATCCCGTCTATCGGTACGCGTGTCGGTACGCGTCGCATCCGCCGCAGCTCTTGTACAGGGTGTCCCAGCTAATTTTAGCCACGCTGTACAACGAAAAAAAAGAAGATAAAAAAAAAAGAAAACTTAAGAAACACGGGTGCAAGATACAACTATATATGACCTATTGTGTTCGCTCGTCAAAGGTCTGACGACCGAAGGTCTTAAAATTGTGTTTTCCACCGCGTTGTCTCGATCTCGTTTTTTTATTTCTTCTTCTTTACCTTGTTTCGTTGCACAGCTCGGCTAAAGTTAGCTGGGACACCCTATATACGTAGGTGTGTTTGAGAAGGCGACGCCCTATAATTATAATGTAGCGTCGTTACGCTTTTTTTTTTTTCTTGAGCTTGTAGAGAGCGCTTTTAAGAGGAGGCCCTAGATGGCCGGGCGCCAGCTCCTGATTTCAGATACACGGGAAACGCCGAAATATTTTCATGAGGCAAGGGCGCGTCCGATTTGAAGGAAACTTGTTACATTTGACAGAGGAAGTTATATTCTGGCAAGCAGAAGCTTCAGTAGGGGCCTCGAATTTTTTGCGCAAATTCGCCTAAATCGGCTAGTTTCCGAATGAACTTTACAAGTTCTAACTATGCATAGAAAAAAACAACAACAAACAGATATCGCACTTCTGTAAACCGCATCAGTTAGAGTCGTGTAAAGCGGTAAAATCTAACATGAATTTGCAGCTGACGTGAACTTCTTCTACTCTTTGCGAAGTCATTGCTAAAGCCCTACTGACAAATTAATTGCGTAGTTCGCATGTGTGTATAATACATTGATTTTATGCACTTTAGATCTATTATTAGTACTTTGTTATGATTTTTAATTTCAGAGTTACATAGTCGTAAACTTGATAGTATGGTTCTTTTTTTTAAGTTGAGCATTTCTTGGAGATATGTATAACAATTTGACGTGTACAAATAAAACAACAGCTTCCTACAGTGACTAGATTTTAACTTTTCTCTCTTGAGTGCGACAAACATTATGAAATTCGGTTCAGTAGTTGCCGAAAAAACGTTCTTTCTGTGCCCATGTATATATTTAGACAGAAACCACCGAGCTAATGTTTCCTCTCGACGTATCTCCGTCAGTCGTTGTGTACACATTTGTGCCAGTGACTTGTTCTCGCGACTTCTGTGCAGTGGTAACAAAGAAAAAGAAAAAAACCACGACCGCGAGCTTCGGCTCAACTGAACACAATTCGTTTTCTCTGAGTCCACATTTCACGTGGGAGTTGGAAGCATTGCAACGCACGGCCAATCTCAAAGGCATTGCGCCATGTTTCACGGTAACATTTGACGTATCGCGCTCTGTCAGCAGCGACGAAACAATAGCTTTTCTTTTCTCGCAATTACGGCAGCCAATAGGTAACTTGTGTATGCGCTTCGAGCCACTGATTATTCTGTTTTATTTTTATTTTTAGAAAACGGGAACGCGGCTAATTCTACGCTAAAAGAATGTTCGAATAATCTGTGATGTCGGACTAGAAAATGGGCGAAGGCATCCCCCCTGCCACCATGACTCTATTTCTCGCTGTGCGGTGTCTCGAATTAGAGTTATGTAACTGACAGATTATTGGCAGTCCATCACAATTCGTGATTCAAATAGGTATCGTTAACCCTTCCACTCGAGCCTGCGCATGCGCATCGTTTCTTTCTTTTTTCTTTTTTTTTTTTTTTTACGAGCCACATGTACAGGACTAACGCCCGAGTGGGCATTTTAACCTGCTCACCCGCCGCGATGACTGAATGATTATGGAGTTCTGTTTTCCAATGAAAAGCAGGTCCTTTTACCTTGTCACAGCAATCCCTCTCCCATCGAAACAACATTTAGATCGGCAATATATATATATATATATATATATATATATATATGTATCTTGCGTAGGCACAAATTTGAAAGCCCTACGCGGTCGTAATTAAGTTGCAGCGCGCCGTTACGCGTCCCCTCTCATAACCGTATTCTGTTTCTATGAAACGTTATAGACACTCAATCAACCGCACGCGAGTGTAGAAATCAATCAATGAGCCAATGAATGAATGAATCAATCAATCAATCAATCAATCAATCAATGAGTCAGTCATTCGATCTCATAAGTACCATCATGCATAGTGTTGGGCCTCTTCACATCTACTGCTAAGCTGCAGCACAGTATGGTATGGTATGGTAAAATTTTATTTAAGTCCTGCAGATCGTGAGTCTTCGCGAAGCGGGCCGCTACCACGTGGGAACCGGGAGGCCGAGCCTCTCGGCCGCATCTTCGGCCTGCTGGACAGCCCAGAGTTGGTCAGCCAGAAGAGGGCAGCGGAGAACCGCCTCCCACCTGGCCGATCTGTTATCTATGATAGGGCGTGACCGGGCACACCGCCAGAGCATGTGTTCTAACGTGGCTATTTCTCCGAAATCGCGGCAAGTACCATCGGTGTAAGTATCCGGATAGATTTTATGTAGGAGCGACGGATTGGGATACGTATTCGTTTGTAGTAGACGGAGCGTTAGTTCTTGAGCTCAATTGAGCTGCGGATGAGGAACAAAGTAGGTTCTACGGCTGAGATAGTAGTGTTTAGTAATCTCGTTGTAGGTGGAGGACGTGCCCCCGTCCTCTTGGGAATCGGCTTCCGATTGGTCGAGGGTAGCGCGGTGGTCAAGTTCGCGCGCAGCCCCGTGAGCCGACTCGTCGAGGTTGGGAGGAGCACCCTCTTTCTGACCCTGATGTACCGGAAACCAATAAATGAAGTGGTGCGTGATTGCCTTGTCTCCCGAAAGTCTGAGGGTCTGTTTGGAAACGGTGCCTTTTTCAAATGTTCTAACTGCAGGCCCTGAATCGCTGTAGATGACATATCCCGTGAGCTATCCAGCAGGGCTAGCGCAATAGCCATTAGTTCAGCAATTTCCGAGTCCCTGGTCCGAACTGAGGCAGCATTGGTGATTCCTGGCCGACCATCTACAAGGACGATGGCGAACGCCCGACGTCCCTTACAAAAAGCGGCATCCACAAAGCTGCCCTGTCGCCAATCACCGTGTATTTGCCTGAGGAGCTTGGCCGCCCTTGCCTTCCTTCTACCGCGATTATGATCGGGGTGTTTGTTCCCAGGCATGGGCGCAACCGTAATGTTCTCACGAATCGACGGAGGAACGTCAGAGAACTCCTCCGCTACTCTATAGGGGTGATATCCGAGTTCATGGAAGATGGATCTCTCTGCCTTCGTTGTAGTGAGGAGAGTTGGCTGTGGCGCGCTCTTGGGCCTCTGCAGTCTCTTCCAGAGTATTGTGAATGCCAAGCTGCATTAAGCGCTCTGTACAAATGTATACGGGTAACCCGAGAGTCTGCTTAGTAATATTCCTAAGGCGTGCGTTCAATTTATCCCGCTCTGCCCGTTTCCATCGCTGCCTGGCTGCCACGTATGTAAAGTGGCACAGAACGAAAGCATGCATTAGTCGAATGAGGTTAACCTCCTCCAGAGAATGTGAAAGAACTTCGTGACAGCGAGTTTTCTGATATGTCTTTTTTAATAGAATAAATAATTATCCTTGTCGCCGAATACCGATTAAAGAAGTCCCTTGATAGCCTTGTATAGCGCAAATGAGCTTTAAGAGACTGAAGCTTATTTCCAAAAAAGAGAGGGAGAGAGAGAAAGAAAAAATTACTACGCTTTTAAAGAAGTGAGTGTTCGCGTAGCCGCAGGAGAAAACGAAGTGTCCTAGACGGCAAAAATGCGCCTTATCTCGCAAGTTTAGCGTTGCCACGTTTCCCAAAGCCTTCGGTGCTCAACATGACGCTCTACTTTTTTCCAGGACCGTGGGAAAGGCGGACGTTCAAAACGGTTTGCCGGCTCTTGGTATTATGTAAGATTAAGGGCTCTGAAGCGACCAGCGTAAATGATTTATGCTCGCTGTGTGTCGTCACCAGTTTGATTAGAGGGTTATGGATAAAAATCATGGGAAAGCATTGGAGAGGGGTAGGGTGGCGAGGGGTTATGGCAGAAGGGCGGAAGGAAGTGGTGGTTATTCACATTCACAACCGCGTGCAAACATTTCAGTAATCGCTGCCGGTTACGGAAGCTCAGCTTTACCGCTACGTCATCAAGTGCGCGCAGTTCTGTGGCCTCATCGCAGTTCTGTGCACTGTAGGGAATGACGTAGCTGTGCTCATGGTCGCCGAGGCTTTCAGCGTGCGCCTTCGGATCTCGCAGGAGATGTTTCACAATGAGAGTTTGACGCTGTCGGAACGCTAGAGGCAATTCTGCCGCTGCAGGTTGTTCGGACACCAGATGAACCGTGGGTTTGCAGTTAAATCATTCTGCTCCGATTTTGGCGTGGATTTCTATAGAGAACGTGTATTGGCACCCTGTCGCATTTTTCTTTGAAGCTCACTGGTGTTAGACACTGGTCCTACAACGTTTGGCTAGAGTGGTTCAATTGACTCAATTAAATCACTTGACTGCGTAATTTGCTGAACATAAAATTAATCGCGATTCTTCGCAATGTGAAGCTAAACAATAGAATGTTGAAGAGTTTGAGAAAAGTCTTACAAAAAACTTGCCACTTCTCCAAAATGAGCTAACTTTCGAAGCAGGGCGTTTAATTTAATTCGGAACCTGGATATTTTAATCAAGTTATCTCATTTACGCGTCGCGATTTAATTTGAGTTTAATTTTTGCTCCGTGCACTTGTCGTTGGGAATTGGGGCTTGCTGCGTAAACAGTTCCACCAATTAATCGAAAAGCACGCACCGGAGAGGGCGATGCTTTGAAACCGAGCGGCGTGCACGTGCTATCGATGCTCCTTTTCGACGCATTCTGTCGATGAGTCTTTGGCGGAAGTATGGGTTGTGAGCCGTACGAAGCAGCCGGTGCCCCTCTGCACGTGCTGCATCGAACTAGCCAAGTCCGTTGCCGTTTTGCGGGGTAACGATGCCAGCCTTATAACCCTCCGTTTCATGCTCTGCAGGTAAAGCTGCAGAAGTCGCGCAAGTAGTGCGGTTGCAGAAGTCTTGCTCTGCGCACTTTACGATGCAGTTGTTATTCGTTTGCGTCGCTTTCTACTGAATAAAACTATAATTTACAGATTACACGTGCAACGTGTGGGCGAGAATGTTACGTTACATAACGCATTATTTGTGCGCCTTTTTTTGCTAACAATATACACCGCACTATGTTTTGGTCGCGCGCCCAAGCGGTGCACTACGGCCGCTTGTCGCAAAGACGTGTCACTCCGCTGCTTTGGTGGTAAGTAGATTCAGTCCTGCGACGCCTTCCGCGTAATAACTACGGCATATTTTGTGGCTTAAACGCGCGAGACTTGATGCTACGTTGAATTATGTATGACGCATACTTGTACCGGTCTCTCATTTCTTAAACACAATTTTGTTGTTGTTGTTGCGAATGTGCTGCAGGGAGAACAGTCTATCTAGCCTTGGTAGCTTTGGCTACTGTCTTTGAAACGAAATGAGGGTGTCTTCATACGGGCACCTACGCCAGCGCTTGCACGTGCGTACGTTTGAAGTTTCGCTAGCGAGCCTTGTTTACTGCTGCGCTGTTTTCGGTTCATGCAGTGCGTCGTTCCTTCCTTCCTCCCCACTGCCGAATATCCTTTTTGTGGGAACGCCGAGGGAGGTGGATGAATAGAAAACAGACTTGCTCGCGTATTGGGGGGGGGGGGGAGGGGAGGGCGTCGTGAATAAGCGTGGTATGCGCGCTTGGGGACGCGAGGAATCAAGAGCGTGGGAAAAGTTTTCTCCCGCACAAGCCGGGGGCGTGGTCGTGACGTCATGTAGCGGTGGAGCACCGCTCAGCAGCCGTTTTTGCGTGGCCGAGGGCCCCTCGTTTATTCGGTCCCCTATCCGGCGCCTTTATGTCCATTCTTCGAGCAATGTTTCGCGAAATGATATTCAATATCTAAGCGCGGTTGGGGAATACAATTGCCAAGATTGCATTCCGTCGACTCGAAGCAAAATTAAACTGATCTCACGGCACACACATTGACATTGCTTGGTAAGTTTGGAGGATTGCATTCAGTCTAACGGATGTTGTAGCGGCCGTAAACGCCGAGCTAGCACTCATATTGTGAAACACAGCGCGAACAGAGGCAAGGAGGAGAAAGAACAGATCATCGGGAGAAGTGCATAAGCTGAATTCACAACTGAAGAACTTTACTGCATAAATCAAGGTGCACTTGGGCACACAATAAAGTCACGCGAGCACGCAGAACTCTTAGGGTGGGGTGACGACGACGAGAGCAATAACGCCAGCAGTAACAACTCAACGCCACAATTGGCTCAGAACCATAAGTGCAAAAGAAAAAAAAAGAAGAAAGGACGGAGACAAACCATAAAGCTACCATTCAAAGTGGGCTAAGACTACTGCTACAGACTTAAAACTGAGCCAGCAATGTGCATTGCCAGCTGGCCTCTTGAAGCTATGCCCACATGTGACGTCACGTTCTTTTTTGGATAGTCAGCCGAATGGATGACGGAGGTAAGAGAATTTTGTCATCCAGATTTGTTATGGCTGCACTATTTCGTTCATAAGCTGAAACATGTTACCATACGTTCGAGCTTTGTGGTTATTATTTTTGTTGTGTTCTTACTATACTAGCTGTTAGGGAAGTATTTTTCATTTCGTGTTCCTTAGCCAGTGTGAAACAACGTTATTCTTATTTTCTGTGTTAGAAGACTGCCTTATCCATGATTATAAAGTAGCAAGCTATTTAGTCGTAAAGCTTCCGATTTTGTAGTACTTAATAAACTACAACAATCAACTGAGTCGCACAATACGTATACCGTTACAGGGATTTCCCCAGCAGCAGTAATCACCGTCTGGAGAGCCTGCCGGCGAGACCCTGCTTTACGGGAATTCCCCTGGTCTATTCGTCGAGGTAAGCCTCTTTCGCTCTTCCCAAATTGAAGTCCAAAAAGATTAGCTTTGCACAGTAGAAACACGTTGCATGTAATTGGGGAAGGAAAAGGTGGGGTGGGGGGGGGGGGGTGGAGTTGCGAAAATTGCACTTTACCTTGCTTCCTTGCTCGTTTCACCGTCGTTGCCGCTCATATTGGAACCAGCAAATTGTTTCCGTGAAAAACACAGTCGTGTGCGGCCGTTTCTGCCTGAGGCGTGAACGTTCGGGTGCTGGTGCTAGGAGCATACTGGTACACATGTTTGCGCAGTGGCATATGGTACTGAAGGAGCTGCACTGCGGTGCGCAATGTGCTACTCGATTCGCAGCGGAGGATTTTCCTAGAAATGTGTGCAGCGTTTAGTGTTTCCAGAAGGCCACCAGAGAGGTCTCTGGCTGCGTTTCCTCGCGATTATGTACTTTCAGCGGTGTCCTGTCACTCGCACACCCTGAAAGAGGTGCTGCATGCAATATATACTATATACGGTACCTGCAGGTGCGCTTCTTAACGCACCGACCTAGAAATACATAAAACGACCTCGAATAACAATTAAGCTGCCAACATGCATGATGGTGACGCCATTCCTGCCGCCTTATACGGCACTTCCCCGCATCATTCGAGCTTGCGAAATACGTGCCTCAGGTATAACAGTGCTACCAGCGGGAACACAGCCATGTTTGTTGCAATATGTTTGATATGTGGGAAAGCCCGCTTACAGAATTTTGCACGTGATCCGTTGCCGCCAGACTTGACCGCCAGGCAAGACCCGCCTGTTCCAACATCATTATTGCCAACAGCAAGATCCTGCGTAAGCCATTCGAATGTACAGTAACAGACAAAGGCATGCTAAAGTATCGCGATCGTAGGAGCTAAATATTCGTTGAATGAGAAGCATCCTTGAATATGGAATAAAGTGAAATAAACAGTCGAGATCGAGTACCACGTATGCTGCAGATATACGTACTTACGCATATTGCTGGCGTCGATAAACAAGCTTTTGTTTCTGTTTTGTTGCAGTGAAAGGGCGAGGTAACAGTCAGAACATAACAACTATATACAAGAAAAAAAGAAAGAAAAATAAATCTTTCAGTCAAAGCAATACAACGACAATTGTTGATAAAATTTGTAACGACATAAGAATATAACACATGGGCGACAGTAAACAAACATGAAGAAAGAAGTGCCGGTGATACTAACAAAACACGTGTTCATGTAGATATCTGTAGAATTGTGCGGTATTGGCGCATCGGCTACGAATGGCCGAACTGGGCCACTATGCTATACGAATAATATCAAAAGCCATTAGAGCGGCACCTTCGTCGGCAAAGTGTTCGTGCACCGATTTCCTTTTACCATGCAAACAAACAAGGAAACAAACAAATACAGCCAGACAGGTATGGCGGTGCTCCCGCTCCTTCCATGCCTTGCACTGAAAGGCTACTACGGTGGGTGTGCCCACTACGCTCCTCCTACTCAACGTTACCGTGTCGCGCATTTCAAATGTGATTTTGAATGTTGACGTAGACGCCACCATTTCCGTTTGTTTTCTTGCGCCTAGGCCGCGCCAAACTCGGTGGCTCTCGCTCAACTTGCGGTTGAGTCCACGGTGTCCCACCCCTTCGCTGTGCTATGGAGCGTGCCGGATATACCCACGCGCGGCTGTGTTTTTCTCGCACCGAGTGTCAAGCTGCACATTTCTTTTCGTTCTGGCCTCCGTGACACTCGCTAAATTTCCTCTTTACGTTCGGTCGTAACGAGCTTCGAACATGACGGTGTGCCGCCGAAAAATTCGAAACGCGGATTTTTCTCGCTTACTTCGGCCTGTTTAGTAGACTGCGTCGATAAATGCACAGAATAATTGTAGGAAGAAAAAAGCGCAGGGATACAAGACACCCTTTTCGATTGTTGTCAGCTATTGACCAAGGGCGCAGCACTTTGTGGCAAAGAGAGAGAGGGAGAAAGGCAAAGGAAACACAGGGAGGTTAACCAGAGATTATCTGTGGTTGGCTACCCTGTACTGGGGGAGGGCCAAGGGGATGCGATAAGTGAGAGAAAGAAGGATTAAAAAAATAAAAAGAAATAATTAAAAACCTACACACACAATCTGCCCGTAGATGACAAGGGGGCAGCCGCCCGCCGGCAGTCCCCGACAGGGTGAGGAGAAGAGCTCTGTTGGAAAGAGAGTGACTGAGAAAAAGGCGAGTTCGCGCTCCGCTTGTGAGTCCCATACGCCGCGCACGGGTGCAAACTTTCGCACAGACACTCATCGTAGCGTATGCTATCCGCAGAAGCTGTTACTAAACTAAACCGGGGGGTGGTTCAGCGCCCCTTTAAGGACGCTGGGCACTCTCAGGAAGGATAACAATGTGGCCCTCTAACCGTGTTGCTGTGTAAATAGGTACGTGCGCAGTTAAAAAAGAAAGAAAGAAAGAAAGGAAAGCAAAGAAAAGTAAGAGCAAGAAAAAGAGAAACACATTGTTTGACATTTAACAAATACGATGTTATTAGAATTAGTGTTTCAAACGGACAAGAAAAAAAATAGTTTTTTGACTGTATCAGTAACTTGCTGTTCTGCATTACAAAATAAATAAACAAGGACACTGCTACCCTGAGAACAGGCTTTACACAGGTGGTTACGCCGCTTTTAAGCTGTTGCACAAACTCCCTGTGACGTCATGGATTTTGACGGCGTACGCAGGAGCAAAGATCGAGCGCACTACATTCTCATATATCTAAAGACTGAACTAAGAAAGTTTCAAGAATTCTTACTGCACCACTACGGACAAACTACGAGAATATACATTGGCACCTCCACGACGTCCCACTGACGTATTAGAGGCATTGGGATTTCAGCGCGAAATCAAAAAAGAGCAAACAATAAAGACAACAACAAAAGTTGACCTTTCATTAATTCTTTTTAAAATAATGAACACATTAGCACAAAATAATCAGAATATAGTTTGAAAGAGCACTTTATCAGCCTGAACTGGTTTAGTGTTTCTCTTTAGTGTCCTTTAAATGAAGTTTTCTATTTAATTAAAAGAAAAATCTCTGTTCCCATCGAGTTTGTTAAAGCGATGTTTCACGTTAATTTATTTACTTTTGTAGCGTTTTCCAGCGTCGTTCTTTCAGTGGATCGCTTTGTCACAGCGGTTACCAGCGTGATGTATCAATATACGGCCGCAGCTAGTTTTTCACGTATATAGTTTCACGTTTATTGCGTTCTTATACCAGATCTATACGCCTTTTTCTCCCTGCATCGTTTGTTTCGGTGGCAGAGGAGATAAAAGCGAAGACAAAGGTTTTGCGTAGCGGCGACATTAGCTTTCACCTCTGAAACCCCGTAGTTATTGATCAACATTATGATAAAGAATATATGTTCATTCAGAACCAGGTCAACCAATGCCTATCGAAGTCATCGGTAAATTTATATAGCCTGAAAGGGTCTCTCCGGCTGAAAAGTTGCCTTCCATTATCCTTTAGTGACGCGAGAGCTTAATAAGCGAAATGTTCTATACAAGTGAACGTTCCTTTTGTGTTCGCGAAATAGCTTCAGTCTGAACTAAGTGTTATTATGAATCGCAATGGCAAGAAAAATGGGAGTCCTCTTTCTATATATTCAAGAAGCTGTGTATCTTTTTGCTTTTAAGCCAATCGTAAGCATAGACGTTCGCAGGGATTTTTGAATAGGGGGCGCCAGCTATCTTGCAGCGCCTCTATCAAAATTTAAAAAATTTTTTGAACGTGCAGTAAACCTTGTGATATTTCGCGAACTCTAAACGAAAAATGAAAAAAAAAACACCGCCATGGAATTTGAGATATAGTATTTATTCAACATAACCGCGTGTAACACTTGTGCACTTTTGGGCGCTATAGGCCGTTGTACAATGTTTCTTTTGTGCACAGCTTATTTTAAACTACCCGAAGCTGTGCACCAGTCGATGTAATACAAACTGGTGCGAAGATACGATAATCACTGCTTGCTTTACTTGTACAAGAAAACCCGCAAGGGTGTTCGTTGTCACGGAGCCCTGAATGTCTGCGTTCCTTTTACAAAATAATGGTTAGTCGGCTTTGTTAGCACGACGACATCGCATTGCAAGTAAGTAGCGCGAGAACGGGACGAACATTAGGAGAACACACGACGCGGGCGGGCGCTGTGTCGTGTGTTCTCCTAGCGCCCGTGTCGTTCGTGTGTCCCCTTAATGTTAGTCCTGTTTCCGCGCTCTTTGCAATACTGTTCTTTTTCAGAACTCTCCTTAGCGCTAATGCGCTTAAAAAGCTACGCCTCCACTAAAGCGGAAAACCACTTTAGAAAACCTCTTGTATCGCGCTTTTCAAGGTGTCGGTGGCATTAACAACACGTCAGGAGGCTAGCAAACATGGATAATCTGAGTGGCGTTTCTAGCGTTCCCAGATCCTGTTCCCATCTATATGTAAAGCAAAAGCCTGCATTACTTCGAGCAATGCAGAATGATCGAAGTATAGCTGGCAAAAAAAAAAAAAAAAAGAAAGAGCGCAGTGCCTTGCTCAACAAATGGAAAAAGCAGGCACCGAAGGCGCAGCAACAACAACGAGTAGAGCTTCTCCAGTAAATTCACGCCCGATAAAGACGCCCTGTTTTACTCTGCCTCTTGGAAGGGCATCGGGCTATATACGCAAGTGTGGGACTCTACATATAGTGTGTAGTCTAGTATATGTAGTAGTTTAGTATGTATGTATATATATGTATAGTATATGTATATATAGTATATGTATAGTATATATATAGTATAAATATATATATATAGTATATATATAGTATGGGACTATATACGCAAGCCATAGAGTCGGCGTGTCACGGACAGCGGGCGTTATTGCCGTTTTGCTGACGTTCTTTGCCGATTCCGAACTCCTATACTGATTCCACAACTTGACGGCGGGCGCGTCCGATTGCTTCAATTCGCGCAAAGACAGTAAGAGCGGCAAAAAGGATAATTAACCGCGAATATACGCCCCTGTATTTCAGACCAAGCTGCGCTGTTTCTGTCACGATGTACGTCGTGCAATATACGTCAGCGATATTTTGCCCATTTCCCTCGCTATACGTGTGGGCCTATTTTTCGCTAATGCACGACTGCTTCTCCATACAGCTGGCGCGCCCTGCTTTTTATTGTGTTACTTCTTTTTTTTCTCGCGTGGCAGCTGTTTTCTGAAAAATGAAAAGAAAGAAAACAACTCGGCGAGGAGTCCCGTGCCCCGTCGTTCGTGAAAACACACGCCTGTGTTTTTTTTTTTTTTTTCCAGAAAAGTGGAAACTCGCGCACCGCTCACGGACGTGCTCGAGAATTGCTGGCGCATGGTACGCGCATGGAGCCGTGTATATGCGGCTTGAATCGCACGCCTTATTTGTTTCTGTGCATCCGTAATGTGAACCCATCGGAGAGCTCTGGTTTGTTCGGATTATACGTATACAGCACGTGGGTACAGTTGGCATTGCAGCTGGTGGCTGAAAACGGTACGAGAAATCAGGAGCGTCATACCAGGAGCGAGAAAGCAGGAGTGAAAAACACACGCGCCGAATCGGGAATCGCCATGCGTGTGTGTGTGTGTCTCATGTCCCTGTTCCTCACGCTGTTTTCTATGCTACAGCATGCGCACTACCAATCGCGGAATAATTTATAGTTTTACTTTTGTTGCTATAACGAAGCAATTACTTTTTTTCTTTTCTTTTTTGTTTCGTGTATGCCGTGTACAGAAAGGAGGCCCCGATTCAGTCTCCGAGTCTGGAACCTCCTCCTGTATACTGCATCTTTTTTTGTAATCATCATATACACAGTAAAAAAAAATTTGATTTCGATTCTCGGCCAGAAAAGCAGGAACTTCGATGCGGGTAGTGGTGCCATAGCGCTGGTGGCGCCACCTTCGCGCGTATTGTCCATGCGGAGCTCCATAATACTGTTATATATTTCGTTACCAGAACTCCGCGCTACTCAGCTATACAGTGGCTCAAAGGCGACGGCGGGGCAGCATAATCGGTAATATTACAACCGTTATCTTTTCTTCTGCAACAACAGCGCGAAACGAAAAAGAAAAAGAAGTAGTGTCGGACACTTCGTGCTTGAGAAAACCACCGCAAGTAGGCATTACGAGCGCCGCTGCTCACATTCGAGCCAGCGAATATCCCGCTGCCCCGTAAATTGTACCACGTATATGGACAGGCAAAACTACAACGTTACAGTACTGCAACGTGCTGCTGCGTCTACAGTAATGCAACGGTATACAGTAACAACCGCGGGGGCCTAATAAGGCTATGACTTTCTCGTGCCGAGGTTAAGGTTGCGGATACGATTCCCGCCCGTGGCTGCCTTATATACCGATGGGGATGAAATGCAAAAATAAAGAAAGGGGAAATAAAGAAATCGCTCGTGTAACTTAGATTTATATGAACGTTAAAAGCGCCAGGGGGTTGAACTTTGTCTTTTTTTTTTCGTTTTTTTTTCGCCCAAATATACGCGAGCTGTAGTATGCTCGCATTGTCCCATTATGGGGATATAGCTGCTAGACGCGTGAATCGAACCCACAACCTCACGCTCATGCGCCGGAATGCCATAATCCCTCAACCACCACGGGGGGTAAGGTACCTAAGAACGAACTACCGTATTTACTCGATTCTAAGCACCCCCCTTTTTTTTATGATTGCGATGCCCAAAGTGAGGGGAGGGTGCTTAGATTCGAAAAATCTAGAATGACCCCCCTCCCTCTTTTCGCTGCGACATCACGACGAGACGAGTGCGAGAAATAACATATTATTTTGCAAACATCCAAAAGAAAAATCGGTGCAGACAGTGAACTCACCGCTTGTCTCGGATGCTCAGTCACTATCACTGCCACTCACAAGTCCGCGCGGCTCCGCAGTCCGGCTGTGCGGCAAGATCGCGCCGCGGACGCTGTTCCACCTCGGGAATCCGACGGCTCTGGCTCGATGACAGAGCGAGCAAGCGCGCTTGGCGGTCTTGGCTATGCGCTCTTCCTAACAAATAGGGGGGTGCTTAGATTCGCATGCAAACTTTTTTCCCCAATTCTTTGGCGAAAATAGAGGAGGGTGCTTAGAATCGCGAAAATACGGTAGTTCGTTATCAATAATGAACGCAACTAGAGTGCAGAAACAGATTAGCAGGAACAGAGACTACTTTATAACTAAGCGTTTCACACAGTTTCAAGGCACGAGCATTTTAGCCAGACATCGCGATGATTGTACCAGGTTAATTACAGAAGGAGCAGCCGTAGCCAGTGACGATGGGATGAGCAAATTCTCCGTTGCCCTCTTTGTAAGGGAACCTTCAAACCGTTGTAGTGAGGTGTGTAATTAAAAAAAAATTACGGGGTTTTACATGCCAAATTTACAATGTGATTATGAGGCACGCCGTTCTACGTGAGGGGATCCGGAATAATTTCGACCACCTGCTAAATCTAAGTAAACGGCTGTTATCGCATTTCGCCCCCATCGAAATGCCGCCGGCGTGGCCGTGATTCGATCGCGCGACCTCGTGCTTAACAGTTAAGCCCAACACCATAGGCACTAAGCAACCACGGCGGGTAGGTGTGCAGTTTTCCGTTGTAGGTGGTTAGTTCGTTCTTCTTTCTTTTTGCATTTGTGAGGCTCATGAAATTTTTACTTTGCCTCTGCGTGTGTTGCCATTGGCGGTCATGTGTTCAGGAATTTATGTGTGTGTATCCGTGAAACTGAAAAGAAACCTTTAGGTGGAAATCAGGCGCTTAGCGTTTGTTAGGCGCCCTTTGTCAATTTCTGCGCTGTAATCGCTTTCATTTACGGGTGCGTGTTGTTTCGGCACATCAACAATTTTTTTTGGAAAGAAAACAACGCGATATCGTTTTTAATTTCATTCTGGGGTCCTAGGGGCCAAAACTACGATTTCATCATGTGGCACGCCGTATTGTGGGGCTCCGCGTCAAATTTTACCATCTGGAGGGCTTCAACATGCACCTAAACCAATGTTCACGAGCGTTTATTTATTTATTATCATTTTTTTTTGCTTTTCGCCGCCATCGAGATGCGGACGTCACTGCCGCGGGATCGCACCCTCGACCTCAGCAAGCCGCCGCCGCGGGCAATGTTGTTTTTCCGTACGCAAATGTCGGGACCCTCTCTCATGAAACGTAGGCCTCCTACCTTTGCGCAAGATACGTTTTTGAGTAATTTTCCAGGATGGCACAACTACTTCGCATCGACTCGCGCGCGTGTTATTCACGTGAAGCGTCGCGATAAAACGAACACGTGCCACGGCTTGCGTCGGCAACAGAATACAAGGGTGCTCACTATAGGTTGCGCGGAATGCCGCAGGTGTTTCCGGAACACAACTCGCGAGTAGCACGCCTTCGATCGAGAGACGAAAGCTGTACGTCTGCGCACGATCGGCTACTTTGCGTGACGAGATATTCATCGAGCGTTCAATTGGACTCGGCAGTCGTTGCGCCACGGACTATACACGCGCCTGGACGACCTCTGAAGCGCTATCGGCTTCCGTTGCGCGCACTAATTGACGAGAGAGAGAGAAAAATTGGGGGAGGGTGCGTAGAGGGGGGAGCCCGCGTCTCGATCTGTCCAGTGTAATGGTTTCGCACGAGCTGGTGAGAAGAGGCGATATGTGTCGCGAATGCCAAACGCCGGCCTTGGGAGAGTCGCGCAAGGCGGTCTCTCTGTCTCGGTGGTTATACTTTGAATTTGAAGCCAGGAAATTGTGAATGCGGGATTTGGCACTTATCGCTTTCTTCCTATAATGGAAATATACACGCACTTGGGATTTGTGTGTTTTACGCGAGAGTGAAATTCTCACGGATTGCCCCTGGCTCTTCTACTCGTGCAAGAGCCCCCGCTTTTTTTGTTCGGTGGCCATTTACATAACGTTCTCTTTCTATTTATTGTTCGCGGTGTGGCTTAGTCTCCTCCGTAGGCAAAATGTTCCTTAATGATTTTTCTTTTCCTGCTGTTCACTATAGCTTCTAGCGTTCGCCATTAGCCCGTGTCTGTTGCCTGCCCTAACACATTTCATTATCATATGGCAGCGTCAGGTGCGAGGCGTAGCTGAAGGCTTCACAAAAGGCACGATTGGCTACCTTTATGTTCGTGCGACCAGCCTTGCCCGCAGCTGCCGCTGCCACAGCAGTCTACATTACCGTTGGATTTGACTACGTTATTAGAGCTGCCGCGCAGTTTCTGCGTGGTGTTTTGCTGGCGAGCATGAGGTAGTGGGTTCGATACTCTACCGCCGCGACCAGATCTTTATTTATTTCAGTACTGCCGGTCTAGGTTCAGACCTTAGGCAGGAGTGGGTTACAATTGTTTTCACACATACAACAGATGTACAGTAAACACAGATGAAGAGATACAGCAATAAACGTTAAGAATTTGAAGATTGCAACAAGAAGCTTAGTTAGTGAGAACACTGTACTGTAATGTTACAAAAAGAACAAAATATACAGATAGACGCAAAAAAGCGACATCAAGACTCATGTAGTACATCAGAGTTGTGCGTTATGGAATCGAAAGCATGCAAATAAGATGGTACTGTTGGGCATTCGAATACAGCTGCCGAAAGTTAATTCCAATTGGTAATAGTTCTTAGGAAAAAGGAATATCGGAACAAGCTGGTGTTACATGAAGGCTGTTACTTTTTTAGTGTGATAGGAGCGAGTGGACCGTTGCTTTACGCCGCTTAAATCTGTATCCTTCGTAATACCTAGTTGTCCGTGGTAATTCGAAGATAAAGAGTTTCATTCTCTCACGTTGTCGCCTAATTTCTAGCTTTTTAAGTTTAGCGTTTTATAAGAGAGTTGTACCTGATGCTTGCCAACTTTATTTGTTATAAACAAATCTAACCGGTTTCCTCTGTATTTTCCCAGTATTGAAATATCTCTTTTTGTGTATGAATGCCATACAGCTCCGGAGTATCCTAGTAGTGCCCGGATAAAAATTTTGTACGCAAGAAACTTAATTTCTTGTGTTGATTTAACCAGACACCCCCATAAGTATTCAAGCTTTTTTTCATCGCCTTCTTTTGGATGTAGCCAATGTGGTCGTTCCTTCAAAGATCGTTAGAAATGACGGCTCCCAAATGCTTATACTTGGTTACTACTGTTAAAGGTTGATTATCAAAGCTGTATGGGAAATTTGTGGGACACTTTCTACGAGTAATAGTCATTGCGATGGTTTTCTTTTTTTCTTATTGGTCACCTGCCACTCTGAACCCTGTGTATGTATTCGATACAGAGATGCGTTTAGTAAAACCTGGTCATTAGGCGAAGTAATGTCCTGATATATAATGCAGTCATCGGCAAAGCACCGTATCTTGGCAGGAATGTTCTGAATAATGTCATTAATGCGCTCGAGGGAAAAGAGAGGACCAAGGACGGATCCTTGTGGAATGCCTGAAAGAACTGAAATGGCATGCCAATTTACGCCGTGAATGGACACGACCTTGACGTCTACATGATATAGGTAGGCTTCTATCCAAGCTAGTAAGGTGGCGTTCGTTTAGCATTGGTTTTAGCTTCAATAATAGTTTTCGGTGGGAAACATGGTAGAATGGTCTTTTCCAAATCCAGAAATGTAATGTCAACTTGGTTATGTCTGTCCAGGACAGCTGCTACATCGTGGATAGTCTCGATGAGCTGAGTTAATATTGAATAACCATGGCGAAAACAATGCTGGAAGGAACCTATTATGGGCTTTCATTTTCAAGAAAAGTAGATATACGTTTAAAAACTATGTGCTCTAGGAGCTTTGCAATGCGCATAATACGGAAATCTATGTATATAATGACGCATATGAAGGCGCGCTGGATTTAGGAACTGGGAAGATTTTCGCGTATTTCCAGTCGCTCGGAAGCTCCGCATTAAACAGTGATTTCTTAAATAATAAACATAAAAATTTTGAGCATCATTCCGCGTATAGCGTGTAAGAAATGTATTAGGTACACCATCTATACCTGGCGATTTCTTGACGTCTCATTTTAACAACAGCGCAAGTATGCCTCCTTCTAGGATACCTAAATCAGTAGTAGCGTCTACGTTATCAAATTTCTGAAATTCTGGTGTGTGGCCACCATCGACAGAAAATGCAGAATCAAAATACGTAATAAGTGCTTCGGCAATTACTGCGTCGTCTGTCACAGGGATGCCATCGACGGAAAGACTAGGGGAGGATTTTTTTTTTTTTTTTGGCGAAATGTGTCGCAAGAACTTATCTGGTGACGACATAAGAAAATTTTTTAAGCGAATGCTTTCGTCTGAACCTTTGACCCCTTTAATGCTATCCTTTATTTATTCTCGTAGTTCCGATATTTTATCTGAATCGCTGGAAGACGGGTGCAATCAGAGCTGCGTTCTAACTTTCTTTAGTTCGCGCCACTGCCGTGTGATCTCCTTCGTCATCCACGTATTATGTGTACGCTGTAATTTACGTTTGTGTGGAACGAAGCTTTTTACACAGGTTAATACAAGATTCTTAAAAAAGAAAAGCACCACATATATTCAACAGGATATGCATCCGTTTCATACAATTAGCTAAAGAAAGAAAATGAATTATCTAAAGCATCGAATATATCGACGTCACTAGCCTGCGAGAACACAGGAACAATGCATTCCTTTTTTGGTCAACCTCGATCGGAATTTCACTTCTATATTCAAGCACAGCAGTTTATGGTTCGAGATTCTTTTGAATGTATCAAAGTTCGGCTCGCGGTCAGGTACACTGTCGCTTACAAGAAAAAGATCCAAAATTGATTGGCTGCCACTTTGTATTCGTGTAGGTGCGTTTATTAGCTGCGTTAAGCCACGTAACAAAACAATGTCTATAACCGGCTCAGTGCAACTAGAAAGTGCTTTAGGAAAATCACCATACCAGTTTACTAATGGAACGTTAAGGTTACCAGTAAGAACAAGATTATGTGTGGTTCTTGCACAATGATCCGTTAAGCGCTCCGAAAAAAAATGTGCTGGCACTGTTAAGGGGAGACGGTAACACCCGGCAGTTACGAAATGGAATTCATCAAAGTGAATTTCCACCAAAACGCATTCCACGTCAGTAGTCCGGTATATCCGGTAGTCCGGTAGTCTTGTAACGCACAACGGCTCCAAGTACAAGAAAGCGATGCCGCCGCCGCAAGAGTCTGTCCTTGCGGTAAATACGATAGCCATGTGTTACGACTTCCGGCCGGGCCGTTTATGTCGCCTTGCATCCATGTTTCTGTAATGACTATTACGTGGGGTTTATGGACAGTAACTATACTTTCCAAATCAGCTGTTCTCCTTACTATACTTCGGGCGTTTAGGTTATGACACCGGAAAACGTTTTTGCTGCATCCGCGCGACGCCGACGAACCATTATCTGCTTGTTTCCGCGGTGTTGGTTGCTCGATACTCGTGTATTCCTAGTTCTGCCCCAAGCAATTCAGTGCCAATGTTTATTTCATCGTAGACCAGTTTTACCTTTGTTCCGTCTCTCGACATGTCAATCGTGCTATCCCAAAGACACTTTCTAAGTTGTCTGTGTGGCGGCCGCGAAATATTCCGAGATCAAGACGCTCTTTCCTTTTAATTTGTAGCAGTTCCCCAAGACAGCAACTTTCTCACGATGGTCAAACAGCTTTAAGTTTACAGGGCGTGATTTGTTAGTACGCCGTTGGCCAATTCTATGAATACGCTCTACGGAAGATACCTTCACTCCTAGCGTATCTCGAAACAAGCCATCGATCACTGTCTGCGCAAATAATTCTGGCGTTTCTCCAGCAGGCTCCGAGACGCCGAACACAAGAAGATTGTTCCGCCTGCCCCTATACGCAAGATCATTCAATTTCTTGTCTAACTGTTCCACGGTTTGTTCCAATTTCACAATTTTGGCCCCGATGTCTTCGGCGATTGCCACTGATTCTTCGACATTCTCAAGCCTATTCTCTAGCTTCTCTAGTATTTTTATGCATCGTTCTTTGCCCGTCAAGAAGTTCACGCAGCGTCTTTCTCGTTCAGGGCCCTCGATTGGGTTCCACGTCACCACAGAGCATTAAAAGACACAGTGCGACGTCTCTCCCGTAACAGAACAAAGGACAAAAGCGACGTGGGCCCGTCAGCTGGATTAGGCATCGGTCGCTAGATTTCACTGATGAGTACTTATCGCTCACCTGCGTGAAATAGAAGAACGGATTTGATATCCTGTTCACTGGCGGCCAGCTGACGTGCCTATTGACGTGTCCATTTCGCCCTGATCAATGTTTGATGAGGGCGAAATGCAAAAACCGCTCGTGTTCATAAACGTAAGTTCACGTTGTAAAATAGCCTAGGGGGTCATATATATTATAATTGTTCCGGAATATCCCACTGCGACGTCTGTCATTGCCCCGGTGTTCCATAAGGACGTTAAAATAAATAAATAAATAAATAAATAAATAAATAAATAAATAAATAAATAAATCCCGTTAATGATAAGCATCCTACACAGAAGACATCCTTCCTCTAAGCCATGGTATAAGCTTTCACATACGTTTCTTGACCTGCGGCCCATAGGACGTCCTGAAATATTAGGAATAAGTATCATTCGCGTTATGAAACGTTCAATAAGCATATCAATTTCTTTCCCCCAAATAATTAGGCCCTCCTCCTGAAGCGTACAACTATCAGGCAAAGTACGCAGATCACAGGCTTGCAAAAAAAAAAAAAAAAAAAAGAAAACGTGCTGTTAATTGAAGCGTCACAAAGTTTTCATGCTTAACTTACAATACAGCTAGTGCGGGTCCCTTTTCTGCTCACTCCCTTGTGCTCACTCCCTATTCGTAGTGAGCCCGCCCTTTTCAATGGGGATGGGCGCAAATTGGCATTCCCTTTGTCTTGCTGCCCGAGCTTCGTCACGCCATTTACGGCAAGTCTGTTCTGCGGAATCCCGCAAGGTGGAGGAAGTATCATGAAAGAACAAAAAAAAAATTGTCATCGGCCATTTATGAATCCTGCGTGTCGAACGTGGGGGCGCTATAGCCGATCAGAACCGTAAAACTTCTGCAATAAATTGCTCACTCGCACGCCTTGTAACTACTGATGATCGCAGGTTTGATTTTATGGATTGCACCCACTATGGCTGAGTCAACTCTCTCAAACGCAAGCACCGGAGCTCGAGTCGACAAACGTACTGCCCGACCTACTATGCATCTCCGAACGCGGAGCGAGATGCTGAATTTGGCTCCGATTGCGTCATGCGCAGCGCGACCGCTGCGCCATCTGTGCACGCGTCTCATGCATGATTGAGGGATGGCTTATGTTGAATTCCAATGGCAGATCCAGATCAAGTTTTTCTGCTCTCTATGGAGCAATCCTATTCCAATGGCAGAATGGGAGCGTGAGCTGTGTGTTACAATGGCAGATTGGGACCAGCCGCTGATCCCGGATTGCTCCGTGGAGCAAGAATATTTGCTCCGCCGAAATCGGCAGATTTGACCGGAAGTCCTCGTGGCGTATTTCCTTCACCCGCCACTGCTTCCTGTCACGGTCGCCTGTTTCCGGTCGCGGGCAGCTATGGTAGGGTGGCTAGAATCTAGCCACCCTAGCTATGGACGACATGGGAAACGTGGACGCCGCTTCGCGCCGTGCGATTTTGTTCGCGCTCCTAGACAGCTCCGACTCAGACAGTACGATTTCCAAGTCGAGTGATGATTCTTCTGACACGGACAGTGAAATGGGGTGGTGGGTTGCGCTTCCAAGCGCTTGTTCCTCTCTCTATTCTAGCGCCCTCTCACTTGATTTTCCTGTATTAAGTGCCCCCGCGGGAGCGCACGCATTCCCTTCGCAGATAAGGTGTGAGCAGATGAGAGCGATCTCAGTCGGAGCGACGCGCTCCGTTCGTGATCCGGCCGAGCGCTCGCGATCTACCACTGGAATTCAACATAACTTCCTCTACACATTTATGATACCACAGTGAGGCGCGCCGGCAGTACGGTTGCAAAGATATTAGCGATAACAGCATAGCACGTGAATGAACGAGGGAGCTGCAAATGCTAGGCTTTACTTAAAGGTACACGAAAGACGAACACCTAATTTAGGTTCGACTGATAAAGCTTTCTCGCAAAACTTTATTTTTGCTAATGTCGCGCTAACTAAGTGATTATTAGAAGCGAAGAGAGTATCCTGTGCTCTGAAAATCTTCGTGGGCAAGTGTAAGGTTTGAGCCACATAACACAGCTCTGTAAATTAAGATGAATGAAAGTAACAAAGTGTATGAATTGAAGACTGCTATACTGTGTGCGATTATTATTTTCCCCCACATCGCCTACTGCCAGCAGTCTAGAAGCAACACCGCTTAGTAAAAACGCCAGCATGACGGGTACTGGGGCTCATTTCAGACTATTCACGGTCCTACGGGTTCTAGGACTCTTTGCACGCCTAAATGAGATAATCGCCGAGAAGGGCATCCCTACCACTATACGTCCTAACTGGCAGCGAACGCTTCAGTGCTCAAACATTCGCGACAGTTATTGTACATGCAGATACAAAAAAAAAGAAAGGCTGCAATTTCATAAGCACGCGATGAGCATAAAGTGCATCTAAAATCACGCAGCTAATGATTTCGCATCGCCAGAACAGAACCTCATGCTTGATCAGGTAAAACCTTGGTTTGAGCTAGCTGGTATTGACTCACGATTAAACAAACTTTTCGGCGCACACTATACTCATACTTGACAGACACTTCTGCGCGTGCGTGTCAATTCCAGATGTTTTGCATTTAAACCTGACGCGTAACTGAAGGAGTGCCTCGTGATGTACGCAGTTATTCGTTGACTTCACGACTGGCGATATGCAGAATGTGGTCGACAGGACAGACATAGAACTTACTGTCGATCTAAAGCGAGAAAAAAGCACGAAAAAGAATGGCGCTAAGTACGGCTGCCCTGAATAAGCCGCTTTACGCCAACAACACATGCTCATTTTTGTCGAGGTGGACCCAAGGATTGCTAGCACAAACATTTCGTGCCGCAGTGGAATGCGAAGTCATGACTGACGGTGTTAAGCAGTTGCTTATATTCTTCTACGAGCTTGCTATTTTATTTTTGCGCCTTATTTTCTTGCTTTCGCGTTCTGTTTGCAAGCATCACTGAGAGGATGCTCCTTAATCGCACTTGTTTATAAAAGTAAAGTGGTCGGCTGCGCACACTGCCAGCGTCCGCAGCTGCTGCTTCGCGGTAGCTGCTAGGTTCCACATGTGCTTCTCCTGTAGTCGATGGATCCGGCATGCTCTGTGATCATGTGTGGTTTCGTTGCGGTTTTGGCCTGTGCCCATGTTTTTGCGGAAGATGGCGGCCTAACTCGGCCGATTACCCACTCTAGACAGGTGTGATACTATCTGTCCGTTGTTTTATTTCTTACAGGGGATCGTTTTTCTCCCAGGTTGGCCACTGCGTTAAAATTACCGCTCGACGCGTGATGCGACTACTAATTCTAAATATCTTGTATGTTTTCGCCCTCTTTCATAGGTACAGATTCATGTCTAATCAGATTGAGTGCACGAAGCGAACAATGTTGTAGCAGAATAATTATCGAATACACGTGAGCGCCAACGTGGTGATATCTGCATAAATAACCGACAAAAGTTGTTCCGCCAGTTGAAATTCACCGACCGACAACTGTAATCGCCTTTGTCGTAGCGAATTGAATGTTGTTAATCCCTCATGACAAAATCTGCCCAATAGAGCTTTAAATTCTTAACTAGCATCGGTGGATTTATTCAATTTTGCAATCCTCAATACAACGTGACGATATCTAGACAGGTACACGCGAAACTCTACGGAAGCAGCTTAATTACGTTCCTGCCGCCAGCTTAAAAGAAATTTGACGCGTAATTTCATCTATTCCGCTATGTTGTCACGGACGTCGAAATGCACCAGCATATAGTGCGTTTCAAATGCCCCTGATGACATGAAGGTCGAGGAGGTGGCATCAACATGCTCGTTAACCACACGATGCTAGTTGTTCCCCTCTGTGTTTATACCAAAAAGGTTTTAAAAAAAAATAGAACTCCCTGGCCTAGACAAAGAAAAGCGGCTTTTACCGTAACAAATGTGAGAAGACTTTCGCTTTGCCCACGTACATGAAAACGCTGCTTTCAGTGTCTAGTCATGGTACTAAAAGCGACACTAAGTAAAAGAAAAGAAGAATAAGAAGAAGAAGAAGGAGGAGGAAACAGTGATTCAAGCTCTGTTATGTACTACCCTTTCTTTTCACAACGCCAGCGCGGGCCTAGTTGATTTTGTATGGGTAAAGCTAGGCGTGCTACATTGCATCATAAATGAGCCAGAAACTGAAATTAGACGTTACAATACTTTTACGGAGACACAACGGTCTAAATAGGAAAAATACTTTGTATTGCCTTACGTGACACTCACGAACACGCGCTGGGGAATCGGATCGCCCCCCCCCCCCCCCTCAAAGGAAAGGAACTTAGTTCTTAATTTTTACTTTAGTAATCAACATTTAATTGCGAATTGCCGAAAATGGAGTTGTGGAGTAACAGCTTGTCAGTTTAAATTGATTTGTTGTTTCTCGTTAGAGCGCCTTTAAACAAAAAACAAACAAAAACAGGATTTTTTTGCATTCGAAAAAAACACGCCGGTAGGCAGTAAGAACCGGCGTGAAAGGTTGTTATATCTCTGAGTTGTCTTCCAGGTCTAGGGCAATAGATTCAAAGCTCGAAGTTTGCACATCCTCCTGTTCAAGCAGGGGAACTGCGTGAGACCGTTTGGCATTACGCTGGAGATACAGATTTGTTTACTTCGCCGAGCAGGATATTGGAATTCGAGGGCGATTGTATGCGGCGTGGACACCTTTCTTTTCTTTCCTCGTATATCCGCGAGCACTACACACACACACACACACACACACACACACACACACCCCGTGAGTGGTCCTTTTTATTGGCGAGATGGCTCGCAGCTCCTCTGGGGAGACGAGACCCTTAAGAGAGAAAATGCGGAGCGAACGGCGGCGAATGCAGTGATAACGGGGGGCGAGCAGAAGTACTCGAGAGCAGACGCGCCCGGGGTAGAGCAGAAGGCACCTGTGCGTGTGTTGCTTGTGTCGCTCGGGCGAACTCTCGCCCGAAGATAACATGGGAGGACTGATAAGGGACGGTTACTACTATCCCAGCCGCCGGAAAGAGCACTCAATGGCACGAGATTAAGACGTTCGCTCGGCTAGGCGGTGGGGGCTTGCTCAGCTACTTGCGGAGCACCCTGGTTTCGTTTAGTCCTTCCTCGTAAGTTGACTGCGGTAATGAGAGGGACGCCGGAAATTTTGTAGAATTTGTTAATTCCCTTCTCAATTTTGGCGAGCACCGAGGCGAGATCGTCGGCAGCCTTCGGCGACAGCGTCGCAAGAGAGGTGAGCGGTTGCACAACGCTGCTTTGCCTGAGGTGCTCGACGGTAGTGCGACGACGGGCGCAGAGTCGGTTGTCGTTGCCGGCGGGACAAAGGTGAAGTTGAACGTAAGACTGAGGCTTGACTTATGCGGCCATTGTTAATCATTCGGCGTTTTTTTGTTTGTTTCACGATCGATTCAACCCCGTCTGAGTGAACGGTGGCAGCGGATGTCCAACCCATCGTAAAAGGAAGGCGCTCTGTCTCAAGGTTTGACCTGGTGTAATCAAACTCATATACCCTTGTAGTCATTGGTGCACTTATAAGCCTTTGCAATGCTACACAAGTCGAAAAAAAAAACAGCGCTGAGGTCGCTGCATTCACATCACGTTTGGCAGGAGCTTAGCCCCACCGAAATTATGGATTATTATTGTCGGTTACTTTGGCTGTTCCTCCTAACGTCCCAATGTACGCCGCATTGGTCAACATTTCCCCGAGGCCTGTGTTTATAAGCCGAACGTCGCAACTTGATGCTCTTGTCACGTTCGAAGCGCTTTGGAAATGGCACAATTACGTATCACAGCTGCATCCTGCCGTTTTTCTTTCTTATATTTTCCATTTCTTTTTACATTTGTTTTTTAGAAATTGTTCGCGCCAATTTGCTTAAACTGACTTTCGGTCCGCCCTCATACGCGAACTATTCAGCTGGCTAAACAGCTCTTGCTCTCGGTTATCTATTGACCTGATAATCAATATCGGTATACCGACATGCGGTGGACTTAACGTGTATATATGCGCGTCCATGAGTGTATACATGCAGTGTTTGGGCCGCACCACTGTGTTGCATCATCTCACCTCTCACCCAAAGCCTGGAGTAGCGCGCTGGGCCGTCATTCAATTCTAACATATACAGCTTATCGCTAAGTTCAGCATCTCTATCTCTGAGCAAGGGTCCGACAGCTAAATCTAACTGATATATAAAATAATATAACAACAAAGAAAGTTTATAACTACAGTGGAAGAAGAGGAGCGCCTTGAGGGTATGATTTTTCCGGCCGCCACATAGATATTAAGAACGAAAGGAACGGAGAACATGGGCGAGAACAAGGCTCGTATTAAAAAGAAAAACGTTCCTAAGTGAGAGATGTTCGTAAGAGTACATGCCAAATAGACGTGACGTTGTACTTAAATATCAGTCAATCGCAGACAGCTCTGACGAACGGAAAGCTTTGCTTATTCGATCCCGGACGTGTGAAAGCGAAAGCGCAATCTAACAACATTAACGGTTAGAGTAAACAAAGCAGCTGCTTGCCGCTTCAGGCCTTCTGTGCTTATTTCAACCGACAAAAGCGTGCAGTTGACTTGGTCCTTTCTTTCTCTTCTTTTTTTTCTCTCTCTTTGTCTTCCTCGCATTAACCGAGCTGACTACATGGCGTGTCGCCTACGTTGCACCTTTTTCTTGCTGCAACCGGAACGGGGCCGCATCATCCCAGGGATTCATCAAACACCACGGCCTTGGCTTAGAATCATCGGCGTGACGCGCTAACCGACGTCGCTTACACGCGGCAGAGGTGGCCGACTGACGGCTTCCCTGCGCGCTTGAGTTGCCGTGCGCCGCCGTCAATTCGATTTAGTTGCGTGCACTGCATGCCCCGTCCGAGTTACAGCAGCGGTTCTCAAATCAGCGGCGCGTGGGAGATTAGGTCGCTACGCCCGCGTACATCTGTAGGAATAACTTCTCTTGCATCACCATTCATCATCATTCATCATCAGCCATCGCGAGAGGTTCGAGGAATAACTACCCGTTGATTTCACCACCTTATCGTTCTTCTTGACTGGCGTTCCTCCGCTATTTCGAAAGGAAGAGAACGTCTGCGGGATCCCTGCAGACATCTTCTATCATATCCTCGCCTATGTTCTACGCTTCTTCGACAGTCGATTCCTCCAGGACTGCTCGTGTATAGGGAGCCGATTGAATACTGTGGTTAGGTAAAAATATAATACTAACTACGCTAAGCGTGCCCTGGAATCCCAGCTGAGAAGAATTAGCTGTGGCGATTCGTCGTAATGTCGTGAGTGAAAGATCGCAGGCTTTGTAGGATATCTATAACAGGAGGTGCTGAGCCACGTTTCTTATATTTATGTGAATCTAGAAGTGTATGTTTCGAAGCGTTTTTCGCGTCTGGGAATAAATTATGTTTTGTCGTCGTTATCGTCACCGCAGTCAGCCAACAACAGACAGGCAACGAATCACAACGGAGAAATGGTGTCTCGCCTGACATCGTTCTTTACTGGCGTTTTCCCCACTCGTTGGTACGAGAACGGGGGTTATAGAATTCCTGCAGATCTTTTCTAGTATCCTAGAGTGAGGAGTACTAAAAAGGGAGGGAAATGCGGGGAGGCTAGCCAGTGTAAGTACTGGCTGGTTACCCTGTGGTGGGGAAAAGGGTAAACGAAATAAAGGGCGATAGAAGGAGTCAGAGAGAGAAACAAGGAAACGAGCCTAGCAAGATAGAAGTCCGGTTTGCTACCGTGCACGGGGGAGATGGAGGTGGGATGATGGACTAAGATAAGAAAGAAGAAAGCGAAGACAGATAAGTCTCATCGGTAGTAATCGCAGGGTGGTTACAATATACTTTTCAGGTCCGTTGATTTAAAAAAAAAAAGGAAAAAGGAAGTGATGATAGCACGCATAGCTTTCTGGGTTGATGATGGACGGTACCAAGCACCCAAAATCTATTGTCTCTGTAAAGGGTCGAACGTCCGATTGACTGAGTGCGCTCTGACGATGCTGACGGTGTGCGTCAAGGTGGGCGCAGTGTGTCAGAGGAGGCGCTCGATGGTCTCCTCACTGTCACAGTGGTCACAATGAATAGCTGACTTTCCTAAATATATGGGGCCTAAGCTCCCCTACGCCTTTGTTATGTAATGCTTCCACGTCTCTCGCTATCTCCTACAAGTCTGACTTTGTTACCTTCGTAATCTAGGAAGATACGTCATGAAGGTAGATTAAGTTCTGCGAATATCTCGTTAAGGCGATTATCGAAGTGAATAGGAACTATTGTGAAACGTCCTCTCCGAAATATTGTTGTTTAGTTTGACTGCAACTTTCGTGTAAGGGATGAAAGCTTTCTTTCGGGAAGGATGTAAATATTCATTTTATCCACAATGGGGGATAAGATTATGCAGCAGGCTCTGCGATGTATACAAATAAGAAGCGCTATTTTTTAACAACGGATCTTGCAATACAGCGAGTGCATATGGTATAGTGATCACGTGCCGCTTTCTTGAACAGAGACGTACAGTTTTAACAACAAACTTGGAGGTCTTTGATAATATTGTGGTTTCTCGAGGGCAAAATTTCGCGTTTCATTTTATCGCCAGTGTACAACGTGAGTAAAGAAAACGATGTAGAAGAACAATAGGATGGCGCAAAAAAAGAAATCCGGCAGATCCCGCGCCTTATGAGAATCGATGTTATGCGAAGAAGTGGGCGGGGAGCCTACAAAGTTAACGAAACGACCATGAAAGCACCAAGACGTGGGCGGCTGTTTCACGACCTACATGACACGCATGTCATGATACTCATGTCGTGACCGATCACTTGTGTTCGTCATACACTCTTGTCATAATGTGCCAATTTTGGTGCACACCAACTTAGCGAAACCACCACGAGAGCACCAAGACGTAGGCGGCTAGATACATAAACACTGTCTAAGTGGCAAATGTTCGCCAAGAAATGCATCGCATTTAAAAGGTTTTGTGTGACATTCATTTATTTGTTTAGTTATTTCAGAAGTACTGCAAGCCCCGAACAGGCCATGAGCAGGAGTGAGTAATTGAGTGAAAAAAAAAAATCGTGACAAGATTCTTTAGGTACAACCCGCAACTGCCTCGAATAATGAACCCGGCATGCAAATGAACGTGCGGAACAATTCGGATGTGCAAAAACCAGCAGCGCGTGCTATCGAAGACGTATAAATCATTGCTGAGCACGATGTGCCGTACAAGCACTGAATGCCGTAGCTTTTGCGTACACACATACCCACAGCATGACATCTCTTTCTATATGCGAGCTCTTTCAGTTTTTCCGCTGCTACGCAGTTTACGAGGTTGTTATTCTGTCCCGTGCCAGTAGCCCAGAACGTATCGGTTTATTTATGCGGGAGTATACAAACTCAAGTATAATACACAACCGATTAAGCACTATTCTCTTGTGCATGTTAAGCTATTTTGGAAGCTCAGAAGCGCAAGATTCTCTTGAAGGTACAAGCTCCATGCAGAGCCTAAAGCAGCGCCGGTTTAACATTTAATCTTCTCTTTCGCCTACTGGGAAGGCCAGAAAGGCCGTCTCTAATAACAGACCGCAGTTTTGAACTACTTGCCGTGCTCGTGACATTTCATTGAGAAGCATGTTGCGACAAGTGGTACAACTGAGTGTCGGTACATGTGTGATGACCCAGCGCTTCTGCTCAGACGGCGCATAAGCGAAGGTATTGGCAGGCTCTATTGTTAATTAATCGTCCTCGTCATGATTCTTAGCATTGTCCATGTCTGAAATTTGCTCTTACAAACAATTCAAGCGCACGATTTTTTCGTGAATACGAGCCCAGAACTGCTTGTGGTGTCCCGTCTTCTTGCTATCTCATGCATTTTGGGCTGTTTTAAATCTCTCGGTTACGCTTCGCCAAATAATCCTAATATCGTTATCATAGCAATAAACATCATCGTGAATGGTTTGGTTTACTGTACTACAAAAACAACACTTCGGCCGCAGTTCCTGAATCGCTTAGATAATATGATTACACCGATTGATTCCGTGCAGCGTCCAACTGTGTATGCATGCATTCCTTCAGCAGCCATAGCATATCAACCAGCAGTTATCTCTCGGACGGATTACGTCTTTTGTCCGAGCCATATTTTACTCTGGCTGTTTTTGGTGGATCCTGGTTATGCTTTGCGAGACATGGTATCGAAACTTTACCGAAATTCAGTTACGTCTTCTGGTGTATTTATTGAAAATTGACTCACGTCTGGCACGCTTTTCTTGTTGACTACTTCAACCATGCTGAACTAGTATGCTCAAGTGTGTTCATATCGATTATCGGTGGAAATGGTCTTGTGGAGAAACTATTTTTATCAAACTGGTTGTCGCCGTACCTCGGCAGACTGCGTTTCACTTTATCAGCGGAGTCCGTGTAAATCGCTATTCTCCGAGAACTTGGCTGAAAACACCCAAATCCCCAGAGAAATAGGGGAGAAGATCGTGGTCGCCCCTTTGCCCCGCAACGTTCATCCCGTTCACAACGGAGGTCGTCGCAAGGCAAGAGCATTGAATATACTAAAGCAAAGAAACAAGGACAAGATCGAAGCAAGCTTCGTGGACGCAGCTGCATACCGAGACGGCAAGGCTTTTGCGGTTTCCGTCGTGGACACACTGGGTGAAGTCATGAACTGTGTTTCCGTCCGGACGACGAACCCAGAGGTGGCCGAGCAAGTGGCCATTGCACTCGCCATGCAAGACAGTCGGAGAGAAAGGGTGTATAGCGATTCTAAAGTGGCCGTCAGTGCATTCCAGAAAGGACGGGTAGCCCGGCAGGCAATTCAAATTCTGAAAGGCGCCAAACACGGCAACACCTCCATACACTCGATTCTTTGGTTCCCTGCACCCGTCGGGGCGATTGAGGGGGTTCCTCTGAACCTCAACGAGTCTGCCCACGAGGCTGCGCGGTGCTTTACCGACCGCGCTGCCCTCGGTTCGGGCGACTCTCTCCCCGGACACAGAGACGCTCCTATCACGCACAACGAAATCACTAAATTCTTTTACTTAGAGAGAAGGGTTTTCCCGTCGCCTCACTCCAAGCTAAGCAGGCCGCAGGCGGTAACACTCAGACTCCTGCAAACTAACTCCTACCCAAATCCGGCGTCCCTTAATAGCATATATCCCGAGATTTATCCGAATTGTTCTTGAGTGGCCTGTGGTGAGGTAGCTACGTTGCCTCATATGCTCTGGGAGTGCGGGTCGCTGGGCCCGAAGTTCACCAAGGAAGAGTGGGACGCGCTCCTGCGAGGTCCCGTCTTTGAGGACCAAATCCTGGCCGTCCAGCGCGCCCGCGATCGGGCCGGCAGACTAGATCGGTCAGTCCCGTCGTGGGACTAGCCGGGTGCGTGTTTTATCGCGTTTTGCTGGACCAAATAAAAGCTTATTTACTCACTCACTCTGGGCTAAAAATGCTAAATAAGTTTGGCATTTGTCCTGCCGTGGAATTTTGTACACTATAGTATTTTCGTGTACCCAGAATTCCAATGTCGGAACTGTTGGCATAAATAAACTAAAATTTGTTGACGACCATATATATATATATATATATATATATATATATAGTCAGTCATATCAGAAGAAGCCAACAAACACTGACATCAAGAACAACATAGGACAAATTACTTGTGCCTAACAAGTGAAATAAAGATACGATAAATTGATGGAAATGAAAGTGGATGAAAAAACAACTTGCCCCAGGTGGGGAACGGTCCCACAACCTTCGCATTTCGCTTGCGGTGCTCTGCTAATTGAGCTACCGCGGCGTCGTTTCCCCGTCCACTTTCTTGCGTATTTATGCTTCCTAGTAGAACTCTGGGAGTGTTAGCCAGCGCCACCACTCACAAACATTGGCGGCGCATGTGCAACATCCTTGCTGCCGCAGGCGTCCTGAGAACGTGATCTTTTTGGGTGAAGGCAACCGGTCAGTAAACCCACACAAGCTACCTGAAGGCATCAATGTTGCCGGATTCGAGAACCTCGTCATGTAATTAACGAGAAGAAAGGAGGTTAACTGAGAGACCCGATTTTCATTAGTCATATCATAAGAAGCCAACACACACTGATACCAAGGACAACATAGGGGAAATTACTTGTGCGAACGATAAATCAATGGCAATGAACATGAAAGTGCATGAAAAAACTGGTTGCCGCAGGCAGGGAACGATCCCACTACCTTCGCATTTGCGAGGGTTGTCGGATCATTGTGCATATATATATATATATATATATATATATATATATATATATATATATATATATATATATATATATATATATATATATATATACACATACATACATACATACAGAGATGCATCAAAGAGGGCACGTGGTATTGACGGTTGCTCCGGTTGGTCTGGCTGTTTGGTGTGCACCATAGAGAGAGCGTGATCTCCTGTGCAAGCACTCGAAGTCTACTAGCTGCGTCGAAGCATGAAAGTGGTATGGCGTCTTCTTGTGCGTCTTCAAGAGCTGCCCGAGCGGCATTATCGGCGACTTCGTTTCCTATGACGGCGCAGTGACTTGGCAGCCTCTGAAACGTCACGTGGTGCCCTTTCTCCTGTGATGTATGGAGTAGGCATCTAATATCGAATACGAGCTGTTCGAATGGCTCGCGACGCAGAACTGATAGCACAGATTGGACGGCTGCCTTTGAGTCGCTGAAGATTGACCATTGTCGAGGTGGCTCCCGATTGACGAAACGAAGTGCAGCGCGCAGAGCAGCTAGTTCAGCACATGTCGATGTTGTTGGCTGGTCAGTCCTAAAGCTGATGGTAATAGCTATTGCTGGGACAACCACAGCACCGGACGAACACTGGATGTTTGTGGAACCATCAGTATAAATGTGTTCACTGTTCGCGTACCTCTTGTGCAGAAGAAGCAGAGACAGTTCAGACTTTTTCCCGATTCCTGGTACACTGAGATGGACTGTGGGGCTGATAAGACACCAAGGGGGTATCGAAGGTGTAGATATAAATATATATATTGTTAATACGTGTCCCGAAATTACACAGTGGGTTATTTATGAGGCAGTCCGTAGGGAAGGGCTCCGGAGATTAATTTTGCCACCTGGTGTGTTTATTAACGAGCTCCTAAATCGGGGTACACATGCTTTTTCGCGTTCCAGCCCTGTCGGAAAGCGGCCGCCGCGGCCTGGATCGCACCTACGACAATCGTGGTCACATGCTCCGCGCGGCATAGCCACTGAGCTAGGGGGACGGCTATTGTGCACTGTTGTGCACTTTTCCCCGTGGGGGCACCGCAGTGAAATTCACATCGAGTGCCGAAGAAACGACAATATGACACAATTTAATCAGTGCGCGGGCTGCGAATGCTTTTTCCGATCGGGTGTACACTGTTACGAATTGCCAGCAGGGTTACAGTGACCTTCTGGCTTCTCCTGCAACACTGCGACGAGTCGCTTCGTGAAGCTAACAATTCGTCCCCCTCGGACAGACCTGCGGTGCCAGCAAGTCGAGACACGTTTGGCGAATCGAGTGCTGTTCGTCGGTTCACTGTCGCGGTCACGGACGAATGGGATCAAGAAACTCCTCGAGAAAGGTGTTCCACGGCATTTCCTCACTGACTTCGATAACCGCCACGGTCGTTTGACAGACGCTCCAGCTTGAGTCAAGCGTTGTATCCTGTCAAGTCAAGGCTTGTCCCCTGCTTTCTGTTCGTTCAGTGAAGAAAGTTGCCTGAGTGATTGTGTGAACCTTTGTCCTCAACGCGGCTCCTTCGACGACTTTGGACGCTCCGGTTGGACGAAGGTGGGACGGCAGAATTCCCTGGCCTAGGGATCTAGGGAGGACACAGGGGGTTTAAGCGAACTTTTTCGTCTCCTCAGTGCGCTTGACTTCAGTCATGCTAGACAGATGAGGCGTAACGTTCTTCACTATCCGTGTGGATATTGTAAATAAATCCAGTAATCCTCGTTCTCGATGAGAACATGTTCCTCCCTTCGGCAACGTCCTTAGCGTCGATGAGTCGGACGACGGCATGGACCAGCTACCCCTTTTTGACATGCCCGACGCCAGCTCTTGCAGCACGCGTGCGTTTACGGTGTACTCGCACGGACTGCGCCAGGTACTGCTGGTACTGCATCCAACTAGCAGCGCCGAGTGCGTACAGAGCGTGTCATCGCGGCTGCAGGCCGGCTGCTGCACACTGTGCGCCAGTGCCGGGAACGTCGTCGCGTATACCTATATCGCATGCACGGCCCTCGTCGTTGCCTGCCTGATCCGGTTTCACGCACGAGCGGACACCGATGCGATCGAGCGCGCCCGTCATCCCGGGTAACCGTCGTCGTCGTCGTCGTCGCCCGCCGCAACAGGGGCGCATCTGTGCGGGAGACCATATCTGGGCGCGTCTCTCGTACGTGTCACTGCGCTGCCACCCGCCGATTCGGCGAGCGATTATGAAGCTCTCGAACGAATACGCGTAGACGTCAGCAGAAGCACACAGAAATCAGCGAAGGTGCACCACTTGTATAGACGCGCGTTGCCAAGATTTACCGGATGTCAATCAACTACGTGGTTTCCGTTAATCACGAGGGTTACAGCCGCCTCGATCGATGGCTCTCGGTGGCTACGGCGTCGCGCTACATAGTAAACTCGAGGTGGCGGGTTCGATGCCTTCCGGCGGCGGCCGCATTTGGAAGGGGGGGGGGAAAGAAGAACGCTCGTGTACCTAAATTTAGGTGCAGAGAGAGAGAGAGAGAGAGAGAGAGAGAGAGAGAGATGAATTTAGCTGCATTTAGAGAACCCCCCGCTGGTAGAAATCAATGCGGAGCGCTCCGCTAAGGCTTTTCTCATAGCCCGAGCGTCGTTTTAATTGGCACGTTAAACATCGGAACGAAATCGAATTTGTGGCGCGCCTACCGTCCTGAAACTGGCGCGCTGGTTTATCAGGGCCGTCCTGTATATGGGGGCGCTCCGAAGAGATTTTGACCAATTGGGAACCACCTAAAGCAAAGTGCACGAATGCTCATGCGTTCCGCCCCTGTCTGCCGGTAACCGAACCCACCACCTTGAGATCAGCAACTCAACGCTACACGGCTGCTCAGTCACCCAAACCATCACCCTTTTAAGGTGTGGTAACCATGGCAACCAATGCCACCGCATCGACCTTAGTAATGGTGATCGCGGTTTCATATAACACGGCTCTGTGAATTCTACAGGCGCTAATTTCGTACTGGACAGCGCTTTCATCCTGTGCTTGCAGACAATGAAGGGGAGTGGTTCCTCTCAAGCACCTGTATTGTAAATTCAATATCGATTTTAATGTATAATTAATTAAGTAGTTAATTATTGATTGTTCGTTAATTAGCGATGTGTTACAATTAGCATATGTGTAAGAATTTGTCGTGCTAGTAATGTCCGCCTCTTCGATTTCTAAAAAATTTCTCAAAAAACATAAATATGATCAGCCCGCATATTGCTTGACTACCGGTGCGACTTGCTGTAGAATCAATGTCGCGTAATTACTCGTATCTTCATTAAACATCATAATTCCTGATTTCTCTGTGCTAGTTGCTTAAGGTCTAGATCCGTCGCAGCATTGTCACTTATATTCGCAAGTCTCTGTAAATCGCGTGCATTAGTTGTCCGCTAGTAGCATTATATGTCGTGCGCATACATGATCAGGGGGCCTTTTTTTGCTCATTTAACACATTACGGATGTAAGATAGATCACAACCACCCGCCGTGGTGACGTAGTGGCTATGGCCTTGCGCGAATAAGCCCAAGGTCGCGGGCTCGAATTGCGGGCCCGTTTTCGACGGGGCTGAAAGGCAGGAACGCCCGTGTCCAGTGCATTGGGTGCACGTCAAAGAACCCCACGTGGTAAAAATTAATCCGTAGTCCCTCACTACGGCGTGCCTCATAATCAAACCGTGCCCTTGGCACGTATAAACCCGCCGTGGTTGCTCAGTGGCTATGGTGTTGGGCTGCTGAGCACGAGGTCGCGGGATCGAATCCCGGCCACGGCGGCCGCATTTCGATGGAGGCGAAATGCGAAAACACCCGTGTGCTTAGATTTAGGTGCACGTTAAAGAACCCCAGGTGGTCAAAATTTCCGGAGTCCCCCACTACGGCGTGCCTCATAATCAGAAAGTGGTTTTGGCACGTAAAACCCCAAATATTATTATTGGCACGTATAACCCCAGAAAATTAGTAGATGAAAACCAAATCCATTCATTTCCAGTCGTATTTCTGTGACCTTAACGTAAATCATCATCAATATAAAGTGTGAAGAGTGGACAGCAGCGCCATCTTTTGAATATAGTAGTCACTGCGCAGCAGTAACTGCACACGGTGACTCGCGAGGAAATGTATCGTAACATGGCATTCTGAGCGAACACTTGGATGTATCGGATATATAGAGCAATTGCTCTCCAGCAGATGCTCGTCGTAGGAACCACCAAGAAGTGTTACTGACGCGCAGTGACCGTTTCAGGCAAAAGGCAAACGCTGCCTTGCACGATCAGTTCAGCCGAGGAAAAGCTTCACGATTAGAGTCGCTTCTAAACATTTGGGTGAAACTATAGGCTGGAGTGGTGGGAGCGGAGCTGGAGGCCGAGTTCATGAGACGTGGTTGCGATGTCGTGAAAAGTTTTCATCCGACGGGACAGGTGGGTCACGTTGTTATTGCGTGGCCGTGAAAATAAATATATCTTTTTTTATCGACCGAATGCTGTAACACGGGAGCGGGAATTTTTTTGCTGCTTCTAATTAGAAGCTTAGCCTCGTGTAAAGCATCTCGGTCAAGGCGGCTCAGCGGCTGTTTCGTTCTGCTGCTGAAGCGCGAGATTGAAGGCTTGTTTTTTTGTTCGTTTGTTAGCGTGCACTTTGCACGTGTTAGCGCGTGCGATCACGTTCGCGGGCTCGCAAGCCGTTCGTGTACGTGACTGCATGAGCTTCATGTCTGAAGCGTTAATCCTGGGGTTGACCAACCCGGTGACTGTCTGCCCCTCTATATAACACAACCATAAGCCGCAACAGCAAAGATAAATAAAAAAAGCGCTATATTTCCCTGGTTGCATCAACGTATTTATTGTTTCTTTATTTTTTTCCCCCTACGATTCGCGTAATTCTTGCGTAACTCAATTGAAAAGTAAGAAAAGAAAAGAAGACTGTTGTTTCGGTTAGTGTTCGTCTTCTCGATCTTTCTTTTTCCTCTCAGGACCGTACACTCCAATTTCGTAACTTGCCTGCCTGCCCGCATTTTTTTTTTTACTGGATTATGCTGCGTCAGGACGGAAGCGGCACATTCGTCGTTGCACAACCTGAGCATGGAGAGGTTGCGTCATTTTGCGACGTGCTATACACCGCTGCATACCTATACGGCGTGCCGCAGGCATAAAATATTCGTGCGTGTACGGTCTGCTGCATCTGCAAAGGTTACGAGGCAGCTCGGACATTATCTACCGTTGAAGCTGCAAAACAGCAAAATCGCTCGGGAGGAACCTGCCAAGCCGCCCAGGGTGTGGTTATCAAAGGGCGTTGGTTTCTATAGGTATACGCTGCCTTTCGACATATCTACTGCCGGCGTTGCACTTTTTGACGTTTCCTTTTTTTTTACATTCTTAGGACCAGAGATAAGTTCCGGAGTACAGGTTGCTCGTTCTGTAATATTGCTGTGAGAGAGTGACCTAATTAGAGGACGAGTAATTAATACTCTCAGAGTTAATTTACGTAAGTGAGTCTCAGTGTGCATAGCCTGATGATCCTTTGTGGGCGCTTATCTCACGCGCGACTGTCACTTATTGATGTTCTACAGGAACAGCAAGACACGCCAGAAGAAAATGAGCACTCCTTTTATGTGAACCCGCGGCGAGATCCGGTCTGTCGAGCTACAAATGCTACGTTTCACGATTTGGAAAATTTCGAAAGCGTGAAATGTGACTAACTTAGCAGAAAATTTTCTAGCAGTAGCAGCGTGCGCAAACACACAAAGAGAGCGGCGGTTAAGTGTGTCGTTCTTGACAACGCAAGGACAGCCGTACACATTATCACCGCTAGCCGATTGTTCATTTGGGAAAGGCAGTACCAGATACCTGACGCGAAAGTTCACTGTTGCATTATACTATACCAAGTGCCGCTTTGTGAGCATGCGTGATCCCTATGTCGTAGCGTGACAACAGTGAATTTGCTCACTCGATTGATTGCTCGACAAGACAAGAAAAAAAAATTAATGTGCTGCTACTTTTCATTACTGGAGCAATGGCGCATTACCAATGCGCGACCCCGTCGGCCGTAACCACCTGATTATTGTCCAGTGCCTCATTTGGAGTTTGTGTCGTGTACCTGTTACGTCATCACGTCATCAACAACGCATCGGGGTAGTATCGTAGCGTTTGGAAAGTTCTGGGTAACGTTTACTGCTTCAGCGGGTGCTTTTACGACTGGTTGGAGCATGCCGCACTGCCTTGCTAATATGAGCCGTCGCGACTTATTGTATAGTAATACATGTTTTACCGTTTATGCAAATGTTGAAATTAGAAGAAGGGGTAATTTGAAAATGATAATTTGTTCTGTAAATATGGCAGGGCAAGGGAAGGAAAACAGAAATAAGTCGTTTATTTCCTTGGTTATCCAGTATATTCTTAGGGTATGTGTCACGCATAAAACACTTCATCAGAGCGCGTCTTCGCAAAAATTTATGCTACTGTGCTTGTTTTGCGAAAATGCCCGCGTTTCAACGCGTTCAACGACGCATAGACTTCCTTCATAGGCCACTTCTACAGGCAGTATGACACGATGGGCCCATGCTGAAGGCAGGAAAGTCTTTTCCTCCTTTTACAAGCAGCTTTTTTTCTATTTTTTGCGATGAAGTCGAGCACCAACTTGGTGAAACCACTTCGAGGTTGTCTAACAAGAACCAAGTCGCTGTCTTACGAGTGCTTCAACTATACCACGACAAAGCGCAAAGCTAACAACACCCGTTGCCTCTGGGCCCCGGACTGTCACTCACACGCCTCTGTGCGCTCTTCTGCTTCAATTCATCATTCGGCGCTAAGCAGTGGGCCAAGGCTTTCGCGACGCTCGTGTGACTTTTTCTCGTGACCGCCATAGATCTCCGCGTCCCAGTTTAGGTGGTTGATTGGCCGTGATCTGGTAGGGTCAGCCAAGAGCGGCCGGGGAGCTGAAACTTACGTTGCGCTTATTCATTTCAGGAGGAACTATGACGTAGTTCACTCGGAAAACCAGGCGCCACGCTTGCTGCCCATCGGTGAGCCCCGCTTCTTGAATTTCTTTTCCAATTTGCCTCGTAAAATAGTTTACATCCTTAAATACGAATAAGGGTGTAAATTATTTTACAGCGTATGCGACATCTTTACTAGCAAGCGTTTGCAATCGGTAGTGGCCGATCAAGAGATGGCCCAGCGCGAAGCCAACGTTTCTACAACGGAACTTGCCTTCATGAGGCCTTGACGAAGACAAGCCGGTTTGTCAGAACGTTGGCTCGATCCCAAGGCATCCCTTGCTATAAACTAAGACGAAAACGAGCGAAAGAAACTTATGCGCGAAAAGAAAGACAAACAAAAACGAGGAACCATATTCGCGAAACGTTACTACGCTATAAAAGTGTCCGTAGGATGAAATTCCGGCCAATCTTGATGCTGGACATATATCGAAGAAGGCCGGCCAATGGCAAAAGAGAACTTACGAACGAAAATCTTTGTGAATTCGGCCCCAGGAGTACACAGGGCGAATGCAGGACGCATTATTACCAGTGTTCCTCCTGTGTGTTCCTTGTTTCTTGCGCGTGCGCCTTTCTTTGCTTTTTTTTGCCTTAGTTGATCACGTACCGACTCGCCCAGGCCTACTTAGCCTTGTTGCATTCCTCGTTCAAAGACTGGGCCCCGTATTCACTAACAGTTCTTACGCTGAAATCGGTCGTAAGAGAAAAATTCTAGTCAGTCCTGGCGCTGCGCATATTGCTAGCGTATGCGACCGACCAGCAGACCAAAGCGCTTACTAAATAAAAGCTTTGTGCATCGGACCCTACTTTATCGCTTCAAGTCTCCCCCTTCCTGTGTTCCTGTGTAACACTGTCCTGCTTGCACAAAAGTTTCGGTAATGCATCGGCTTGCCAGTAAAGCTTTATACTGATGCGCCATTTGTACACTGCACTCGCAAAACACAACGATGTGGTGCCTATATGCTTGATTGAGGCGTTATCTTGCAAACTGTAGGGTCACAAGATTGAATCTCAATCGATGCAGATCGAACTGCTCGCAGTGCAATGGAAAAAAAAAAGAAAGAAAAAGATGTTTGTGCTTATATTTGTGGCGCGTGAATAAAACTTAAAGCTGTCGGAAAGTGCCTAGAGAGAGGAACCTTAATGAAAGAACCGTGGAGGGGTCGGCCTGAGTAATGTGACCTCGTATAGCCTGGCTACTCCGCGGAACAAACCCGGGGTCACCCTGGCGGTTTCGACGAGTATGTCACCCGCAGTGTGTTGGTACTTGCGAGCCTCCAAATGAGACGAAATTAATTAACGCAATGGAAATGTGCTCAGAAAAGCATAAATACTAGTGTCCGCACTCATTTAAGAAATTGGGCGCGATGTCTGAAATGATATACGAGTTTCCTCCATTTTGTTCTGCTCGATCATTTTCTAAGTATCTTGGGCCGTGTAAGGTGTCACGCGTCTCTCTCGCCCTCGAGTTTCGTTAATTAACGATGGAGAGAAAAAGCGATAAAAGTTAAGAAAGGTAACCATTGTTACTTCCGGTTGCATTTCCTACACTGAGTGATGGGGAAACACAGCACAAGAAATTGGGGAGACGAAGAAGGCGCAGGCGCTTGGCGAAGATTTACATGCAGAATAACAACCATATCGTCTAGAAGATCGCATTTTTTTCCCTCTACTCTCACCCCTCTATTTTCATTATTTCGCCCTTTCCATTAAACGTAACAGTTTACTTTCCATACGGTTTCTTCGGCTTCATTGTCTGCTTTCTTCGTGTGGTTTTAATTAGAAAAAAATAACCTCGGATTTGCCGGCTCCTAATTTGTTGAGGTATTACGCGATCGCCTGTGGTTAAAACGGTGTCCCACATTTACCGCCACGTCCGGGTGAGTGGCGCTGGCTAACACTCCCAGGGGCTAATCTATAGCACACGTGCAGAAATACCCTAGGAAGTAGACGGGAGAACAACCCCCGCTGTAGCTTAACGGGAAGCACTACACTTATAACACGAGAGATGTAGGTTCAGCTCTAAGCCTCGATGAGTTGTCTTGTCGGCCAGTTTAATTTCTATTTTCCTGACTGTTTCTGCATCTCAGTTAAACGTTTATGAGGTCGAGTTTATTTCTCACAAATGTGAGGAGCCCGTGGTGTGATGAGGTGGGTGAGGAAAAAAAAAAAAGCTACATTAAGTCAGCTTGACTGACCCCACCCTCCCATAAAGGCAGAGTGCACAAACGGTAGGCGATTTGGGTACCTAGCAGAAATAAACTCAGCAAAAGATACACAACAAAAAAATTTGCATATATACACATACCAGTAGGAGTGTGCGAATAGTGATTTTTGTGACCCAATCGAATACGAATCGAATAGTGCCAGAAGCGAATCGAATCGAGTAGTTTCGAATATTTTTCGAATAATAAACAGCCGTTATCACGATTAATATAAGACGATGTCTACATACTAGTATTTTAAGTTTAGTAAGTTCCTGTAATTACACAGTACGTTATAAGGCGTTGTATATTAGGAGCACAAACGGAGCACTACGAGCAAATAGTAGTTTGTTTGGATACACAGGGCTCTTCAGAGAGTACAAATGATCGCTGTACAGCCTGTAAAGTATGGCCACTTAAGCGACGTAGCCTGCTTCGCTATGCAAGTTCCCATGTTTCATGTGTATGCTCGCGGGGTGAGAATTTACCGTAATTTTGCTCCAATTTTATGTTTTGAAATATTCGAAAGTGTTCGAAAACTATTCGCCTTTGCGAATAGTGGCTATTCGACTAGACGATCGAATCGGATAGGACGATATTCGATTTCTTATTTGGAAAAATTCGAATATTCGCAGTCCCCTACGTAGCGGAGGATTTTACATATGACACCACGCACACGACGCCACACATATTTACGTATGGCACTGCAAGAACTAGATAATTAAAAAGCACAAATCCAAGAAAAGAAATTAACGACGCATGCAGTGAGGAAAGTAGTGAAGCATATCGTACAAGCCTGTTTTTAATTAACGTAACACTTAATTTCTCCAATGCTATTTCTGGCCTCGTTCTGTGTTTCCTTCGCGTTCTAATTAATACGAATAAATCGCTGGTAGAAAACACAGCAATGCCTTTAGCTCTTTGTGAACTGGCGAGCGACGTAGTATGGACTCACGTGACCCGCCGCTGTGTCTTAGCGGCTGTAGCGTAGCGCAGCTGAGCTGAGGGTCGCGCGTTCGATCCCAACTGTTGTTGGAAAAGGTCGAAATGCAAAAAAAGGAAAGGAAACGGGAAAAGCTCCTGTTTGGTTAGATTTAGGTGCGCGTTGTAGGATCACCAGTGGTCGAAATTTATCAGAAGGGCACCGCTAGGGCGTACCTCTTAAGCAGACCGTAGTTTCGACACATAAAACCCTAAAATTCGATTTGATTTTGGATGCTCAAGTACCACCATATCAGCCATCAGAAGGCAGCGCATTCGTCCTAATTCAAGACGAATAATTGCGTCTTTTTTTTTCTTTTTGCACTAATGTTTAGCTGTGAACGCCCCGAATAAAAAAGAAAGACGCCCCTGTGCCCCAGTTATTGGTGTATAGCATGTATATAGCATGTATATATGTATATAGCTATATATAGCATGTAGAGCACTGAACAGTTATTCATGAAAGCATCGACATACTAACTGCAAGCAGCACCGTTGCTCATTGCCGGGAATCTCGAATACAAATTTTCCTAAGTAAGCAGAAAGCCTACCAACTAATCCCCTCCGTTCCTGTTCTTTTGTTTCATGCACTGGCCAGAGGTACGTGCGCGTGGACGTTTAGCCCGGCTCGAACGATCCTGCGATCGGACTTGTCCGCTCGCTATAACGCACTGCCGTACTATTCTTACTGGATAAGCATATTCGCCACATGGACAACTTAAAACGCCGTTTTCCTTGCTTCGTAAAAGCGGGATGACTAGTAGAACACTCGAGAACAAGATGAATTCGTCAAGGATATCTGACAGGCGCTTATTCTGAAATGCTACCGATCGTGTCGCGATAGATAAGCTTCTCAAGTTTTTTCTTAAATTTTTACATCTTTGTTCTTGTTTTTACGACGTGAACACGCCAGCTTCCCCACGTGCATGTAGCATAATAGTTCTTTTGTTGCACAGCGTTAGATGTTTTCGCTTAACGCTCACGAAATGGGAGGCCTCTTCGGAGTTATATATTTCTGTGCCGAGTTTTCATTTAAGCTTTTCGTGTAGGCTTATAATAGAAGTTGTTCGGCTATTTGCGTGCAAATTACACAAGCAGAGGCATATCACCCGTAGAACCGAATTCATAACTGCCTCGGCGCCCCTTGGTAACTGTCCGATGATATTCGCCTGTCATGCATCCTTCCTTCCAGACACACACAAAAATCACAGACACGCGTAAACCAGACACAGAGCCACACTCTCGCAGCAAGTACCAACTATAGGCCAGCAACTAGTTCTTCCTCCGCCCTGTGAGCTTTCTGCAGGACCAATTTGCCATATTCAGTGTCTCTGTGCTTCGAGTTGCCGATTACTCCGGCCTAGTTCCGCGGTCTGCTTGCCTCTTAGTTAGCCGAGGTGTAGAGCGACCGCCCTGTAGATGCGTTGATTCCGGGCTCGATCCTTCTCCTTTCTTTTCTTTCATATTTTTTTCTCTTAAACCCGTGTCTTCCAGTCGAGTAGATGACAACTTAAACTTTCATGAACCTTCATCCAGCTTGCGATATTATGCAGGACTGATTTACCACATGCTGATTATGTACGCTTCGTTGTCTCCATTCAGCGTTTACAAATGCTTACGCATTCTCGCTTCTTTCAAAATCTGGCGACTGCTCGCACCTTTTGCAGATAGACGGTGCGCCGGTAGCCATGCGCCGCGGATCGACGATGTCGGGTCGCAAGTGGCCGCGGGTCATCGTGGCCGCTTGGCTCGTCCACCTGGTGGCGGCCGAAATAGGTGCGGTGTCGCAAGGAGACGCCAGCGGCGGCAACGGCCTGACGTCGTCGTCGTCGGCCGGCGAAGGTGCGGACGACGTCGGCAACAGTTCCGCCGACGGCGCGTCAATTTCTGGTCCCGGTGGCGCCAAGCGCAAGCTGATGCTCTCTAGTCAGGTGTTCACCTTCCTCAAGGAAACGTCCTTCCTTCGCGTCGAGCCGACCTTCTGGCCTCTGCAGCAGACCAGGGAGATCACCTTCTCGTTCAAGTGAGTCTTCGCAATCCTCACTAGAGTGGTTTCGCTTTCCGCGATGGATGATGTGTTAGCATGATGTGTCATACGCCATAAGCCCACTGCGCGTGACTGAAAAAAAAAAAAAAAAGAAACGTTCGCACCCTTTGGACCTTACCTTCTTCGCAAACAATAACTCGCTCGTTCTCTGTCTCGCGCGCCTTGTGGCAGCAGTGCATTCATGACCCCAGACAACTTCCGGCCATGCATTTCTGCAAGTCAAGTTAGCCAAAAAAACTGAAGTTTTTTGCGCATAATTTACCGTAGGCACATATTGTTGATGTGTTCAGATATAAAGAAAGTGCGACATGTGTCCATCTCATGCATGGGCCTTTTGTTTTTGCAGCGAACAAAAAATTCATTTCTAGAACGCTCCAACTTCACAACAAAACTTACGCCAGCTGGAGGGTTCTGTAAATATATAGGCTATTGTAACTTGCGTTGTTCCAGAGGGCTTAACGGGAAGTCTTTTGGGAAGCCTGTTTGTAAGCATGAAAAGGGTCTATAACTCTGCGTGCCCGGTACTTCCAGGTCACCAGTGGCATGCACGTTAGCAGCGTGATCACGCCGTCAGCGTTGGCCGTCGACGCCTTATGAACCCCATGCAGTCTCCTGACGTGGAGCCGGTATAAAATGAGACGTGAGGAACAAATATTGCGCGTTTCTGGCTGAAAAAAAAAGAAACAAAAAAAGTTCAGTGACGATTAAGCGGTCAGTGCGAGAGAAACGCCTTAGCATTACGTCGCACCTCTTTGTGGTCCCAGACCTATTATTTAAACCGCATTGTACCACAACGCTAAGCATTATGCAGGAGCTCACTCGACCCGCACGTCCTGAGCCTCTACGAGGAGCGAACTGCAACTGACGGTGGTACGGAACAGACCACCGTTTTAGTTTTCTTTTCACTTCGACACTCCTTGTGCTAACGACGCATGTGAGTTAAAGTTGTGGGCGCTATGCTATTCCATCTCGTGTCCGCTCAAGACATGTCTTAGTCGATTATTCGATTCCTGATGAACCGCTCTTCGCGGCTTGCTCGGAAACAAACTACTGTGCGAAGCTTAGAAGCCTGCTCGAGCTACCACCCTTTGGAGATGTGCGTGGAACGCAATAACGCCGGTTATGTCGGTGCTGCTTGCACCTGGGTATCGCCTTTAGAAATATAATGATGATGTCTCGTGCTCCCAATGTCACTAGCACATTTTTAAAAACTTGTCGGCATCAAGTGTCGCGTGTCGTTCTCGGCGTGCTCGTTTTATGGGGCGGTGTTGTAGCAGTATCTTGGAAAGTAGGCGGCGCGTCTTTCTATTTAATTTACTTCAATTCAGAATGTCCCTAGAGGGTAACATAGCGAGGGGGACAGGGGGAGGGTGCTGTACAATCAGCTGGTGTGAGGAGTAGTATAATAAATGAATAGCAAGCGTGTTATAACCAAATCATAGCTGTAGTAGAAACAGTGCAGATCAATCAAAAATAAAGGGCGGACTAAAAAGTCAGCACATCGGCAAAGGCATGGCATACCACATGTACTACAACACACAATCGCTAAAACAATATGATACATACGTACAACTCATGTGCGCTGAAATACAAAGCTCAAGTCTGTAAAGGAGAAAATTAAACGGGTAATTAATGCAACGCATGTATGATGTCATTCATAACAAAAAGAAACATGTCGAAAAGCATGTTGGCGGCACAGTGTACCGGAATGCGTATCCCATTGCAGAAATGCAGGGCATCAAATATATCAGCATCAGAATGCAAGTCGTCAAAGGTAATTAAATACGTAAAAAAGAAAGGTAAAATATAAACGTCAGTTTGTGTGCTCAGTATGCAGGAGGTCCTAGCTGGAACTTACTTATGTTGCATTCAGTAGCGATGCTTATAGAAGCTCATGACAACGTTCCGCTACACGAAAATATGTTGCCACATTTTTTTGTCATTTTTTCCCCCGCAGAACGGAAAAGCCGCACGGGCTGCTCATCTATCACCTGCTGGAGGAGTCCTCCGAGTCGGACAAAGTGCCAAGCTACGAGCTCTACGTCATGCTCGAAAACGGCAGGCTCAAAATCATACACATCCTCAACACGGAGGGCAACGAGATCTTCTACGTCGGAAAAGGTATGTCTGAGAGACGACGCGTCTCGTTTAGCGACTCTCTTCACTATGGACGGAGCTATTATTCTGTTACCACTGGGTTGCACTTCGATACCTCTTCTCGTCCGCCTGTGGCGATTGGTCGAAAACCGCTCGCAGGCTGCTCTTGCTTCACGAATGCGAATGAGTCCGTTAGCAGCCGACGTTCCCCACGATTGACTAACGCGGATGGATGAATGGATGGATGTTATGAGCGTCACCTTTGGAACGGGGTGGTGGGTTGCGCCACCAAGCTTCTGCGGGTTCCTCGCGCGCCGCCTGTTGTCAGAATGGTGAACTCGGAGAGGAGAGAACAAGACAGGGTTTCTTTTCGAAGAAGAAGTCATAACTTCCTGCCGCTGTAGAAAGCTTATTCATTCAGTTGAGTACAGAACAAAGTACGTTTCCTTCTGGGCACAATGAATTGGGAATGTGACGGTTGGAAGTTTTATTTTTCTCAAAGCAGGCGCACTGCTGCCTCTCAAACGGCCTGGAAGCCTCAGTGAACGCCTTATGGAACTGAAATAAAATGCTTGCTTCGCTGCAACTATTTACTGTCAAGTTTCACTTTAGTTTCCATTGAAGTTCCATGAGTAAAACGGGCTCAGCAATGAAATGAATTGTACCGTGGGCTTTTGAAGAGTGAAATGCTGAGACTCCATAAACTTTGTCCATGTCTGCTGTACACTTCATCGCTTCCGCCGATGAAGAAAACTCTTCAAGAACAGCAGATGCTCCGAAGGCATCAAGTACGACGCCATATTGAAAACGTCGCACGACGACGAATTTGCTTGCTTCTGTGATTGGCTCGTGGAGTAACACAACGCCACGCGGTCCCTGCGCCTTGGCTGCCAACTGCTGTTTCTTTAAGTTGTATCCTATAATAGGAGTTTTTATAGGAGGATCTGAAGTGTTAGCATGGCCTCCGTGATGCGGTTGCGCGCGCAGCGTGCGCCAAACAATCTCGGAGGCCATGGTTCCAGGCGCTTTGGTTGCTCACCGGCCTCGCGTTATGTTCTCGCGCTCACAGGCCTCAGCCGCGACCGGTGGCACACGGTGACTCTACGCGTGACGCCATCTGAGGGCGAGATGCGAGTGCGGGTGGACGACGAGGACCTGAATATCAAGCTGTCCTCCCTGGTGCACCGTGGGGGATACGACATCGGATCCGAGGCCACGTCATCCTACCTCTACTTTGGCTGTGAGTGTTCCGAGGACCGACAAAAAATACAAGCCAAGTGTTTTACCTGATACTCTTGTTTCGCGGCCAGTTGGGTATATTGTCTACAGAAAGGGGATCCCGCTGAAGGTAGACCTAAAAATATAACTACCGGTTTATTGGTCCTGCTCGCATTGATTACTGGTCACACACATGGTACGATTACGGGGTTTGTTCACAGCACCTATTATTCAGGCACATCTGCTAGGCCGACCTGAAAGTAAGGTCAGTTGGGAGCGCAGTCATTTCTCCGGTGCTACTTACATGTTCGGTCCGTTTGGCAGCGTCGCATTTGTTGCTCTTTCTGGAAAGCATTCTTGGTTTCCTCGTGGCCGAATGTCATGCGTATATGCCTAATGACGGTGCCAAATTACCTCATTAGTTAACATACCAGAAGTTGCCTGCTGCAAGAGCTCTGGCTATGCCTGTATGCCCGCGCGCGGTGACGAGCGACGGAGCAGTGGCCGCACGCAGAAGCATCTTACGGGTTCCACGGGTGCAAAAATTGAACGCGAGCAATGGATGCACAAACGCACAAATTAACAAACGCCACGTGGTAGTGGCGTTTGCGTGTGCCTGCGTGTCCACTCCTTCTGTTCAAATTTCACAGCCCGTTCTATCGTGGCATCAAAACCCCAGTTCACCCAACATGTTTCGAAGCGTCCTTACTATAGGCGGGAAAAAGCTTGACCGAGTCGTGTCGCCCGTATGATGCAATAATTGCCAGCCCCTACGATTTTACCATAAAGTGTGCCAATTTTAGAGCTTGTTTAAAATTTTCGTATCGACGTTGTGATTCTTTATTTGTACCTAGTCAAGGGGTACAACTGACTTCGAAAGGGCAAGAATACTGTTCGCAGCTAAGTCTTTGGAGTCTAATTTTTCGGACTTGCCTACAGTAGGGACACCTACCTAAAGAATCAAAATAAAACGGCAACGGGAATTTCGGTCCCTTTTGCGCAAGTATTTCACGAATAAACGTCGTAAATATTTGTGTCTCTTGCGCCAATAAGGCAGAGTACTTATCCGCATAGTGTCCTTGCAGACCAAAGTCTACGAAGGTAAATAAAAAAATCAATCTTTCGAGTAATCAGCCAACTTTTCGCGTATTTCACCAAATTTTAATAGTTTGCTGCTTCGAAACAGACTATTCTTCACGTTGCCAAGTTTCGCGAGTTTCCTCCGATGTGCAAACACATTTGAAGCGTACACCGAATAAGTATTTCACGCATAAATGGGATCCTCGGTGTACGACTGTGGGGTCGCGTTAAACTTTTCTCTCCCCCTCCCCCATCCCTATACCTTGCTTACATTCCTCTCTCTTTCTTTCTCTCTCCCCTCGCGCGGTCCTCTCCATCGGACGGCCCGCCAGCCATCGACCCGAAGAACTCGTCGGTGGACATGCACTACAACACGGACAGCTTTTTCGGCTGCCTGGGCCGCGTCAGCTTCCGGCTGGAGAACGGCAGCGCCGTGGATGCGGTGCTCGCGGTCGAGGAGGACGTGGTCAGGGACTGCGTCGACCTGTGCGACAAGTACGACTTCTGCCTCAACGGCGGCCGCTGCGTCAACCACTACAGCTACTACGGCTGCGACTGCTACGGCACCCACTACGAGGACCACATGTGCGGATACGACAGTAAGAAAAAAAAGGGGTGGGGCTGTGTCGGCCACGCTGTTCGTCTGCGCTTGCGCACGCGTCCTGTAGCAGGACTGGCAGAAAAAACTTCGGCGAAGAGAAGTTGATGCTTCATTTTGGAACGGTTGTAAAAAAAAGAATATCGGCATTATTCGATGCTTATGTAGAGCTTTTTGGCAGCAAGAGGAAGGGTACCAAGCTGAACAAAACGCTGGCAGTAGAAGCGTAGCAGAAACGACGAATTCCGTTGTTCGTGCTCTTTGTTTCTGTAATTGCTGCGGAAGCATTCAATAACATTTGTTGAAGGAGCTCCGACGTGCAATACTGCTGTAGCGCATACCTCCGTTCCAGTCTTCCACAACTGCACTTTAATTAATTAACTAATTAATTCCCTGCTGAAAGCATAGTGTGCGTCGCAATAATTTCGAATGTGTTATTTCTTAATATACAGGTTGTTTCAGCGAACACATTCAAAAAGGATTGAAAGGTTGCCTATGGCAGATATCACAATTCTAGCTCATGAGCTGGTCTACTCGATGAGGCGGACACTACTTGCACAAAAAGTTTGAAATGCATAATTGACCGATTATCAAAAATTCACGAATGAAGTATTTAACTAGTTGCCTTATGGCCCATATTGCAATTCAAAATTTTAACCGTGGACTTCGCTGAGCGAATCCGCCTCGAACGAGTTCTCAGGATGACACCAATTTCGAGATATCATCTACCGAACTTTGCGGAGAAATGCATTGGTGTCCCAGTTAATTTGCGAAGAAAACGTTGGTTTATACATTGAAGCACACAAGTAACTGGAACGCCAATGCATTTTCCCGCAAAGTTCGGGAACTAATATCTCCAAACCGGTGTCGTCCTGAGAATTCGTTCCAAATAGATCCCCCTCGCGAACTACACGGCTAGATTTTGTCAAATTGCAATGTGGATGATGAGGTGACTAGTTAAAAAGTTAGTTAGGGAATCTTGGTTAATTCGTCGATTTTGCATTTCAAATTTTGGAGCAAGTAGTGTCCGCTGCTTCGAGTAAACTGCATCGTGAGCTATAATTGAGCTATATGCCACAGGCAACCTTTAAAGAAATTTGAAGGTGTTCGCTGAAACACCCTGTATATTACTGTGGGAATAGTGCAGCATATATTCGACGACCACTTTTATGCAAGAATGGCGCGGAAAGAGCCTGAACCATCATCATCATCATATATTAAGTCCACTGCAGGACGAAGGTCTCTCCCTCCGATTTCCAATTACCCTTGCGGTGCGCCAGCCGATTCCAACATACATGTAATTGATAGAGTGCATGCGGGATGAAAACTGTTGTATAATTAATTTGTAACATACTTATTATTCCGTATTTATTCAGGGACAAAAATTATAAGGCAGGCTCAGGTTGAAGGCCAGCAAATGCGGCTCGACCTGCGTGAGTAAAGCTATTTTGCACCGTTCTTAAAAATATTGAAGTAAGGCATGTTGTTTGGCTAGTCGGTTCATAGATTCAGCAAAATGTTAAACTGCGCGAATTACACAGCTGACATGAACAGAAACATAGACGCACACACAATGCACTTTGTGTGTGCGTCTATGTTTCTGTTCATGTCCTGTCTCCTTGGCACAGTTTAAAATGTTGCTGAACTTAAGCATATAAACAAATCGTAGTTTGTGTTTTTTTTTGTAATAACATTCTACAAAAATTTTCTTAGCTAATGGATCACAGGAGTGGGCTTCAGTAGCTAACGTTGCTTTCTAGGCTGATGACTCTCAACCAAGTAACGCAATTTTTCACAATTTTTTTCTCCCTTTTCGATTCCTAGATCTGACTACGGTAACCTTAAGAGGCAACTCGTACATCATTTACCGCATATACGACTGGAAAGATCGCGTGCACTCGGACTTCAACAGGATCAGCATGATGTTCAGAGTAAGTACTATTAGCTTTTTTTTTTTTGCTTCTTTTATGCCATCCGTTTCGATCACTTTCCCGGTAAACACAGTGATCAGCTTGTCCCTAGAGGCATTGATGTTCACGCAATACCTTAATTACCGGAGACGTGCACAGCAGCGACGCCGGTGGCGATATCTTGTGACGCTTTGTCGAGCCACAATGAATCAGACACGCTTTCAGCTTACATTGGTGTTCTTTACCAAGAAAAAAGTGAATAAGGCTTCATAATGACTACGTCGCTTGCTGATGATTTAGACCAGTAGTTAGGCAGAGTATCATTGGTTACTTCTATCATCGGTCTGTGTCCTCTATGGTGAAAGTCTACGCGAGCAGGTGGCGCCACTAAGCGAGTCGCTCTGGTTGCCTAAGGACAAAAAACACACCGGAGAAAATATTCACGACAAGATGAGGCATGCGTATGCTGCAGCAAAAATCCGGAGACCACTCAGCAGATCCTAATGGAATGCGAAGGGATTCACACAGTGAGACCCGAAGGTAACGCATACCGTCGTCTGCAAGCGCTTGGATTTAAAGCGGACGAAAGCATCAACCGGTCAGCATTCGAGATAAGCTAGAGAAGTTTGGAGTATTGGTGGACAAAAAATGCAGGTAAGAGATTGATGCGACCGGATCCGTTACAGGCATAGGAAGAGAAGAAAGGAAGATTGAGGAGATGTATGCAAAATTGATAGAATGAAGAGCAAGTACAGAATACCTGACTAACTGAAGCAGGCTAGGTGACTATTTTTCACCATCCAGTATTAAAGGGAATGCTAATAAATCGTCATCACCATGATCATGCCACGTTTACGTTTCCGGTATCCCGGCAATCCTGTTCCGCAAAGATCAATGCATTTAAGGACAAGCTACGGCTCCCGAATATTCGTTGGTTTTGTGAACTGTGCGCGAGTTGAACTGAATTTCTTGTGACATCGTGCCTGGCGTGTGCCAAAGTGCATTTTTGTTTCTGCGTTGACGTCATCGCACCGCGCCGAGTGTTATATGCTGCCACCCCGCACATTTCGGTAAAGTATACATATGTGTGCGCAATGTCTCTTTATTTCATCTTCAGGTATACGTTCCCGAAGCCGTCCTTTTCCTAGCCACGGGAGAGCACGACCCAAAGAACACAGTCGCCGCCAGCATAAAAGGCGGCGCCCTTTTCTACAGCATAGACTTTGGCCGAGGGCTGCTGAACGTCACCATGGGGTCAAATCTACACGACGAAATGTAAGTACCAGGAGAACGTTAGCTTTTGCGTAAATTTATTTAGTGCTGAGCCGTTGCTTCTAAATAACGAACATTGCCTAGAGAGTGTGTCCAGAGATTTGAAGTGAACTATGTCGCCTTCTTGTAACTATTTTGACTGCAGTTCCGTGACTACGTGCAGGCTAAAGTAGTTTTCTCGTGCTGGAGCACCTCTTTCTTGAGATTAATTTTGCTGCTTCGTCATATTACGTCTGACCGGTTGGACTGGTTTTTCTCCAATATGGCTAAAGTAGCACTACACAACCGAAGTGATACTTTATTTTTTCGTGGTACAAATCTCAGAATGTGTGTGCACAGAATAAACGCCGGTGCGTAGGGGCTCCTATAAGTGTCGGTGGTTATTGTATCTGGAATACGCCGTAGCTTTATAGGCAGATGATCGGTGTGGCTTGTCTTGCGTAATGTATTTGAGTTCAGTACAACTATGGGATTGAAGGGTTTATAACGTACCACAGCGTCACAGAATGTATATGAGCGACTCTGAGGCACTTACGAACAATTTAAACGCCCCTGATTTAACTCTCCCTACATATTTTGGCCATTTTAACTTATCTTGACATTTGCCCAAAGCCTGGTACACAAGCGTGCTTGCAATGCGCCCTTACCCGAATGCGGTCGCCGCAGCCGGAAAACGAACCGGCAAGCTCGTGCTTAGACGGAGAACGCCATAATTAATGAGTCATCGCGGTGGGTACAGGAAAAGTCGATAAGTAATACATGCATAATCATTTCTATGCTTATTCAACGATGAAAACTGTCCGTGCGTCACGTGAGGCAATCGCTTTGAAGATAGGACCCGCTACAGTGAGCGAATTCACATTCAGCCTCTCGCTTCAACGCGAACTAAGCGGCGAGAACACAGCGCACGCGAAGCTACCAGCACTTGGCGCTGTCTGTCTCAATCGCAGATCGCTTTCATGATAGGGCTCGCTAGAGAGAGCAAATTTAGCTTCGTGCTGCCTCTCGCTTCAAGGCGAACTAAGTAGCAAGAACACAGTGCATACGAAGCTATCAGCACTGTCTCAATTGCAGATCGCTTTCATGATAATGCCTGTTACAGCGAGCAAATTTACCTTCGTGCTGCCTCTCGATTCAAGGCGAACTAAGCAGCAAGAACGCAGCGCACGCGAAGCTGTCAGCACTTGGCGCTGTCTGTCTCAATCGCAGATCGCTTCCATGATAGGGGTGCACACCGCCGCACCATACAGAGCCGCCTACGGAGCATGGTTGATCACGGTTCGTAATGATTCGGCGCTGATGGATAAGGCGCCAAGCAGCGATAACGGCTTGTAATGATCGCAGGGTCGTCAGCGCAGCTGGCACCGCCACCTGTAGTAGTTTTTGCTTGAGTGATTGATTCAGCGTGCGCTGCCGTCCGCAGCAGTTCGTGTCGCCGCAGTGCTCTCGTTTATATTGGTCAGACGAATCATTATAACATTCATCATGACACCGGGCTGCGTGGAGATGAGCGATTGGCACAATCCTTACGCATACTTGGACAACTCCAAAAGAAGTTCCTGCGTGGCTTATGCACATTTGTGAAGCCTTTTTCCTTATCGCATCGATAATATTGTAAGACAAAAAAAGGCTAATAGAGAAGGCAATTGGGTCACTTTTGTACAGTTGTATCAGTCGCTGTTCTATTTCTCGCGGCAGCGAGTAGAAAATAAATCTCCATTTTAAAGTGGCTCTATGCAGAGAAAGTTAATGACATCGGTAGAGATAGGCTTGTCATGGTACTCTAGCTCAGATTGTCTTGGATGAAACAAAGGGAGTGACATGAGAAAACGAGAACCGCCCACACTAACGCATCAGCGTATGCAAATGGAAATTAAGTGGTCCACACGGTTTCCGGCTTATCATTCGGCAATATCCTTATCTCGGTGTTGCAGTGCCAGATCACGCGCGGTATTTTGGAGCCACTAGTGCCGTCCTCTCGATTCGGAATGCAAGAGAGTTTCTATATGCTCTTTACGTTCTACTGCTGAGCGCGTGGTCGAGGGTGCGATGACCCGACCTCGGTGGCCGCATTTCTATGTGGGCGAAATGGAAGAACGCTCGGGCACTTTTATTTTCGGCGCATGTTAGGGAACGACGGGCGTTCACAATTCATCCGAGGCCCTGCGCTGCGCAGTCGGCCATGACCAATTAGACAGTTTTCGGGGGCGTTAAACCCACGATTTCACTTCTTTCCTCCAGGTGGCACAATTTCACGATGGTCCACAACGGGAACCGCGTCACCCTGTACTTGGACAAGACGATACATACGTTGCACATCAGCGACACCAACTACTACCTGCACCTGGACCCCGACATCTACATCGGAGGAGTGCCCCACGAGGCTCCAGGTACGAAGCAAGCTCACGAGCCAATCGTGGTAGTGACGGTGATGTGTGGTTGAACAAAGCGGTAGTTTGGGCTAGTTTGTCTGGCATATTCGGAATCTGAATAGCGCTGAAAAGAGGACAGCCGTAGGATACGACTACGCACGGCGCTGACTTCTACATGTTGATTTCGAGAAGCTGCCCGCTGAGCTAACAAGTGAGTAAAGTTGAAAAAAAGAAAGATAACGAAATTTGCATTGTGAATAATTCAGCGCATTATAAAACTGTATTGCAGTGAACCCGTTATAGAACGCATTGAAAAGCCTTGTTAGCGCGATACGTATCTTGAGTGCAACACGTGTCTTACCGCAATACGTACCTGTTTTGCGGTAAAGCAGCTTCAAGCATTTCCGTCTGTGTGGAACGCGCATGAAACCTTTGCCCAAAATTGAACAGGTGAATGTACAAGCATTGCATCCCTGTTTGAAGTTGAAGTTTATTTATATGCAAAACAGAGGTACGTAAATGTAATATACAGACGATGGTCCCAAAGTGATGATACTGAAAACGGGACCCTCCGTTAGTAACTACAACAGAATTGTAAAATTGTTGCAGCGTAACAGTGGATAGCATAACAATACATTAGTTGCAAGAAAAGCATATGGTAACGAAATAAAAAAGAAAAACCCAACAAATTATGCTCTAATCGTTGTAGTGTAACAGAAATAACTAAAGTGACAAAAATTATACAATTGTTAAAGGCAAAGAGGAGAGAAAAAAAAAAGGTTGGGGAATTGACAGTCTTAAAGCTCTTGGACGGAGGATGGTTCGCTATCTTTGATATGCTGTCATACGCGGTTTGTCATGTGCAATGAGATCCACATAAAAATGTGCATTTCCGTCTGTGTGGAACGCGCATGAAACCTTTGCCCAAAATTGAACAGGTGAATGTACAAGCATTGCATCCCTGTTTGAAGTTGAAGTTTATTTATATGCAAAACAGAGGTACGTAAATGTAATATACAGACGATGGTCCCAAAGTGATGATACTGAAAACGGGACCCTCCGTTAGTAACTACAACAGAATTGTAAAATTGTTGCAGCGTAACAGTGGATAGCATAACAATACATTAGTTGCAAGAAAAGCATATGGTAACGAAAGAAAAAAGAAAAACCCAACAAATTATGCTCTAATCGTTGTAGTGTAACAGAAATAACTAAAGTGACAAAAATTATACAATTGTTAAAGGCAAAGAGGAGAGAAAAAAAGAAGGTTGGGGAATTGACAGTCTTAAATGCTCTTGGACGGAGGATGGTTCGCTATCTTTGATATGCTGTCATACGCGGTTTGTCATGTGCAATGAGATCCACATAAAAATGTGCTCTTACTTGAAATGTAATGTTAAACTTTAGCGCAGTGTATTGTATGTTGTGTACCACCTTGCCCATTTCGCGCTGCTCAAATGCAAAGCGACATGTAATGTAAAATTTAAAGAATTCGGTTTGTTTCCTTAAAACAATGACGCATGTAACTATTTATAAGTTCCTACCAAGCGAATTGAGCTTTACAAGGCGAAGTCATTTGATTTCCGCTGGCACTGTAAACACGCTAACGTTTAATAAACGCACCAATTGATATTTTCATTGGCAAGCGGCACTCTTTACTACCATAACGGCAAGTTGTGTTATCCATGTTATGCGTGGCATCGCCATTCTGTATGGTGAGCCGCTGTAAAATTTTATTTTACAGCGGTTTTTTTCTTCCATCGCGCCCACCCCTCGTTGCGCGCGATGGAAGACGGCGCGCTTCCTTCCCACCTTCCTCCCTTGCCAGGACGAGATCGAGCCACCGTCCTCAGCTCACTGCCGCCCGTTTTCTTTCACTCGCACCCACAGCATATGGTGTGCGGCCGCGATGTTGTTGCACTTAGACTTTATACGGAATATCAAGTCGACGCTGACACTGACGGCGATGACGATGGCGGTGATTCACCTGGACTGTCCATATATTTGCTATCGCAATAAAAACAAGTAACAAACAAATAAGCGACGTGGGCCATTGCAGCAAGAATCTGGGTTTATGCGACACGGTATTGTCAACGGTGATTCCTAGCTCTATTGGTCCTTTATTGCGGTCATACTTAGGTCGTCAGCTTTTATTTATGTTTCGCATAGATTGGACCCGGCACCTGTAACGGTAGACTGCTGCGGTATCAAAAAAAGCCGAAAGTTGGAACCGGTGTGCGTCAATTTGACGTGCTTCACTCTTGTACATGGATTCTGGTCCAGACTCCCCATCTTAGGAAGACCAACCCAGGCTTGGAGGCCAATATTTAAATCTGAATTTCATTATTTTGTACATCACAATTTCAACCACAGCTAATTACCCCTAAGTTTTTCTTGGCTTCATTGCCTGGTGGATTTATATGCTCACTTAAATAAGCGTAATATTACCCTCATGCAACATTTGTGAGTGGGGGAGATTACAGAATATCTCATCTGCATCTTTCCCCACTACCAAGACCAGCGTTTTCATAACCGGACCGTGTTAGAGCACATGCGTTCAAGGTAATTCTCAGTGGCAAATGTCCTTTCACCGTAGCCGCATACGTCGCAACCCAGATAGCGAGATATGCACTGCGGCAGTTGCTGAAGTCTACAGACCTCAGTGACCCTGTATTCTGTGTGTGCATTCGCGGGGGCACACACCGACTGTATTTTCCCTTTCCTTTCGTTGTTTCTTCTCTACTCTCATCCCCGTTTTCCCTGTGTAGGGTAGCAACAGGGCGTGTGTCTGACTGACCTCCTGGCCTTTGTTTTTCCTTTCCATCGGTCTCTAACTGAATATGCAAGTCTTCTAGTACACCTGCAGCAACTTCTGTGTTGAGCCAAATGCAATACCTCCATTCCCTGCAGGGCTGGCGACGGACCTGAAGTTCGTGGGCTGCTTCCGCGAGGTCTACTTCAACCGGGACAACTGCCTGCAGTCGCTCCGCAAGGGCGAGCCTAAGGCGCGCCACGACGGCATCTTCCCCGTCGAGTACGGCTGCGCCCTCGTGGACACCATCCCGCTCACGTTCCCCTTCGCGGAGTCTCGGCTCACGCTGAACTTGCCCAGCAAGACGCGCCTCGACATCTCCGTCGACTTCAAGACCGAACAGAACGAGACGGTCATCGCATCCAGCCTGCTCCGCTCCGACAAGGGACAGGGCTTCTGGGAGGTGATTGAAGCTACATGTTCATTTAATGCACATACATACGTCTTTATTTCCCACCTTGTTTTCTCTGTTTGACCGCGCACTTTGACATAGGGCATATTGTGGTTAAATAAACGAGCACAATCATTCCTCGTGAAGAGGTTGCATGAGTGGCCTATCGAACGTATTGTCCCGAATTAACCGTTCCTAGGCTATGGGCTCGTCTGTCCATATCGCGGCACCTCTAAACAAATCACTTTCTTTCGTTTGGCATTTGGTTCTGGGCACAGCCACTGCAGATGTCGATCATCTGCTGTAGGTGCTGGGTAGTGCAATTTGGTAACTTTCCAGGTCCTCGATTGCTAGCGCAGCTTACCGGAAAAACAAGGGCTTTTCCAGCCCGACTTTCCGCGTTGGATTAAGATGAAGGAATCAGACACACAAGGTTAGTAGATCAAGTGTGTCCCTTTGGAGGAGAGATTGTTTTGGCTACGAAGATGCAGCAGGGGTCGGAGAGAAAAAACAAACAAACAGTAAATGGCTTGTAGGTCGTCAGCCGCTAAACAAGTGTAGCCTCCGAGATCCCCGATTGAACAGCAAACTTGGCGTGCCATCTTGAAAGATCCTGGGATGGCACGCGAAGCGAACTCTGCAGCTGCTTCACACCGGACATGGGAGGCAATGTGGTTTAGTGCCGAGAAAAAAAAAACGATTGTATGACTCCTTGCGTCAGATGGGACGTATTGGCAGTGTTTGCTACGGGCCAGGGAGGAAGGAGTGTTGCGGTGCTGTCAGCTGTCGTAAATGAAATGTTCTTTAAAATTTCACCAAAGCTCGGTCTCTTTCAAGGACAATTAGAAAGTAACGCCGTCGTTCACGGGCCTCGAAAGAAGGTCAACGATGCGCTGTAGACAATGCCGAAAGAAAAAGCTTTGTGCACAGAAAATGAGTGTAGTGAACGCCTGTTGGTGGCAGGCCCGGATATTTGTTACTTGGACAATCATCTTCGATTGTTCCGGCTTGAATTCCCTCCCCCCCCCTTGTTTGCCTGCAGATTCGTCTCAAGAAAGGCACCGCCATCTTCACCATCGTTCCGGATGAGACGAACCCGTCTCACTACTGGTTCCTCAGCAAGGGCAAACAGCTCACCGACGGTCACTGGCATCAGGTTGGCGTCATTTTTGAGAACGGGTAAGACTCACTTGTCTTCGCTGAATACTTCACTGAACAGTCAAACGCCTTCATAACGAAGTACATGGGACCTCCCAAATCCTTCTTTACACAGGTCATTTCGTTGTAAACGTTTCCCACCGTACAACAAAGTAGGCAAAACACGTTTAACAAAAGAAAACCCTTTATTTAACAGGAATTTAAAAGAGACTTAGTGAAACAGGTCGCTAATATTTTTGTGCACGCTTTGTCAAAATGCGCGCCTGCAGCGTACCTTACTGCACCGAGGGTCACAGCATGCTCCGCGACAAAACACAGGACCTACGCTACGTAAACCTGCAGATCATCGAATGCCGCTATCGCATCCGTTGCCGTCAAAATTTGCCGTTAGTTTACAGAATATTCCTCACTGCGGCTACCGTCATTGCCACCGTGGATGGCCTTGAAGACGTCGTCATCGGTTACGATTACTTCATCACGTCGTCATCACGTATTCGTCACCCGTCGCACCCACTGATGCGTTACGTGCAAATGGCCGTATCCTAGAGCATTGCAACAGGACTACTTCGGTAACTGGCACGGTCGTCTAGTGCATCGCTAGTGTTTTTTGTAGCGCTAGCGCAGAACGAACCTTGATTACATCTACTGATGGCACAACTGCACCGCTACGTGTTGATTGTTGTAAAGCAACAAGTCAGCAGTGGTCGTCGCCTAAATTCCTTTTTTTTTGTGTGTGTAGGCAAATCTGTGGTGGTAGCCTTACTTGTAGTATAGCGTTCACAATACACACGAAAGATAGGAATTTGGCTGGGTAATAAAGAGCCCTTCGTTATACTGGTCATTAGGTGTAAATGCGTTCGTTGTAGAGTCAAGAAAGTTCCCCTCCCGCCGCTTTGTGAGTGCCCCACTCAGTATTACTTATGCACAAGTGGTTTAAAGCTGCGGCTGAGAACTTCTCCTTGAGGTGCCACATGTTGAACTTATTATCAGTCCGAACAAGATGGAGCTCGCGAAAAACACAAACACCCAGCACGAACAATATGAACCCTCGTCCCGTGTTTATGTGTAAGCGGGCAGCCCTGGAAATTACCTGGGGTGTGTCTGCCGCTTCAACAGCAACTCTAGCCCGTCGGTGTCCAATTTTGGCTGACGCTGCTAGCTTATAGCGGTGATGTGAGTTCGCTAACCGGCCTTTCTATGCGTGTAACACAACTCAAGATAGAGAAGGCGCTGGTGGAATGTGCACGGTAAATATTCACGAGCCGGAATGGTAGCTGCTGCTATTAATGCGTTAGTATTAGGAGTGTCGAAGTGGGGAACAATGTGTTTATGCAGTAGAACACGTTGTGGATCGACCTAGTTGGTTCACAGCTTTCAAAAGATGAAACGCCAACAGTGACACTCCACTAAGAAGGAACGAAGACGGGACAAGGAGCAAAACTGTTTGTGTGAAGTGCGATAAACCGATCGTATGTATGTATGTATGTATGTATGTATGTATGTATGTATGTATGTATGTATGTATGTATGTATGTATGTATGTATGTATGTATGTATGTATGTATGTATGTATGTATGTATGTATGTATGTATGTACATGTATGTATGTATGTATGTATGTATGTATTTCTCTCCTCCAAGAGAAAGGCCGTGTGTCCAGTGAGCTCCTGAACAACACTTTGCGATGTTGTGCACGCGGTTCGAATCACGAACCCGGGACCTCGAAGAAGTGCGATGTAATGCTAGCGCGTTTCTCTCGCATTCACCGCTGAATCGTCACTGAATTTTTGCCACGACGCTGTTTGGCTTATCACAAGTGCAAAGTGTAGTCTTCGACATAGCAACAGCAGCCGACCCACGCTCTGGGAAGCGGAGGTGGGTATCTGAGAAAAAAAGCCTCGCGAAATTCGCCTGTCTGCCGTCCAGTCTGCGGGCATCTACCCCATACTCGAACATTGATCGATATGTACCGTGAATTCAGGTCTGGCGCGCGGGAGGCACGACTCTAGTGTATTCCCATAGGACAACTACCCCCCCCCCCCCCGCTCCCTTTACCTCTTCCTCCCCACCCCCTTCAACTCTTGCCGGAGACTTGACGGGCCACCTCATTACCGACAGAACGCAATCGTGCCCTCTTATCACTATAAATCTCAGCCATGCCGCAGCCGGCAGTCACGCGACAACTATAGAAGAAAAGCCTTAGGACTCCTCGCCTGTGACTCTTACGCTGGGTCGTGCACATGTCCGTGTGACCTAGTGGCTCTGCGGCCAGGCCGTTGTCTTTATGTGTGCACGACGAGGGGTGCTTGCCGTAGACGACTGCGTAGCAGCTGCCCAGCGACCTCGATTGCCCCCACCCCTTCCCCCCGCCTTGCACTACATTTCGTGTTCAGATAAAAGAAAATATGCACGTTTGAAGACACACGATCCATTAATATCGGTCGGAAAGCCACCGCTAAAATACGAGGCAACGGGACCAACCACAGTTGCGTATCCCAGTGGCTGTCGCATTCTGGTGGTCAGCGCCACCGGAATGCATATATGTATCCCAGGCCGTTAGGATCCCAGCCGCGATGGCCGCATTCCGATGCGTTTGGAGTGCAAAAAAACAACAACAACAAAAAAAAAAAAAAACGCTTGTGTACGTTGAAAGAACTCCCGATTAACGCTAACTACGCTCGCACGTTAAAGAACTCCCGGCGCACGTTAAAAAAAAAAAAAACTCCCGGTGGTCAAAATGAGTCCGAATACCTCCACTACTGCGACGTTGCTCATAATACACTATACCGTGCCGGGCTGTTGGACCCCTAAGTTTTATTTTTACGGGGCGACAGCTGCGTGAAGGCAGTTCCACAAGCATTGCTTATGTTTTGATATAAAACTCAATTCTGCAACCAGCATTTACAGGAGTCGTCAGTATGATGGCTCGGTGGGAACATAGATGCGTTGTAAGTGTCAAAAGTTAGGAGGTCAGTGCACCCATGACTGCAGGTAACTCGGTATCCCGCTTCGTACGTCCTGCTTAAGAGGGAGCTTTAGCTCGGGCCCAGATCCGATGCGGTCTATTCAAATACATGTAAAACGCAGAAACGCTTTTTTGAAATAACCCCAGGGCCGACTTTGATGAAATTGGTTGCATTTTAGAGAAAAAGTTACATTCTAGTGAATGTTGCAAGGAAAAACTTCATTCAGGGTTTTATGAGTTCTTACAAATATTGTCGAAAATGGGTAAGTTTGAAATAAGAAATGGAAGCACGACGTTTACGAATCAGTAACTCAGCACCAACAACAGATATCGCATTTCTCTAAACTGCATCCTTTAGGTCAAAAGAGGACACATTTTATATATTCATTTCAAACTTCGGTAAATGTGGTGCAATGTTCGCGAGGGTTTTGCAAAAGTTCTATTCTTGTATTAGTAGTGCACTTGAGAGCAGTGTATAATGCATCTCTTTTTTCCTTTAGAGTTGTCAACTTGCTAGTCGTGTTCTTGTTATTTCTTTCAGGCTTAAATAATTTCTGATAAAATACACCCATGCACTAAACCGAAATTCCTCTTCCATGAGTCAGTGGATTTTAACTTTCCCTTTTAATGCAACAAACCTCATCAAATTCGGTGTATTCGCTGTTTAGGAAAACGGTTGCTCCGTTCACATGGATATATATATATATATATATATATATATATATATATATATATATATATAGAAGCCCCCGAGCTACAGCTTCTTGTTAAGGATCCCTAGGCAGAGTTGGCAGACCTGTCTTCCTCGCGATTCAGGACTTTCCATAGGAGCAGAAATACCACAGGTGCGTCACTACGCGACCAGAACTCCGTTACATTGACGCGCTTAGTGGTTTGCTTACTTTTGGCAGACGCTCTTGGTGTCTCAAACCTGGGATGGCGTTAAGTTATGTGTAGCTTCGAACTTATCGTCGGCGACAGGAAACCTGAGGGTTAAGCTATATAGACGTTGGTAAGTCACGGTGGTGTCAACCCAAATAAGGCACTTTGCGCGACAGCACAGGTTTCCCGCTCCTGAAGGCGACGTGGAAGCGCAGTACATGTTCCCGGCACCGCCTTGAATCTCGCACCCCGTTTTCGCATCAAGCGTGATTTCACACCAGGTCACCAAAGTTGGCGATTTTGCTTGTCAGTACGTCATCATAAGCGAGTTCGGTGTGTAGTGCAACTAGCACAAGAACACAAAGGGCGATCCGGGCACACATTGAGCAGTTTGTGTGCGTCTTCCTTTGTTGTGCTCGTCTGCTGCAATTCAGCTGTATCCATCATGTCACAGTAGAATAACCTTGTGTGACGTCATAATCTGTGGCAGTGTCGGCACTTTCGTCCTTTTTATTTTTGTCTTTAGGCAAGAAGTTCGGGTCTCAAATAGCTAGGCACTGTCCTTTTTAGCTCTATTTTGCGTCACCTGACGCCACCTCGTGCCAGCAAATTTTCTGATTTCATCGCACCGTCTAACTCTCTGCCGTCCTTGTCTTCGCTTAGCTTTCCTTGACATACATTCTCTTAACTCTAAGGGACCATCGGTTATGTGCCATACACATTAAATGGCCTGTTCGGCGCCATTTCCTCACTCTTAATACAAAATACTTTATCGGCTAGCCCCTTTTGCTCCCGTACTTAGTACAAGTTTCATTACAAGTTTCAAGAAATGTGCCCTCGAAATCGTAGCGAAATGCTTTGATGTTCTAGTCAGTAGTTTCCACAAAGCTTTAGCAGATATGAACCGCGACGCCAATGCATTTTTTAGAATATTTCGAAGACGAAAATATCGCCACTTGTGCCGGTATCGAAATTTCTACTCAGTGAGTAGAACTTCATACTAACGTGGTTTCACTTCTATGGATTTCAAACATTTGCCTGAAGTGAATAATTAAATATTAGTTAGTGAACCTTTTCAAGAATGCATCTCAGGGTCGCAATTTTTGTTTTTCGTAATTTATAGGTGGTGTCAAGATCTGCGCCTCAACGACGACTGTTTCTGGGCAACAGAAGCCAGTCTCGAAGGCAATGCTTTCGCTAACTGAATGTGCCGGAAGTGATCCCGAAGGCGGAAACATGCCATACACGTCCATGTTGTGGACTCCATCTATCTCCATCGCTTCCCAAAATTGACCTTAAAAGCCGAACGGCGCGTTCTTTTAAGGATGATTTCTAAAAAAATCCGTTCAAGCTAAAAGAGAAGTGCACGCGATATATGTTCGCATTGGAATACTACCACCTAATTCTGATGTTCCGCAATGGTTGAACGCCTGGCCGGCAGCGCGCCTGTACGAATTTTAGCGGTATGAACCCGGCGACAGTTCAAGTCTGCCCTCCCTTGCCCCCGCCCCCTCCCCCCACACGCACACCCGCGGTGAATGCTCTGCGACAAGGTCGTCTGTGGTTGGACAGGAGGCGCCCATAACCACTCCTAAAGAACCTGTACGGGCCTCGTTTGGATATGAGAACCCTTACACGTTTTGCGCATGCGCAGTCTCCATCCCACTAGCGTCTTGCGCACCCCAGACTCTTGCATACGCTAAACGGAAACTGTAGTATTCTACTGCCACAGTACCAAGAGCGCAAAACAGGGGTTTCCCCTCGTTGCCGTTACGCCGCGCTGTGCGCCGTCGCGCATTCGCTGTGCCGTCGTCCCGCCATCGTTCCGCCGTCGTTCCGTCTTTCTTGGTGTGTCGTCGACGTGTGTGTCGTTTCTCTGTGCCACCTCCGTTGACTGCACGAGAGCGGGTGCTTCAAACGCTTGTAAAAAAAATTACGTTTCTGATAAGTGCGTGAATTCGAGTAAGAGCGTCGTCTCACGACTGTTGTGTTCTCTCGTAGCAATGTCGAGCTGACGATCGACTTCAACCGGAAGCTGAAGGACACCTACCCCCGTCGCGTGGAGCTGGTCGGGCCTCTCGTGATTGGAGGATTCCCCAAGCAGCACGTCATGGGTGAGAGAATCGAGAACGCCGGCGTTTTCCTCGATGCTTCGACATTTGAGATCGGATATTTCATTTTTCAAATTAAATTAATTTATTTCACCATCATATATGCACACAACAGCCGAGAGGCGCCCTGTAAATGCTACTTCTCGATGGCTAAAACAAGGTAAAAGCCGCGACAGATGTCAAAAACACTGCGTGAAATACTCTACTATAGCCAACACTTTCAAATTCTTGCGTCAGATATTTTGTTCCGCACCAGATGGCTAGAATAGATGTGCAGTTTTTAACTATGCCTCTTACCTCAGGGCAGGCGTAGTTTAAGCTCGCTATCTTGTACAGTAAAGAAACAAAATTGTTCACACGTTTAATTCTGTATTGCCCAACCTATAATATCTAGTACGCCGGAGTTTGATGCCTCAAAAGCGCAGGAAACAACGTGAAGTTCAGAATTGTGTTTTGATATCCTTGAGTGAAGTTTCATCTTTGGATGAAACTTCACTAAACCACTAATTAATGAGTTACTACGCTAATGAAGTTCTGACTCCGGTATCGCTCCACAGTTTCCTGTTCTTGCGAATGTGCCCCCCACAACCAGGAATAAAGGTGGACAAGTTCTTCCGTTTGTCCTAGACGTGGAGCTGTGTTCGCGCGTCACAGGGTTAAAGGCGAGGTTAGGATACGTTAGACCAGGTCTGATAAGTCACGGGACAAACCAGCGCCCTTTACTACGTAAACATTTCATTGCTGCGCGTGTCTGTAGCATGCATCACTCGCCGCAGGCTTCGTGGGATGCTTCCGCGACATCTACGTGGAGAAGGAGTGGGTGGACCCTCGGAAAGTGGTCGGCACGGAGTACGCGCACGGCGAGGTCTCGCTGGATAACTGTCAGCTCATCAACCCCTGCAACAACCCGAACGCGTGCGAACACGGGGGCCAGTGCTACCTGGACGGCTCGCGCTTCAAGTGCAACTGCAACGGCACGGGATACACGGGCAAGACTTGCCACTTCTGTGAGTTGGTTTTCTTTCTTTTTTTGGTTAAAGGTGAAGTGGCACCGTTCTCGCCGTGATGGATGCGTGCCAGGAGTCTGGGGCAAATCGAGAAGGAACAAGTGTGGAGACAATATACAATGCGCGAAATTCCGTCAGCATGTTTTCCCACGTACCTGACTTGAGAACCAGGATGAACGCTTTTCCGCAAATAAGCATTTGCTGCAGCTATGAGAGGCGTTTTGAAAAGTGGGATGCTGTGAGGAGCGATCCACTTAGCTTTGGCACATATTTAACACTGTGACTCATTATTTGCGATTCTATACAAGTACCGCCATCCTGCTTAAGTCATATGCGGTGTGTGGAGAAGCGCAATTGCGCTTTTCGCGTAATGTCTATTGCGAACAAAACAAATATAGCAAAAATACACTGAATCCATTTAACGGCAAAAATATGAGTTACGTCCAAAGGAAACTTATAATAAATGATCAGGTATAATAAGTGACACGGATATTTGCGAACACAAAAAAATAAAGCTTGCTGCCGCTATGTGTTTCTTTTTATATTCTTCATCAGACTGGCATCATCAACATGGCTTGAGCTTGAGAATCGAGCTCAAATATGTTTATATAAAAAGAACAGTGCTCCTCACTTTCATTGCTGGATGCTTATCCATACGCCTAATTAGTACACAGACCGCTAAGTTAGACTTAGGTATAATTTTACTTTCGTTTGCCGACGACGGGCGACATTCGGGTGGCATTGCTGCGTGCTTACACTTTGAAACCTTACCTTCCGCGTGCGAAATTCGAATTGGCTATGTCGCACTCGAGGAGTTTCACCATTACCTCCGATGGCCACCGCACAATTTTTGAAGCGACCTGCCGTGGTGACTTAGAAGCTGTGACGTAGTCTGCTAAACACGAGCTAAGCTATGAGCTGCTAAGCTCATAGCTTAGCTATGAGCTTAGCTATGAGCTATGAGCTACGGGGCCGAAACGCAAGAACGCCCGTGCGCTGTGCATTGCGTACACGGTAAAGGTCTCCAGGTTGTCAAAATTTCCGGGGTGCCCCGCTATAGCGCACCCCGTGTTGATAACATGTTTTTGGCGCGAAAAACCCAGAATTTGATTAATTTAATTGCCTTTTTGAGGTGAAACCTTCCCTGCCTACCTCTCCGTGATTTGGCGTGTCGTCGTTGTTGTCGGCTGTCTCGACGAGTGGGAGCTGTCAGTGTCGGGGATACGATTACTTTTGCGTAGTTTCGCGCGACTCCGCAGCGGACATGTCGGCTTATACGGATGTCAGCGTTTCTGTTGCTGTGTCAAGCTCACTATCTTCGCGCAGTGTCAAGTAATGCTTTCATCCGCTCACTTCGATGCTTCTGGTGCCAACTCACTATCACCGAAATCTCTAGAATATCGCTCTTAAGCAAAACTTAAACCTTTGTTCTGCAAGGTACGCTATCGCGACCGATGACCGCTACGGTACGCGCATCGGTCGCTCAAGTCCGCTGCTCGTGTCTTATCGCGATGTGCTGTTTTGCGTTAGCGGCGGCTCATTAAAGTTTCTCTTACGCCGATTCCCGCAGCGCGTGCCCGATTGTTTCTCTGCTCTGTTCTCTTGCGAACCGGTTTTGCCCACGTTCGCAGCGACGTTCAAGAGGACGTGCCAGGAGCTGTTCCTTGTGGGCTACCGCAAGTCCGGCACGTACAAGATCGACATCGACCGCAACGGCCCGCTCCCGCCGGCTCACGTCGAGTGCGACATGCAGCGTCCGGACGGATCCATCGCGACCAAAGTCAACCACAACATGCAACGCGAAATGGTAGGCACGAAGCATCAAAGTGCAACGGTGTACCTCGAAACAACTGCCGCGCACGCTTGTTTCATCGGCTCGCTCGTGCTTGATTGCCATGGAACCCCGTGTAAAGTCCGCAATCGCGCTGGAACACGGTGATCCTTGCATTACGGCGTTCCGTGGAAATCTGCGCTCAGCCAGACATTGTTGGAAGTGTTCTACCGTGGCAATTATGCGTTGGGAGTTGCGTTCACACGTGGTCATATAGAATTTAGTTAACGCGCTAAGTCACCAGTCTGTCAGTTAGACATGTTCCTGAATGTAGACAGCATGCGTCCACTATGTGATTGTCATCAACACGTGCAACATTGACTAGACGACGGCTGCTGCTCTTGATAGTCTCGGGGGTCAACCGTTGTCGAAGCACGTCATGTTTTGCAGGACTTGGCGTCGCTTTATATGTAGGTTTCAAGGCATTCATCTTTGCCTTACTGGGTTTTTCAGAGTGCGTGTTTGGACAAGGGGCTGATCCAGGGCAGAGGGGTGGGCGGGCCCCCATGAAAACATACAACGAAACCAGGGAGTGCGGGGGACGGGGGTCTAGGGAGGCCCAGAATCCAGCCGGTCCCCCCTTCCTCATTTTTTCATGTCCACTTCTTCCTATTTATGCTAGCAAAACAGGAGCAACTTGTTTGGTCTTCTCGCCTTTCTTGTTGCATTTCTTCTGTCCTTCTTTCTTTTCCCTATCTGTATTTCTTTGCCAGGCAAGCTGCGTATGCAACTTTCGCGCCATGTGCTACTAACCGATGTGCACATAGTGCTACTAATCGGTCGCTACCGCTACTTTGAACTTTTGTAAAAACAAAGAAAAAAGACACCGCTAAGATAACTGAGGCACTAAACAGCCTGCATTTGCTCTCTCATGAGTGACTTTCGTTTTGTGCCTGTTCCGGGTTTTCTCATTGCAGGTCGTGAGAAAATATGGCCTCGAAGGTTTCTACATGGACATCACCTACAGAGAGTTCACGCCCGAGATGCTGCAGTCTCTGGTTCACGCATCCAAGCAGTGTTACCAGCACATCAGCTACGAGTGTTTCAAAGCTCCCCTGGGGTAAGAAACGAAGCATAGTGCGCAATGTTTACGATAGAGATGGTGGCCCTGTCACACTGCAGGGCCGACAAATATAGGGGAATGTTTTCTCGGCAAGCGCCGACGCTGACTCCTCGGTCGACAGTTGGGCGACACTCTCGTGACACTAAAAAGTAAAAAGGAAAAAAAAAGAAAGAAAGAAGAACGCGGTGGACAAAGCGCTTAGGAGCACCTAGATGCTTGCGTATGTAGCTTTAAGCAACGCCTAGTTGCAAGTGCTTGTGACAATGCTCAAAAGATGCTGATTTTTCTGCAACGTGGTGGTGGCTCCGTCTGTGTGTTTCACCATGTTTTGCCATAGCGATGATGGATTGCGCCACCGCTTCGTTGCAGTGACATCACGAGCTGCCTGTGTGTAGCTTTAGTCTAGTCTTCATCCCTGAATAACGAGAACCAATCTCAAGAAGACCGCCAAGATAACCTTCAAACATGGCAACCGAGGCGAGATAAAGCCCAGCGGAAGTCACGACACCTTTCACTTCCCGGAAATGGGGTCAATGAGCTAGAAACGGTGACCACTTCGGTCTGTAGCGGAAAGGCCCAGGCAGGCTAGGTGCAGCCGTGTCAGCTGATAGGCAATTTCTGTTGCATCCGTAAAACGAAAGTCTGCAGAAGGCCTCGCCAGAAACCTTTTTTTTTCCGGTAAAATAAGTGGTACACAATACCTTCGGGTCAGTACTCCTGTAAGACTATGTCAGTGTGTTTGTATCATATGTCAGAGTGTTGAAACACAACTTGTGTCCTTTGAAGCCTCATATAAGAAAAACTTGACTGAAAAGCATACGCAGGCGATATGTACCCGCATTGTCAGTGCAGCAACGAATTCGCGCATGCCACATTTTCCAACAAGTAGTGCGCGTAAAGGCGCTTCAAGAATGTCACCAACAGAAAACAATCTGTTAGAGCACGCTGAGCACTTCGGACCCGGCTCTTACAGCCAGAGTCCTTCAATAAAAAGTACAGTCAAAGGCTAATTTTCAATTTACACCTGCATGAACGTTTAATGACAAAAATTATAAGGATTTTGATCCGATGCCGTTAAAATGACGCAATGAAAAATATTAATAAGGAGGATGAACTGAGCAAGTCAGTAACTGAGCTAAATTTTCGACATGAATGAATGCCAAAAAAATTGCTCGTGGTGCTTGGTTCGTAATTGTCTGGTTTCAGTGCTAGGTTTGGTTAAAAAAAAATCAATTAAGTCGAGATTTTGTAAGTAGGAAAAGGACGAAAATAGGTGAATGGAAGTAGCGCCAGCTATTTTGGACTGCGGTACCTCTCATGTGTCGTCTGCAGTGGTGATGATGTATAATGGCATCCCCTTTGAAAGGGGCGGCGACAAATAGCCATTTAGAATGCTTCATTTATTCAGGTTTCACTACATCTATTGCTACCTAGCCTTTCGCCTATCTGATGTCGACCTAACTCACGCATTTAAAACCTCTATCACTCAATGTGCCATTGCTACGCCTGCGATGACTCCGGTTCTATCAATCTCTTCTCTGTTTCTTTTCTTGCACGAATACTCTAATCTTCTCTCACTTATCTCGACTGCTAACCAGTTAATACTTCCACCCGCTTGAAATGTAATCTGCTGGAAGGTGAACACTCCTTACGCATCTTGCTGGGTGAATCCCCTGGCATTGCATTAGGATGCGCCGATTCGTATCCAGGCCTTTCTTCTTGACGCATACACATGCCTCATCTTGTGACGCATATTTGCTTCGCTTTGTTTTTGTCCTCGGACAGCCACAGTTGCGGCCTGAAATAGCAAGGCACTGCTTTTGCGTTATATATATATTTTCCCGCAGGAGTTTTTTGTTGCCGTTTCTCTTTTTTTTTTGTAAATGTCCACGATCTTTCTTGTTCCGATTCTTTCTATCCAGTTTGCCGCCTCTGTTTCTTTGTTTATTTACACTTTCGAATACCCGGCACTTGGTTGTCAAATTTTTTTACCTCTTCCTGGCATTCTGCGTCCACGCTTTTGAGGTGCAGATATTCGTGCACTGTAGCTGGCCATTTCTTTTCATCCGTGTTCCTTGGCCTTTATTCCAAACATAACCTCGTTCTGCGCTTCTCCGACTCAAATACAAGCCCAACCCAGGTCAGCTCCTTCGTGGTTTTACCATGGGCCCCTAAAGCCAGTTATTGGGACCACATCGCTTAATAGAGGACGCGGTCAATGAAGAACGACAGCGACTGTTGTTCGCGTAGTCGTGTTTATCGATGTAAATGTGTCACTTACGCTATGTCAGTGTGTCACCGTTCCTCCCGTGTGTTATCCTTCTTTCTTATCTCGCAAACCTTTTTTTACCTTTCCCGTGAACACCCACCTTGTTCTTGCCGCTGGCCACGCACAAAATGATCCTCACGTAGAGATCATACGCATAAGGTACATGTGCCTCGCTCTAACACACTAACACATTCGCAATCATTTTTGCCTAAAACATGCAATGAACGGAACGGTCTGCCAGCATCTATTGTTATTATAAGTAATCCTGTTCAATTTAGAAATGCTTTAGTTAACTACACGTAAATCATGAAACTGGCGTTCAATATATCGTGTGACTTGTTATTGTGTAAATACCACATTTACAAATTAACTACGCACGTATTGACCTATCATTCGCAACTTGTGTATTGAAAAGTGCATCGGCAGATTTCTACGGTGAACTACCACTAATTACTTTTCGTTTATGGTGCGTAAATTGGTGAGCTAGCATAACTTTATTATTGTTACTTATACTGTGCCTTTTCTGTGTGTAATTTTTCTTACACCTCCTTTATGCAGCCTCTCCCCTCTGTAATGTATGCTTACTCCGAGGGTATTGTAAATAAAAATAAACAAATCCAGGCTGGAGAGCTACACGTGGCTGGAGTCGTCGGCGGGCCGCCACTACGTGACCAGCATCGGCAGCGGCCGGCCCGCCTGGTGCCAGTGCGCCGAGACGCGCAGCTGCTCGAACGCGTCGCGCCTCTGCAACTGCGACGTCGCCGACGGCCGATGGCGGCTCGACGAGGGCGTCTACGACCGGCCCGAGGACCTGGGCATCGTGCGCATCTACATGCTCCAGCCCAAGGGGCTGGCCCACGACGCGGAGGCGCGCATGACCCTGGGGCCCCTCGAGTGTACCGACACCAGTGAGGAAGGGGATTACTCCTCTTTTTTTTTTTTACAGCGAGCATGCGTTGGCGCCTAGATACAAAGTTTCTCATTTTAAAGAAAAGAAAAAAAGAAACCGTATGCTCCATAAGCCCAGTGTCCATATTCGCATAATGTTGTATCCGTTCCTGCGTGAAAACCGGTACGTTTCCACATGAACCCGTGTGACGACGTGTGATGGAGATGCAGGGCGTGTGGGTCTTTTTTCAATGGGGGCCGCCGGTATGAATATTGTGCCCCGTTTGGATTGCTAGTTAGCCGCACAAAATGTAATCAAACACACTCGTTCGCCCATTAGAAACGTCCTGCGCACAGCGATAAAAATCCCTCACGATTGCGTTTTTTTTAAATCTAACTCGTGCCCGGACATTGATCATTATCTATTTCGCATACATTCCCTTTGAGGCTACGCTCTCGATGTATGTTAGCTCGTGGACAGCGAGCTCCCATCTACTTAGCGTTCCTGACAGGAAACTGGCGAGCGCCAGAGGGTCAAAGGAAACGCGCGCAAGACTGGAGGAGAAAAGGAGAATGCCAGGATGATAACCACAATAACTGGCTGCCCTGTGTTGTGAGAAGGAAAAAAAAGTAATTAAAGCATATACGACGAATATTGTCTCGGTACAAGTCCGAAAGAGCGTAAAATAAGTTAGAGCGTATTGTCACCGAAGATGGTTGAGATTCTTTCAGATGGTTGGACAAGCTGATCACATGTGTCTCGCTCCTGGCTTCCTAAGCGGCAAGGCGTTGTACGCACCAAACAAGGATTGGCTGACGGGCAATATGCATGGTTATATGACTGTCGGGCTTGTTACATGATTACGAAGAGCAGCACTACCTGACAGCACGAGTGCAATATTCACTCCGCGCTCACTATATAGAGACCACGTACGACCATCCACCATTATGACGCTTCGCCGTCACTTTGAGTAAATTGAGCCCGCGCGTCGTTCTTATACGCTCTTAATCGCGCCTCAGTTACGTTGGAACTGTATAGGCGCGAAATTCTCGCGAATAGTTTTCCGCTTACCATGGTGGAACGGCGTATCACATAAGATCGCAAAATATATCGAACGCCGTTTCATATATTGTGATTCTGCGCGGACCAAAGCTGTATAACTTGAAAGGCGAAGAGGAGTGCTGTTCAGCCATGCGAGTTAGTTCCTTCACATTCAACACCAATGTAATTTTTTCAAGATGAATCATCTCGGAAAACACGCACCAATATCAATTCAAAATACAGCAGCACCTTTGTTTGAACAACGTGAATTAGGCTATTGAAATTACCCATTCAACGTTTGCCATTAATGGGCCGCTTCGCCTGTTCCCGTGCTTACGATGACTTTCGCAACGTGTTATGGCGAGGACGTATATCTGGTCGCGCTGCCCTCGGTTCTCAGCCCCGAGGCTGTGCGGCCGCTTCAACTTCCCCCGCTTCAACTTCCCATCATTGCGTGCGCAGACACGCAGCAGTACGTGATCACCTTCAAGACGGCGCCCTCCTACCTGGAGGTGCAGACCGGCTGGCGCCGGGGGGACCTGGCCTTCAGCTTCCGCACGTCCAGCAAGCGTGCCGTCGTGCTGTACCAGGCGGCGCTGCACGAGAAGCACGGGTACCTGCTCGCCATGATTACCAGCGGTGAGTGCGGGTCACGTGTCGCCGCTGCGCCGCCGCACGTCTTCTCCGATTCGAACTCTTGGCATGCTCGATCGCATTTCTGCGGGGTTTGGTTGACATTCGCGCCACCGGTGAGTGACGACGTTAAACTGGTCGCCATCCATCGCCTCAGCAAGAGTGCCTGAAGACACTTGTCTGAATGGAAAAGAAGACGCGGATTGAAAGTACTGTTTATTTGGCTTTCCTTACAGTGCGTGCGGAGATAGTTTTGCTTGCTGCTGTGCTTGAGGATGCGATTTGTTGTCGGTCTTGTTCACAAGTTATGCGGAAGTCGGCAAAGCTCCTGCGCAGTTCGCAAGTAACCCTGTCCATGTTTGGAAACATGGAACCTATAGACCTCTCCTGGGGTACGGTACTTCGCGCCGGCGACGTCACAGCGTGACGTCACCTGCGCACATTGCGCTGACCCTGGTTGGTAAAACACAGCCGCCGCGTCTTTCCGCGTGCTGCAGTTGCGCAGTGCTTTTCGTAGCTGGGTGCGACGTGGACGCGTGTTTCTTAATTATTTTAGGTGAACCTCCAGAATTCGTTTATCAGCCAGATTAGCAGTATTGTGTGGAGGAACATCTGCGTGTGGTACACTGCTTGATGAATATCTAGTGACGATGGCTTTTTTTACTAGCGAACGTGAACCACGTGGTGGTATGTTATAGATTGTGCGAAGAATATCTGCTTTTCGATGGAAGTGTACCACGTTTGTTGTGGTGTGGTGAAATGTTCGAGGGAAAAAAAGAACAGCGACGATATCGGCTCATCTTTGCTTAAGGAAACGTACATGCGTGTGTGCGTGTGTGCGTGCGTGCGTGCGTGCGTGTGTGTGTGTGCGTGCGTGTGTGTGTGCGTGCGTGTGTGTGTGTGTGTGTGTGTGTGTGTGTGTGTGTGTGTGTGTGTGCGTGCGTGTGTGTGCGTGTGTGTGCGTGTGTGTGCGTGTGTGTGTGTGTGTGCGTGTGTGTGTGCGTGCGTGCGTGTGTGCGTGTGTGCGTGCGTGTGTGTGTGTGTGTGTGTGTGTGTGTGTGTGTGTGTGTGTGTGTGTGTGTGTGTGTGTGTGTGTGTGTGTGTGTGTGTGTGTGTGTGTGTGTGTGTGTGTGTGTAGGTGGGAGTACGACACGATTGTCAATGCATCTCGCTTGCGAGACTGGACGCGTGTTGCGTGTTATAACGTCAGCCGTAGCAATCAGGCGCTGATAGAACTTTAGGACCCGTAATTTTTCAACAGGTGAGCATGAATTGAACGCGATGATTAGTGAGGGTATGCATGCGGTGGGGCGGGGGGGGGCTATTTGCGTTGTGTTCAGAAAAGCAAAAGGAAATAAAAATATACAAGAAACCTTTCCTTGAGCATTATCTATCGACTGAAAGGTATGACTATAAATGAGCTCCCAGCCTATTTTGACGACTGCGAAGCTGCGTGCATACATTTCACTACGGTGAATGTACAAAACGCAAAACAATGAAATTGTCGCGTTTTAACGCAGATCTCATGGGTCTTAAATAAAACTGAAAATTCTTTTTTCTTTTGACTACTGTTACAATTACATTTACGTTACGAGAGAGAGAAAAGCAAAGGAAAGACAGGGAGGTTAACCAGAGATTATCTCCGGTTGGCTACCCTGTACTGGGGGAGGGGCAAGGGGATGCGGTAGGTGAGAGAGAAGGATAAAAAAAACTACACACACACGCACGTACGCACAAACTGTTTCTGTGGTCACTGTCACGCAGCCCGCAAATGCGTTCCTAGTATTATGCAGTGTCACAGTACAATCCTGCGTCACACAGTGAAGTCACAATCTGTTAGAAAGTCCCGTGTCTTAAATACCGCTGCAGCGCCTTCATAGCCGATCGCGCTGATGTTCGCGTAGACCAGTTTCCAAGGATCTTGTTTTATGCCGTTGGGCGCTTGTCCAGTTTGTCTAGGGTGGCGGAGAGGACTGCTCTTTGCGGGTTGAAACGAGAGCACTGACAAAGAAGGTACGCGATTGTTTCATTGCACTCGCAGAAGTCACTAAGTGGGCTGTTGGACATTCTGATAAGAAAGGAGTGCGCATTTGAAAATGCTAGTCCAAGCCATAGACGAACTAGAATTTATGCAATGATGATGCATATAATTATACAGAAGTTGGATAATTTGAAGCTGAGAGCAGCAAAAAAAAAAAAAAAAAGAGAGAGAGAGAGAGAGAGAGACGAGCAGAACCTTTGGAGACATCAGGTACAGCGTAATTACCGCCAAGGAATGATGTATTTATGTACACCCTAGCTTTGCACATCCACACGACCATGAGTAATAATTTAAATTAAATTGGGTAGTTTAACCGCCCTAATTTGTACAGCGGCTTATGGGATACAGTGCAAGGAAAGGCTCCGGAATAATTTTTACCACCTTGGATTTCTCGCCGCGCTCCTAAAGCACGGTAAGAAGTGTTCTTACAGTCCTTCCTCATTTGAATTGGGGCGCCGCCACTGAGTACGGCTCCACTGAACCACTGTGACGGGTATGGCCGATAACATGAAATTCATCTTCTATATAGTTTAACTGTACAGTGCAAGTCGGCGCAAATGGCGACATTCGCGACAATGCAATATAAATTTTTATCCGAAGAAAAGTCATTTAAGCGGAGTATCGATTCGGCGCCGTGAAAATGTACATCTCCCGTGATAAAATGTTCGCTTTCGACGAGTAATAAGTTTTTGTGGCGGTTTCGCCTGCGGACGAGGCACATTATCACGAAATCACCGCGTGCCGACTGGGCAGCAATGCTACGTTGTTGTGCCGGTAACACGGGGACAGACATGCTTTTTAAGTGCAGTTCGTAGATGCTGTTATTTGCAAGAAAATAATAGCCATATGCCGGGATTACGATCGCGGCAGTTTATACACAAGCAGCGCTTCAATGCACGGAGAACAGGTCGCGTGAGCGTTTTTTGCTAACCAGCGCCCACTTCGGAGGTGGGGCAGGTGGGAGGGGCACCAGCAGTGACGTCACGCCGTTTGCAAACAGGGATAGGTCTGCAGGGGATTTCGCAAATGGTATCGAATAGCACGGCTTATAGCGTACTGCAGTACGCTATAAGCCGTGCTATTCGAGTAGCGAGACAGTTTTCTTCTGTTCCTCGCAAGCCTGTTCAACGATAAGGCTAGGACAATTAACTCTGCCCCGCATTACCTGTTATGACCCCCGTCGCGTTATCTGAAGAGCAAAAAAAAAAAAATAAATAAATAGTGCCAAAAAGAACCTATTTATTCTCTATAAAATATTGCACACAAAGTACCAATTACTACATAGAACGGTTCCTTTTGAGAGGTAATTTAATTGTAGATGGAGTACCTTCATTTGGCCTGTGCGCAGTGATAGAGGAGGCGTGCTTTAGCTGAGGTAGGATTGTAGCAGAACTTATTGAAAAAAAAAAGATTCTGAATGTAATAGTAGTTAGCTCTGCATAAAAGTCTTGCCAGCACTTTGTTTTACATGGTGAAGAGGATCAATACGCAACCCTCGTATCTTGTCCATGACCACGGTGATGTTTTGCTAACATGGCGTTCATTTAGGCGAACTGGGATAGTAAATTCACGGCAAGCAACCAGCGCAAATCCGGCACAACTCACACCGAAGACGCCATCTTGTGCGAATGTCTTAACAACTGACCGCTTGCCTCTCGCAGACTACGAGCTCTCGTTCGAGTACACGGTGAATGGCGAGCCGCGCATCGTCAAGCTGCTGTCGCGCAGCCGCCTCAACACGGGCGAGTGGCAGCAGGTGTGGCTGGACCACGACACCCACCACATGCGATTCACCGTCAACCTGGTCTCGGTCATGGTCGACCTGGCCAAGGACGAAGGCGTCGGGCCCTTCGAGGGTCCCCTGTACATCGGTGGCGCACCCAAGTGAGCCTCGACTCGTGGTATTGGAGCGTCGACGCGAGAACGGACGATAGAGAGAGACAGAGGAACTTATTGTAAAAGGAAATCTGTAACGTTGCCCTGTATCGAAGTTCGGACCTACTAATTAGCATTGTGGAAGGGAAGTGGGAGTAAAAAAAAAAGGAGAGAAAATTGTTGGTGATGAGTACGAAACTGTGGTGAATGAGTTTGAACAGCGAAGACTTTAAAGTTTCAAATCCAGACCGCTCTCTTGCAAGAACTTGATGAGAGCTTTTGGTGCACCAGGCAGATGACAAGGTTCCGGCGAAGGCGCCAAAAGAACATTATCAGGCAAAGGTTGATTGATGAACTTCGACAAATATGCCATTGCGAGGAGAAAATGGTGGACTATGCTAACCCTACTCATTTTCGATGTACAGCGCTATGAAAAAAAGTCGCACTTTCGTCAGAAAAGCGAAGCATCGATTGCGATAGCAAATTAGCAGACAGCTATACGCAGTTGCCGCGGGAGTAGAGCGCTGCCGCACCCCCACCGCCGTCCTCCCCTCCCCCGGTGCCTTGCGGGCGACGGAAGACGGCGCGCTTCCTCCCCCCTCCTCTATTTTTCGCGCGGGCGAGATTGAGCCGCCAATCGTCGGCTCCCCTCGCACGCTTTCACACGCAGATACAGCGTAGGGCGCGGTCACGGTGTTATCAGCTTTGGACTTTATACGGACCATCACGGTGACGCCGATGGCAGAAATGCGCCTGCAATGTCCATATAATTGCTATCGCAATAAAATATCATGTGAAGAATAGCTACCGGAAGCTTCACCACACCTCTTGGTCTTTATTGCTCAAAAAATTTACGTCATGCGTTCTTTTATATTTTTCGACTGCACCGAATATGATGGTAGCGCCATTTAATCGTCGTGAGGTAATGATCTGAAAATTTTCTGTATACATGCACTATGTTTGTAAAGGAGCAAGCGAAATTAGCAGATCACTATACATTGAAACCTGTGCTTCATAGTTGTTAGCCTCTATGACCAACAATCATTACCGTGTAGCTATGAATACCCGGGCATTTGTATTAGTTTTGCCTTCAGAAAAAAAATCATGCCATCAGAGTCGAAATTTATTTTTCGCCTTCTCAGAACTTGTCAACAGTGTCACCTATTTTGGTGACGTCACCCTTTGCAACATGTCTTAAAGTATGAATGGTACACATTTTCACCGGGAATAGCGTGCCCAAGACTCCGTGTTGCGAGCTACTTGGAAGAACACGATGGTGTCACACAGTCTTGAGAAAGCCATCATAGCCGCCGCCACTATCACGTCATTACAGCACTCATTAGCATGTTTCCCAGTGATCACCCCTTGCTCCTGCCCAGCTGCAGGTGATTCCATTGTTCGGCTACAAAATTTCTAATCTATCGATCTTGGTTTCCACCGACAAGGTACCCTGTAAAATGTCCTACAGATTGTGTACTCTGTGCAGATAGCCCCAACCCTCCTACGTGTTTAATTCATGCTGTTTCGCTTCGTGACCATAAAAAAAAAAAAAGTAACGACCGGTTATGGTACATTATGCCTTGTTTCACACTGATTTGAATTCATCATATTTATCGCGATGATGTCCGCATGTCCATGGTAAACACTTCAGACATAACACCGTTGATTTCTTACCTTTCAGAGATCTGCTTACCCATCCGGACATCACCGAAGGCTTCATAGGGTGCTTTAGAGGACTGATAATCAACAATCACGTGGTGAACCTTTACAACCACCTAAGCCGAAGGTGAGTTGCGCTGTCGGCGTGTATTCATTTTCTAACCTGTCATATCAAGTTTCTAATCTACTATTCCATTGTGCTGTGCCGCCTATGCAGCACCATTGCAATGGATGATCTCGTAACTGGGTAATCCTGCAGTATTTATCTCCTCATTGTGCGCCTGACAAGGCTCGAGGCCATAATTGACTGTGTTTCGTTAAGGGCTGTTAGGGGACGTTTGTGCTTTATGTATCTTATTCTTACTCATCTGTGACTTTAGCTGTAGGCGGAGTTAAGCCATAGACGTGGCTTTCAGCATTCGCAAACTATGGCTAAGTTTTTTTATGCATTACGAGAGAAATACAGGCTACGATGTGTTCTTCGCAATTCAAGAGTACCAGTTTTAGTGCTGCCATAGCTTCAGCGATGAAATTCTCATAAAGTAAGCGTAGTCTTTCGTATACGATGTGCTTTATCGATTCTTTCACTTGTTCTTCCTTCCTTTAGGACGAGAGATCGGTAAGTGCTCAGATCGCCAAACTTTAGCATGGTGACTAACAGCACGCATACGCGGCCTGTGACACTTGTTTATCTCTCCACTAATATCTAGAAAATAAACTGCACGTCAAAGTGACACTGTGCTGCCCTCATTCAACTCTTCATGGCACCATCTTTCCTGGCACTTACCCAAGTCTTCTTTGTATTTCTTCATGTATACTACAATGCTGATGAAAACAGCGTATATAATTATGAATATAGACACATATATATCTTTCCCTTCCATGATTGCAACTGAAGGTGTTTCCTGCCAAGAAGCAACATAATAGCAAGCATTCTCGAAGCATAAGCTTTTCTTTCTTGGTTGATACTTTTGCTAAAGCAATGCGATGTACTGGCGTCATTAATTGTGACATAGCGCGTGGTTTGTTCGCGCTTTTTCGATGGTTTGCACAGCACAAAGAAGGCAACTAAGATTGACAACTGTTTTATTGTATTGAGTGATTCATTTCTAGGGCTGATAACCTTTATGTTCGGAGTTAACCTTTTGATTAACTTTGGCAGGAGAGCTACCACTAAGGAAAGGTGTTGGTCCCAGGTTCGATACCCCCAATCATGGTGAATTTTTATTCGACCATGAAAGTATGTTTTCGTGCAAATTGTACGTTTTTTGTAGTTTCGTGCTAGCTAAGGGTGGACGAGAATTTTTTCTTTTCATTAAACTCCTCTCACGGAACTAATTTAACTAACGGCAGCCTTTCTTTGATATGTTTTCGTCAATCATGCACTTAATTGCAGTTGACACGCAGTTTCTTTTCTTCCTGACGTTTCAAATGCTACGATCCTTGCGGATAAACGCCTGAATTGTTTGCTTGATGGGCTATTTACTTCAGCGTATTTGGGCGACTATGCAGTTTTCATGTAAAACTCGCTGAAGCTCTCGTGCGCCAACACAATGATGGGTCTACAGTAAGCGTGGACCGAAAGGCCGGCGCATTTGCTGTAGTTACTCGATTTGACGTTTCATACGCCATATTTTATCAACGTCATAACTAATCTTCTAGCACCGGTCTTTCAACACTGCAGTTTTGCGGCTTCGAATTACGATATCGATTAGAGCATACTGTTGATCTTGGGCACTGCATGGTGTCTGGCACTATCTGTAAGCATTATCTTCGCGCAATATGTTCGGCAAGGCACAGAAAGCAGCCAGGAGTGACAAAATGTAGGAATAATAGAGTTTATCACAGCATGCCAGGATGTTCTAGAAACAAATTCTATTGTTATCAGCTGACTAGATGAGCTTGAGTTTGAACATTTATGAATCTAACCTGAGCTTGTACCAGCAGTACATAACCACTAACAGTTTCCAGTTCACTGACTCACCCGTCTGTTCACCCTTCTTTTCACCCTTCTCTGCATCTTTTGTAAGAAACCTCTCGGAACCTTTGACTGATCTCGTTCGTTTTCTGCTGTTGCCACCGTTGCTGCACTCAGCACTCGCCGTCGGGCTCAATGCAGTCGTTGTTGTTTTCTTCCTCCCCGCCCTGTTGTCGTCGTCGCGGTGATGGTGGTCGCAGGGTGCCGGACATCGTGATGGACTGCCAGCCGTCGTGCTCGTCCAACCCGTGCCAGAACGGTGCCACCTGCCACGAGAACTGGGGCTCGTACAACTGCGAGTGCGAGAACGCGCTCGCGCACAGCGGATTCAACTGCGAGAACAGTTGAGTGCTGCCAGGCTTCTCGTATAGTTTTCGATCCCTTCGCGCGGTTTGCCTTAGTGTGTGTGGTTTGGTTAGATTTGGAAGCTTTACTAACTGCCACAATGTTTTTTGCCATCATTTTGCGAAGTGGGGACAGTAGCATGCGAGCTGTATGATATTCGTTCTCACGCTAGGCTCTGTTGCATGCTTTGGGCAGACCGTTCAATCGAAAAGTTACAGAAGCGAACACCTCATTACTTTTGAACCTCTGAAGCCCCGCAGGAAGAGAGAGAGATTGATTGACCGATAATGGGAAGGCCTACTGTCCGCAATGTAAGTGCCTAGCGCGCGGCTATCACTGAACGTCGGTAAGCAATGAGGGGTAGGGAAGGCCGGGGAAGGCAAGGCAGGAAAGAGGCAGAGATAAGAGGAAAGGAAGTGTTCGGTTAGAGCTGACACTCCTGCTGGTATAATCCGTTTGGCAAACGCTAAACGTTGTCAGTAAGAACGCGTCACATATCCATGACGTCTTCTACCGTAGCTTTATGCAATGGACATGAGTTCCCGGCTATATAGGTATGCTGCGCTTCGGCTAATGCATGTAGTTAATTATAGATCCTCTATCTACCGTATTTCCTCTTGCTTTCTCATTCCTATATTCCCCTCTCCATGTATGAGGTAGCCAACTGAACAAATTGCAAATATTTCCGTACTTTGGCTTCCCCCACTCTCAGCAGTTTCTCTCGAGTAACTTTAGAACTATTTTAGATTCATGTAATGACACACTGATAAGTGAGTTTATACTATACGTCTAAGCAAACATTCTTGAATTAAGTGCAGTACAGAGATAAAGAGGGCACTATTTCGGTGACACAATGTTTCGGCTGACAGGCATAAAAATTATGCGATAGTCTCCGATCAATTGCTTATTTATGTAGATTTAACTGTTCACAATGTGGTTTGTTTTCTTTAAGGCACATGTCTGGGAAACAGAACTAAGAGTGGTCGGTGTTCGAGGAATGCCCGCTTGGTATCGCCACTTAAGTGAAATGCGCCGGCAAACTTCCAGCAAATTGCACGGTCGTTCAGCTTATTTTCCTAGAGAAAGTTGCAGTTTCGCGCGTAAGGCGAAACATCATTTGCGATAGCAAATTAACAGAGAGCTACACGAAGTAAGGATAGTAGTTTTATCGGCCGTATAAGCTTCTCAACATAGGCATACTATCTAAGTTAAGCATAGTGTCACGCGAGTACAAGCAAACATGAACACATCTCACTTGATGACCGCGGAAACTCGCTGTCAGAAGAGTGAGGAAGCGCGGCCGAAGCAGCGAGCGAATTGACCTTCGTGCTGCCTCTCGCATCAACGCGAACTAAGCCGTGAAATTACACAGCGCACGGCGAACTCTGTTCCCGCCGCAGATGGCTTTAAAGATAGCCCGGCCCGCGCGGGCACGCGCGCCTATGCAGCAGCCACCGGAGTAGAACGCGCCCTTCTCCCTCCCCTACCTTTGGAGCCATGCGCGCTTCCTCCCCGCTTTCCTCCCTTGCGTGCGCAAGATGGAGCCGCCGTCGGCGGCTCACCCTCGCACACCTTCGCTCACACGTACAGCATGTGGCGCACGGTTACAATGTTATCGTCCTTGGACTTTATGCCGGACCTCACGGCGACGCCAACGTCAGGAATGGGCCTGGAGTCTCCATATAATTGCTCTCGCAATATAACAAACTTCACGCAGTGCGAGATGAAACTGTGCAGATCAGTGTGCACATTGTCATATTCGGGGACGAAGTTCTCGAAACTACTGACTATGATTTTGTAACCATGGAAACTGGTGTACCAGTTACGCTACCATTGGTGGAAGTTTACTCGGCTTAATAATGTAAGGGCTTACGGAAAGTCACGTATCTCTTGTTCGCCTAGGCTTATGCATAGACAAGACAATCAAAGTGCGGGTTTGGAGGAGTTTTCGGGATGCGACTTGAATATTGCAGTGCTGGAAGAGGAGACACAATATAGGATATACAGGGGTGACATGGCGCCGCGGGCATAGCGGAAAACATTCCTGACAACCGTTTCGCGAATTAGGAGAATGAACCTCTGGCGCCGGCAAACGATGTTGCTCGTTCGCGGGCAAACCTAACACAGAACAAGAAAAGGAGCGAGTATAGGCAAGACATTGTTTTTATGGCGCTTGAACTAACATTTTTACACCTCCCCCCGGTTCATCCGGCCACTTTACGTTTACTACCCTATATACACGTGCACGCTTACGGTTCGCAGTGCATACCCACTGTGACGTAGTAGTGAAGCGTAAAATGAAGCTTCGCTACTCGGCGCGATGAGGTGGTCCGCTTAACCCCTGTTGCTGAAGTGAATACGCACGCAGTCGGGATCCCCGCATCGGAATAGGATCGTGCGAAAGCGGAAGTGCGAAGGCAGCGTCATTTTACGCCACAATTTTTGCGCTAGTGAGGGGTTGGACGGAGAGGTCTGTTTCGCGGTATCGCGTTCGTAATCAGGTAGATTAATGTATAATCGGACGCCAGTCATCTCGGTCTACATGGATATTTTGAAATGTACGAGCACGCAACTAGACTGCCACTTTCCTACATTAATACTGTTTGTAATTAAGTAGATAAATAATATAATCAATTAGTTCATGGATTAATTTGGTTATTCTTGCAAATGTTATCTGCGTGCGCCGAAAATATATCCGTAACGACGTAGAGTAACATTCGTAGACCTTTTTTTGATTAATTGAAGTAAAAGGAAACGCTTTATAAACGCAGGTTTTTGTACTTTCCCGGTGCTCGTATTTTGGTATTCTTAAATATGTACCAACTAACCCAAGATTTACTTGCCTACTTATTTAAGTCGATTAGCCTTTTTACGACTGCCGCGCTTTTGCTTTACTGCTGCGATTCACTGCTGTCTCACCTCTGGATTTTGTTTTTTTGCTTTGTTTCTCTTTGTCCACTTCCTTAACCTCCACTATAGACCTGAACGAGAACTCGATGACGTTCATCACGTCCAGCTCGTGCTACCACCGGGCCACCCTGGGAAACGTGTCGGATCCTGTCCTTGAACAAGACATCCTGCTCAGCTTCCGCACCTATCAGTCCGAGGCCTTGCTCCTGTATTCGTTCAACCACCTCAACAACTTCGTGCAGCTTCACTTCGAGAAGCGGAAGCGCGTCGTCTTCACCTTCAACTCGCAACGCTCCATTGTGCAAGGTTTCGTCGAGGCGCCTGGTGAGCTTTCGTTGCAAAAATCCAAACCGTTCTACAGAACTATTTTGTTCCGCGTGTCTTCTTTCTTTCGTCGAGCGTTCCTTTTTTTAATGCCAAGCATTCTACTACGAGTCAGAACCTGTCTCTGGTATCTCGTCGTTTTCATGAGTCAACGAGAAGACTCCTGCCTCCATCTGCAGTCAAAGATGGGAAGTAGCTGACGCTTCGGTTGTCGGGAGCTCGCGGTACGACGGAGGAGAGCCGGCCAATTGCGTTGAGTGTGGCTGGTGTCGACGCGCAGCCTTGATGCGCGGCGCGAAGTGAGCGTCAAGTATCGTTATGGTGACATTGCATTACGTCGTCGCGTGCTATCGCGCCTGAGCTTTGAAGTGCCTGAATGGTTAGATGCCGTGGTGTAGCGCTTGACAAGGAAAACGTTCGTTCACTCGTACTCTCGCTGGTCCAGAGTGATGCGCACCAAGGAAGAAGCATACGCTTGCTGCGGTAAAGCTAGGGATACGATGGAACACGTTTTATTAAAATGTGAAGATGTCAGCCCGGCTGTCGGTTTAGGCTCCGCTGGTCTCCTTCAAGCTCTTGGGTTCAGGGATAGCAAGGGGAAAGTAAAGATGTCCGCAACAGAAATTAATAAAAGGCAATTGGAGGTTTGGCAGCAGAAAAATAGGGAGACCACAAACAACGGAGGTGTACAAACACAATGTTCCCAATAATGGTTCAGAAAGTTTGATGCAAGAAATCTTTTGTTTGTAATAAGATAAGATAGGTAAGACATTAAGCAACACAAGGGACAAGGGCTTGGTGGTGCAACCCAACGTACCGTTTCAATAGGAACGCTTATAGCATCCATCCATCCATTTTGTTTAGTTTAGCTCGCCCGTACTTCAAAAGTCACGCACATCGCAACGTGCCACAAAGTACTTCCGTATGACGTAGGAAAGACAACTCGCGCTGTTGTGCGCAACCTGCATATTATACCTTTTTTTTGCTTGTTTTTAAAGCAAGGCCTTGAAGGTGTGCGAGAACGCGAATCTTTCTATTTCTATTCCGCGCCCACCTGCGAAATTGTGTCACGTGTTCTGTTACGTGCTACACGAGAGAAATGAAAAGTAAAGAGCGGGCTAACTAGGTCGCACCTGGTTTGCTACCCTACGCTGGTGGAGGAGCTAGCGGGATGAGTAAGTCAAAATGGAAAGGGAGAATGAAGGGAAGAACAAGTGAAACGCGCGCACACATGCCAGCGCTCGCCGCGCAATCAGCGGTCATTGCAGAGTTAAGTTAAATATGGTGCGGCAGCGCTCTTGTGGCACTCAGCACAAACGACGGTTATGGTGCCAAGAATGTAACGGACAGCACTGGGCGAACATTAAACCCTTTAGTTTGGAACTTCAACATGAAAACTTCCAAAGTTGGGAGCATGGGCACTCTCTTATTGCATTTCTCTCTCTCTCTCTCTCTTGTAATTCGAAAGTTTGCCCGGCAGCATAGAGCGTGTGAGGCATGCAAGTTACGTGCATATGTATAATTCTGGCGCTCCACTACAACTGGAATGCGGCCACCGTGGTCGGAATCGAACGCTTGAACTCATGTTAAGCACACAGAGCCATAGGCACCTGGAAACGTCTATGGGTCTGATTGACGTCGCCCGCCTGAACGCCTGTCACAACATGACGACCTCGACCGACTCCAGTAAGCTGCTATGCCAAAATGCATCCTGCAGGCCCATCGTCGGATTCGGTGTCTGTTGTTGACTGTAGTATAACGGCAGGTGGAGGTTTTTACCTGCGCATTACAGGACCTTTGTGTTCAGATAGGAACTCGGATTCGAGATTAAGGAAACAGGAGCTGTATTCGTATTTCTCGTATGTCTAAACGGAACTGCTATAGACGGCGCGGCCTCGCAACAGCTCTCGGCCACTCCGCTGACGCCTACATAAGAAAATAATACACCGCCTGGAGAGTGTGGTCGCGCCGCCATAGCTGCAATAATTGCCCGACGCCCGCGCCTCTGCAGTTTACCTATCAACCACCGCCGAGGGGAAACAACTTATTGCAAACCAGAGGTAAAATGCGAAAACCAGGATAGGAAAGAGAAGGACGAAGGCGTTGCGCCCCTACTTGTTTACTAGCGGGTAGCACCGCCCTCCGCACAGGAATACGACGTGGCCTAAAGCCGACAGTGAAAAAAGTTTTGTCCTACTCGAAAGGCAGATTCCTCGCGTAAGACTTTGTATGCTGTGGGGATGCGTGACTCTCACGCGTCCCTTGATAAGTTGTTTTCCCGCATAGCTCCCGTCTGCTGTAATCCGGCTTCGCCGCGTAGCCTGATGCCCGCGACGGTCGGTGTGGTTGAAGCGCATTGCGAGAGATGGCACGAGTGTGGATCTGCTAACGCCACCTAACAGCGGGGTTACTTGGGCGCGGAAAGGAGAAGGCTCTTCCTTTGGGTTCGGAGGCGGCAAGCGGCGCGGACGTCACGCGCATGCGCCGATCCATGCTTCTGCGACACCGTCTCGCGAGGCCTCGTTCGGACGCGCCACCGTTCGCGTGACCGTACGCGCGAACGACCAGGCGTAGGTGTCCAGCATGGGGCGAACATATTCGCTCGTTATCCGATTGCGGTGAGTCGGACTTCCTAGATTTGTCGCGCGCCCATCGGCATGTTTTGTGGATAGCAACTCGGCTAGCTGGCATTGGTCGATGAAAGTTGCAATAAATGCCCTTCTAATTGTTTGCACTACTGTGTTGTTGTTCCTTTGTCCCATGAGCAAGGGCAAGAATACCGCAATGCTTACTCGAACAGATACCAGGCGAAACGGCGCAAGTCTTGCTGCGCGTAATATTGCTCTAGCTATTCCATCACTGCTTCACATTATGGACGCAACTGTAATAGCCCCCCCCCCCCCGCTCATTTTTTCAATTTGCTTTCAGATTTGGCGACGGGTCGCATCATACAGGTGTTTGTGGACAGGCATCCCGACCGCACTGTTCTGCAAGTGAACGGCAACAACGTCACCATACCCCACCCTATGGCTTTTCTCAGCAATTACTACAAAGATCCGTGGATTAAAGGAGAGGAGCTCGGTAAGTACAGCGCAATCGCGGTGAGCAGAGCCCGCATGTGACGTCACTGAAACGTGATTGGTGCAAGCTTGTTGTCCGCGGTCGATGCGATGATATTACATCATGTGGTTTTTTCTTCACAGGCATAATAGCTTAGGTGTCTTCCGAAAGAATAACTGTATATCGCAATAGTCTCGCAATTCGGAATGTATTTCAGTGTGTTTTGATGCATAATAATCGTGATACGAAAAGGGGCGAGGGGGTTGCAACCTCTCCTCTTGCCCCTTCCTCTTACGTAAAGGACACTTTCTATAATGCAAGAGATATCAGACTGTAATCTGCAGTGCGCAAAGGGTGACAGCAATATGCTTTTCAACTATTTGCGGCGCGCGCTTCTTTAAGCTTGGACAGTTCGCTTGAATTACATTGGTGTTTTGATTTTGTCTGTCCCTGTGCGTCCTACACCTGTGCCTGATGTGATCGTTCACTTTTGCACGGACAAACTCAGTTCCAGATGCTTTATTGTTCAGTACATATTCTTTGGGTGAGCATTGAACTAGAACATATACAGGGACTGCGATATATTAAGCACATAGTTAACTGACTTCATTGTTTAAGGGTGTGCAGTAGGTGAAACTTCAAGCGTTTCATAAGGGAACCATTTTGTCATGCTTAAAAATTAGCCACTGAATATGCGGTATTAGCATATGAAATGTTTGACATATACATTATATACGTGAATAAATAAGTGCAATATAATGTGAGAGTAAACAAATCGCATAGTACGCTTGCACATGATTGACAATCAGAAGAAACAAAAGGCAGGGAAAGTACATGTGCCCATTCCCCCCAGATTTATCCATAAATAGGCCCTTGAGGATATCCTACGCTCCACTCCGAAAAAGCGTTTCGTGTGTGTTCCCCTGTGGTCAGTGTTGTGAACATTTGATTTTAGAGCATTCATGTTGTATCGAAAGCTACATTTGCCGTATTCTCGCCGTTTCGCTGTGGCCGGTGGCCACACCGCGAGTTGAGCCATTGCCTAGCAACCGCCCCAGCTGGCATCACCGCTCGCCGCGCCGTCTGTCATGACGTCACAGGAGGAGCCGGTGAAACCGCGTTGCAGCAACTGAGGAGGAGCCGGCGTTGCATCGGATACATACATGGGGCGGCTCGGTGGGATTCGGCGGCAGATATGGAAAGTGAGTCGGAGAGACTGAAAGGAAGCCAGGCTTCCTTTCAGTCTGGCTTCGTCGTCGGAACGAAATCAAAAGGAGGCCCTGTATCCTGCATCCCCAAGCGCGGAATTGCCGACGAGCTGTTTGCCGTGGCAGGAGACTTTAACCGGACCGCGGACTCGCTTAACGTTCCACTTAAAGATAGTTTAACCTGGCTCTAGCCAGTGACCATAACACGCAGTCTACACAATGGGGAACCACGATCGACCTGGTTTATCAGAGACAAACGTTGGCCTCAAAGTACTATGTCGGAGCCATTGAGACGGCTGCTTGCTACTTCACCGACCATCGGGCCGTCGTGGTGGCAATTGAGAAACAACAAGATGAAGACATTGAAAATGAATGTGTTGCACTTTAAAAATGTCGTCTTTATTGTAACCATAACTTAACGAGAGGTAGCAACCAAACGTAAACACTCAGACGTACGAAGCTAAACGATGAAGATGTAACCGGAGAGAGAACCAAGCTAAACAATAAGATTAACCGTATCTCTCACTACGCACACTCAGGCATTACTGAGTTAAGCCACAACCAATTTTTTAAAGCGAATAGCTTCGTTTGAAACTTTCGGGTGTTTTCGTGGTAGGTCGTCGATGCGACTGTGGTTCGACTTGGGGGAGGGAAGGCGTAAAAACGCGCCGAGGCAACGTGCGCGTGCTCTCCAGCAACCGAGTTGCAAAAATGGGCGGGGGAGAAATGTGGAGGAGGGGGGGTCCCTTCGTGCTTAAGCTCTCGCTTAACGGAGTGGCAGGGAAGGGCGGAAATGAGGATGGGGGGGGGGGGGGTGCTCACTGTCGCCCGTGAGCTCGCGCGCTTGTTCGTCACGGGAAGGCTAGGGAAGAGTATCGTACTCTTGGGCAAGTGAGCGGCAAGGAGGAGGAGAGGCTGTCGTTCGCGCACTCGCTCGCTCGCTCGTCGCACGTCTTGCTTCTCGCTCACCAAAAATACACTGCAGGCGCAGCCGAGCTTTCTGTCGAACGCTGACAGCATTGACGCCGACAGACCGAGAGCAGTCGGATGCGTTCGCTCTCCACCGCTGCTACGAATTAACTTCGGGAAGGCGCCTAAATGTTTCGCATGATATGATACCACAGTGCGTGGGATCTGCAAAATTTTTTAAAAGCCAAGCTGTTCCATGCTAATCTCGCCGGGTTTTCGGATCGTGGGTGCTGCGGCGTGGCTGTTCTCAAGCCGAATAAGCCAACCAATCACAGTGGAGGACGCGCGCCGCTGGCTTTCTTGCACCACCACCAGGTGGCGCTCGTCTCCGCAGATCCGCGGCAGCGGTGGCGGCGGCATTGCATTAGCTTCTCCACAATGCCTGAATAAAACCTTCAGTGTCACTTATATGTGTTTTTTTACGCGCCCAGAGCTCGTAAAACCGGCAAGAGGAACGTTCGAGAGCGTTCCCAACAGCCAGATGTACTTGGGAGGCGTCGACTTTGTCGGAGCCACCACCAACCTGCCAGGTCTAGTTGGCTGTCTGCAGGGTCTACGCATCGGAACCACTCAAGTGGATCTTGTCAAGGACGTAGAGAATCAAAATGTTACCAAAGGTAAGTTACGCGTCGAACGGGGGCAGGGGAGGCAGAGTCGCTGTGAGTCAGAGGCAAACGTGCTTTGAATTTTGCGGTGGGTGTTCCAGAGATTTGATGACGGTAACATCAATTGCGAAGCAGCAGTTCTAAAGATTTCTTACCAGAAAGGTGTCGAGAAACAAGACCAAGTACTCCGATATCACATTTGTTTCAGAGCGAAGCTTCTTCTGCCTACCTCTTCGCTATTCGGTGTGTCCTCTTCGGCTGCTTCTGGTATTTGTGAAGCTTGCCCTGTGGCACAGTTGTTTATTTTAATAAAAGCGTGGAGGCTTTTCTCACGCGCGAACTGCAGTAGTGGCTCAGTGAACTGCCTTCCTAATCTGTTTGTAGTTTGGCAGCGCTTAGCATCCTCTTTTGAGTAGCTATCGTTCACAGGCAGAGTAAGAAAAGTTGGTGAATGTCCGCTGATGAAGCACGGGGCAGAACACTGAAGACAATTCAATGGGCGTTCGGCCGTTGGTCCCCGTGTCCAAGTTATGGAAAGTTCAAAAGTTGCCCTAGCCTGTATTCTCCGAAAAGTGATTTCCACAACTGTGTAAATACTACGAGGAAGGAAGCAGACACACGGAGCTATGAAGGTGCGTGTGTCCAAACGGACAAGTGATGTTTAGCCTAAATGAATAGAGCGGGCTACTTAAGGTAAGGTGCCAGGTGGAACTTCTGGTGTGCAATTATTGTGCGCATTTCTGTTAGCTAGATCCTTGTACTGGTTCCGGCCATGGTCCCTGCGCACTGTGCACACAGGTGGTGAATGGAGACGTACCTGAGAGGTTTGTGCATGTTTTCGCGAATTCGTGACCTCTTGCAAACTTTCATGAGGTTCTGTACATCCATGAGAGAGTCGGTGTAGATGTCGTCAGCGAACTCGCGGCTTTGATTGCTCAGCGTACGGCCCGCATATCAAGTAGTGAGGCTGAGCTGATCGCTGTCATTGATCCTACAACGATAAACTCATCGTCTTGATATGGCAATGTCCCCTGCGAGTTGTTTAATAATTTGGGAGCAGACCTCATTGAAGCTATACTTCATGTCATGAATGCAGTATGGACTGAGTGAGTCACTGCACCGGAATTAAAACACTCAGTTGCAGTACCAGTTCTGAAGCCAGTTATAACAGTGGCTAGCTTTCAGATACTGCCCCGTTTCTTTGTCACCGAGAATTCGTAAACATTTTGAGTGAATGCTGGCCACCCGACTTTTATGGCAGCTCGAACATCAGAAGTGCCATCAAGCCAAAATCCATTTCAGACCATATTTTGGTACAGGAAACCGAGAAATAAAAGAGAGGAAAGGCAGGGAGGTTAAGCAGACGCACATCCCGTTTGAAACCCCGCACTCCCCTCACAGCCACCTGGTACTGATGTCCACGGCCACGGATATAGCGAACGTCTATGACAATGTCGAGCACAAGACAATACTTCAAAAAAAGGTGGATCTTGGACTACAAAGAAAAGCGTATTTTTGTTTGGTTCCACGCTTCTCAGAACTAGATGCATCGTTATCATGATCGTCATCATCAGCCTAATTATGTCCACTGCAGGATGAAGGCCGCCCCCAGCGTTATCGAGCCACCTTTTCTGGCACCAGCGGACACCACCTTGTGCCTCAGAATTGCATAACTTCATCACACCACTCAATTCTGTGCCGTCCTCGACCGCGCTTTCCAATTCTTGGCACCCAGTCTCTAACTGTAATAGACAGCTGGTTTATCCGCCCTACCCATCACATGGCCAGTAGAACTCAATTTCTTACTTTTAATTTCCACTAAAGTATTGGATACTTCCTTCTGCTCTCTAATAGACACCGCTCGCGGTCTTCCGCAGTCAAGACCAGTTAATCACGGCGAACCAGAAACAGGAGAGGGAAGCTCATTTAAGCATATAAATGGGTTGGAACAAATGTGGCAGTCATTACGAAATCATGACTGGCAGCATACACCTGTATCCTTTAAAAGAAAAGTCAACCATCATTGCATTCCAGCGGTACTAACATATGAATACTAACTTCGAGATACAAACATGAATAATGCAAACTTTCATGGACGAGTGTACGCTTAGATGGTACTGTTCGACAGATTGAAA